>NW_025064864.1:0-388043 GCF_014595645.1 Diaporthe citri
TAGCTTAAGCCCATTATATAGCCTCTTCCTTTAAGGCTTTCTTTTTATATATAATGATATAATTACCCCTAAGGCTTACCCATAATATTACCTTTTAAGCTAGGAATTTTCTTTATAAAAAGGGTGCTTATATTTATGGTAAATATAACTTAAACCCTTAACCCTAAAGCTTAAATTATTTATTATAAGCTGGCCTTAAAAGGGCTGCAGGCTGGTTAGCGCCTTTTCTTATAAGCTGTAAAGCAGCAATTAATTAAGCGAAAAGGTATATAATAATTCAAGCTCTCTTGGATTATCTAGCCATACTATATAAGGCTTGGGTAATAGCCCAAGCTCATTATAATATTAATTAATGCTTTAAAATATAAATTAATAAAGAAATTAAATAAAAACTTATAAAATTCTTTATTACGTTAAATAATTAAATAAAATTAAGTAATTAATAGCTGCTTAAATATAATAATTAATTTTTTAATCTTTTATAGCTTAAAGTAATAAGATTATACTTAATTACATTTCCGTTAATTAAGCTTATAAATTAAGCTCTTATATAAATTTTTAAAAATATCCTTTATCTTCCTATTAATTAAACAAGAAAAAAAATGCTTTAAAAAACTTAACTCCCTTTTTTATAAAAATATCTAGCTATTAATACTTCCCGATAATTAAGTAATTATAAATAACTAAGACTTTATATAATTAAAAAGCTTAAACATGCATTATTATATATTATTATAATAAGCTATTAAATACCTTTTATAGCTTATATTTATATTTATATTTTATATTATTTTATATTTATATTTATATTTAAATATAAAATATAGATATAAATATAAAAAAATATATATATAAAAAGAAAAATTAATTCTTTTAATTCTTTTAATTCTTTTAATTCTTTTAATTCTTTTAATTCTTTTAATTCTTTTAATTCTTTTAATTCTTTTAATTCTTTTAATTCTTTTAATTCTTTTAATTCTTTTAATTCTTTTAATTCTTTTAATTCTTTTAATTCTTTTAATTCTTTTAATTCTTTTAATTTATATAAATATAACTTATTTAATTCTTTATTTAATTACTTATTTAATTATTTATTTAATTTCTTTTTAAAAAAAATAAAAAGCAGACAAGGAGATGGGTCACGAGGGTACTACTAGGAATTAAACCTAGGTTTCTAATCTTAAATCATTAGAATTTTAACCATTAAATTATAATACCTTTACATACCCCATTTCCTTATCTACGAAATTTTATAAAAATAAGGGGTATATATAATAAAAACAAGTAAATTAATATATATATAATATATATAAGAAATTTTATATATATATAATAGATTTTATATATATATAAGAAAGAAAGGAAAGAATTATTAATATAATAATTAATAAAAATAAGTAATAAAATAAGTAATAAAATAATTAATAAAATAAGTAATAAAATAATTAATAAAATAATTAATAAAATAAGTAATAAAATAATTAATAAAATAAGTAATAAAATAAGTAATAAAATAAGTAATAAAATAAGTAATAAAATAAGTAATAAAATAAATAATAAAATAATTAATAAAATAAATAATAAAATAAGTAATAAAATAATTAATAAAATAATTAATAAAATAACTAATAAAATAACTAATAAAATAATTAATAAAATAATTAATAAAATAATTAATAAAATAATTAATAAAATAAGTAATAAAATAAGTAATAAAATAATTAATAAAATAATTAATAAAATAATTAATAAAATAAGTAATAAAATAATTAATAAAATAATTAATAAAATAAGTAATAAAATAAATAATAAAATAAGTAATAAAATAAGTAATAAAATTAATAATAAAATAAGTAATAAAATAATTAATAAATTAATTAATAAAATAACTAATAAAATAACTAATAAAATAATTAATAAAATAACTAATAAAATAGCTAATAAAATAATTAATAAAATAAATAATAAAATAACTAATAAAATAAGTAATAATTTAATATAAATATATTCCTTTCTTTTATTTTCCCTTTCTTTTACTTTTTTTCTTTATATTAAAAAGCAACTTACTTATTATAATACTATTAATTATTACGTAATATACTTTTATTATTAATTCTTATTTAAAATAAGACTTAAAACTTTAATAAGTTTATAAAATATTTAAAAAATATATAAAATACTTTAAAATATTAAAAAAACTAAATTCTTTTTTATCTTTTATTATTAAACCTTTTATATCTTTTAATATATATTATGCTAAGGAATTTAATTTAAATAATAAAAATTATAAAAATAATGCTAATAATAGCATTAATTCTTAAAATAATAAAGATATATTTAAAAAACCTAAAAAGAAAGATAAAGCATATATTAATAAAAGGGAAAATAAAATAATATTTAAATTTAAACTCCCTAAATCTTATTTAATAAAAGAAGAGTTATTTACTTATAAATTATTATTTATTAATTATTTAAAATTAAGAAAAGTTTTATTTAAATATATTATGCTTAATTATAAGTAAATATATATATTATTAATAAATGCAAGGAATTACGTAAAAAATAATACCGCATTAAATTCCGGCTAGCTATAAAAAGCTAGCTTTTATATTTATTTTAAATATTCTTTTAAGAAATTAATTTTTTTCTTTTTATATATATTTAATGTTTTAATTAAGCTTTTCTTATTTTTAAGAATTTTTAAAATATTTATCTTTTTCCTTTTTTTAATTCTTTTTTATTCTTATCTTTCCTTTTTATTATATTAAAGCTTTTCTTTAAGTTATCTTTAAAAAGGTTTAATAAAATTTATTTTTTATTATTTAAGTAATTTATTTTTATTAATAATTTAACTTAAGTTAATTTTAATTTTATATATTTTTAATTAATAATAAGAAAAATAAAAAGTTAATTATAAGTTAATTATTTATTAATTCTTTCTTTTTTCTTATTTTTATATTAAATATTATTAAATTATTTTATATTTTAACTTAAAGCTTTAATTAAAGCTTATATTTATTTTTAATTTATTATAAAAAAGAATTAAATATAATTAAATTTATAATAATATTATAAGTATTTTAAAATTATTTTTTAATTTTAAAATACTTTTTATACTTTTAATATTTAAATAAAATATTATTTTAATTTTATATTAATATATTATTAAGCTTTAAACTTATTTTAAGTTTTTTATTAAAAGTTATACTTAAAATATAATAATAATATAAATTTAAAATTAAAATAATAAATTTAAACTTTATAAATATTACTTAATATTAATTAAAAATACTTTAAATTTTTAATTAATATTTATTATTATTATTATAACCTTAAGTTTAAAATAAAAAAGATTATAATATAAAATTAAAATACTTATTTTATTTATTTATAAATTTAATAAATAATATTATATTATATATTTTTATATTAATTAAATTATATAAAAAACTTAAATTTAAAATATAATTTTATTTAAGCTTTAATTAAACTTAAATTTAATTTATTAAGAATTTAATATAATATTAATAAATAAAGTATTAAATATAAATTTAAGGGGCTTTTTTTATTATAACTTTATAATTTTTATTTCTTAATAAAATATTTTTTTATTAAATTTATTTTATTTATTATATTTATTAATATTTTTATTTTTTAAATTTTAATTTAAATATTTTATAATAATATTAAAAATAAATTTCTTAAAAATAATTACTTTAATTAAAAATATTATTACTTTTAAGTTTCTTTATTTTATTATTATTTTAATAAAAATTATTATAATATATATATTATACTTTTAAGCTTAAAATCCTTTTAAATTTATTTTTATTTTAAAAATATTTTTAAACTTTAAAAATTATTTATTTTTTTTTATTTAAAGTTAAGAAAAGAATTTTAAGAAATTTATTAAAAAAAAAGAAAAATTTAATTTTATTTATTATTAATTAAAGTATTAATTTTACTTTAATTAAACCTTATAATTTATTATTAATAATAAATTAAGAATTTAAATTAATATTTTAAAAGTTTTATTTTTTATTAATATAATAATTTTATTATAAATAACTTTATTTATAATTTATAATTTAAATATTTTAAAATTTAATAAAATTAATATTATTAAAGTTTTAAATAATTTTAAAATTATTATTTATTAATTTTTTTATTTAAATAATTAAATTTTAAAAATTATTTAAATAATATTATATTATTTTAAACTTAATAAAAATAATTAAAAATATTATTATTAAATAATTTATTTAAAAAAATTAAAAGAAAAAGCTTTTTATTTTTTATAAATTTAATAATTAAATTTATTATATAAATTTAATTATAATTATTAAAAATATTATTTATAATACTTTTTATAATAATTTAAAAATATAAAAAAAAAAAAATTATAAAATATAATTAAAAACTTAATAATATAAATAATATTTTTTTTATTATAACTTAACTTTTTTATAAAATACTTTTATTATATTTAAAAAAATAATTAATAAAAAAAAGAATTACTTATAAGTTAATAAAAAATATTTTTTAATTAAACTTTAAATATATTTTATTAAAAGTTATTAATTAAAAATTTAAATATTTTAAGTAAAATAAATATTTATTTATATAAAATAATTTTAATTAAAATTTACTTAATTTAAAAAAATTAAATTTTCTTTAAAAAAGTTAAAATAATTTTAATTTTTTAAATTACTTTTAAAATAAAAACTTATAAGCTTAATAATTTTTATTTAAATTTAATTATATTAATATTATAAAAAAAATATAATTAAAATTTATAAAATATAAATAAATTTATTAAAAAATTTATAAAATTAAATTTAATTTAATTAAGTTTAAAAATAAATTTAAGTTATTTTAATAAAATATTAAAGCTTTTTTTTTTATAATAAATAATAAAATAATTTTAAAATAATTAAATTAAAAGTTATAAATTTTATTTAATAATTTTTAATAAAACTTAATTAAAGTAATTTTAATAATAATAAAATATAAATTATAATTTTAATGCTTTTTTTTAAAAAAAATAAATTATTTAAAATTTATTATAATTATACTTTTTAAAATTATAATATATATTAATATAATAACTTTAAATAACTTTTTTTAAATAATTTATTAATAATTTTTAAATTAAAAAAATTATTAATATTTTTTAATTTATTTAAAAATATTTAAATTAATTTTTTAAAATATTTAAATCTTACTTATATTTAATTATATTATAATTAAAATAATTATAATTTAAAAAGATATATTTATAATTAATTAAAGTTTTTATTTAAAAAAAAAAGGTTTAATTTATTTTATATAATTAAATATTATAAGCTTATTAAAGTAAATCTTTTATTTAAAGAAAAAGCTTTATTAAAAGCCTTAAAAATAATTTAAAAGCTTAATAATTAAAAAAAAGTTAATTTAATTTTAATAATTATAAATTTTATAAATTATATAATTTATATTAAAAAAAAGCTTATAATTATAAATAATAATAAACTTTTTTAAATAAATATTATTATAATTAAAAAAAAGTATATAATTAAAAATATTAAAAATTAAAATAAAGTTATAAAAATTATAAAAATTAATTATATTTAATTTAAAAACTTTAAAAAAAATAAAAAATAATTAATTTTAAATTATTAATAATAAATTATAATTAAGAAATAAAAAAAAAAAAAAAAAAAAAAAAAAAAAACTTATTTATTTATAAATTAAAATTAAACTAAAAAAAAAATATTAAATTTTTTATAATAAAAGTAAGCTTAATAAATATAATAAACTTAAAATTAAAAAAATATATTATATAATTTTTATTATTTAAAAAAAAAGTAACTTAAGTAATTTTAATTATAATTATTAAAATAAATATTATAAATATTTTAATGCTTAATAATATTAATTTAATTTTAATTAAATATTTATTAATAATATAATTTAAAATATATATTTTATTAAAAATACTTTTTAAATTAATATATTTTAAGAATTATATTAAAAACTTATTTTTTAAAGTTAATATAATTACTTTTTTAAAAAATAATATTAAAATTAATATTTTAATTAATTTATTATAAATTATTTAATATTAAATTAACTTTATTATTATATTTATTATAAATATAATTAATTAAAAATATTTTAATTTAACTTATTTAATAATTTATATAAAAATAAATAATTATTTTTTATAATTTATTTTCTTAAATATTAAAATTAAAATAAATCTTTTATTTTTATTATATTATAAATATAATAAACTTTTATATATTTTATTTAATAATATAAACTTAATAATATATAATAAGAATTTTTTATTTTTAATTAAAATTATAAAAGAATAAATTTATATTAATTTAAATAAAATTAAAGTTATATTTTTTATTATTAATAATAAAATTTTTAATATTTTATATTATATTTTTTTAAAAATATTCTTTTTTTTAAATATAAACTTAATATTTAAATAATTAAAGAAATATTTTTATATTTATTTTATTTTTAATAATATTAAAATAATATATAATTTAAAATAAAAAAATTAAAAGCTTTTTAAAATAATTTTATTTAAAAAAGCTTAAGTTTTTTAAAAATATTTATTAATTTTTAAAAATATTTCTTTATTTTTTTTAAGCTTTAATTAAAGTTTAATATTAATTAATATATTAATTATATTAATTTATTTTAATATTAAAATAAAAAAAAAAAAGTTTTAAATATTTTTTTAAATAAAAATATAAAAAGTTTAATTTTTATATTTATAAAAAATTTTTAAGCTAAAGTTTAAAAAATTTATTAAATTAAAAAAAAAATTAATAAATATTAACTTATATTTATAATATTTATTTATAAAAAAAAACTATATATATTAAAAAATAAATTAATAAAATTCTTTTTATTTTAATTATTATTAAATTAATTAATAAAATTATTTAATTTTTAATTAAAACTTTTTATAAATAAATAAATATTAAAGTTTATTTTATAAATAATTATTTTTTTAATAATATTATTTTTAAAAATATAATTAATTAAAAATTTATTTATAAAAAAGAAATAAAATTAATTATAAATAAAAATTATAAAAATAAATATAATATTTAAATTTAACTTAAGTTTTTCTTTAATTAATAAAAAATTAAAATTAATACTTAATTAATTAAATACTTTTTTATAAAAAAATTATAATTTCTTTTTAAAATAAAAAAAAGAAATATTTATTTATTTATTTTTTAATTAAGAAAAATCTTTAATATAAAATTAATTTTATATTATTTAAATTAATATTAATTTAATATTATTATAATTTATTTAAATAATTCCTTATAAAATATATTAAATAAAAATAATTTAGCTTTTAAAAACTTTAAAAAAAATAATTATTAAAATATTTAAAAATTAATAAATTAATAAAATTATTAAGAAATCTTATATTATTTATAAAAATTAATAATTTTTTATAAAAAAAAAAGATTTTAATTATTAATTTATTAATAATATTTTAAAAGTTAATAAAGTTATAATTAAAAATATTTTTATTTTATTATTAATAAATAAATTTATTAAAAAGTTTATAATATATAAAATATTATTTTTTTTTAACTTTTTTTTAAAATATAATTAAATTAAATTAAATAAAAAAAGTTAAAATATTATAATTTTTTTTATTTTAATTAAATTATTTTAATAATATAATTTATTTATAAAAGTTATAAATTTTATTATTTAATTTATATAATATATAATTTAAATTTTTTATAATTTAATTTTTATAATATATAAACTTTTTTTTAATAATATTATAATTAAAAGTTTAAAAATAAATTATAAAAATAAAAAAATATTTACTTTATTAAAAATTTAAAAATATATAATTAAATATATTAAAAATTTTAATAATATTCTTTATAATTTTAAATTAATTAAAAAAATAATTAATATTATTAAATTAAAATAATATAAATAATAAGTTAATATTATTAATTATATTTATAAAATATTTAATTAATTTTTATTAAATAAAAAGATTATTAAAATTAATAAATAAAATATTTATAAAAATATAATTAAGCTTAAATTTTTTTTAAGCTTATTAAATTTTTATAAAATATAAATACCTTTTTATAAAATTATTATTAAGTTATTATTTAATATTTTAAAAAAAAGTATATTTTATTAATAAACTTTAAATTATTAAAAAATTATAAATACTTTTAAAGCTATACTTAATTAATATTAATTATTTTAATAATAAAATTATTTTTATAATAAATATAAATTTTAAAAAATAAAGTATATATTTTATATAAATTAAAAATAAATTATAATACTTAATTTAATATAAAAATAATACTTAAATAAAAGCTAAAAAGTTATATAATGTAATAAAATAAAAATATAAAGTTATTTTATATATAATTAAATGCTTATATTTTTATATTTATAATATTTACTTTATTTTAAAAATAAATTTAAATATTTTAATTTAATAATTAAAAAAATTTATTTTAAATATATTAAATACTTATATTATAAAATAATTAATTATAATTAAAATATATAATTTTATTATTTATTATATTAAAAGTTTTAAAAATATTATTATAAATATATTTTTTAAAAAGCTATTAAGATTATTAAATAAAGTAAATTATAAATTTAAAGAAAATATTAAAAATTAATATAATGCTTTTTTTAATTAATTATTTTAACTTTAATTATTTAATTAAAAATTATTATTATTTAATAATTATTTTTAATTAAAAAAATTACTTAAAATTACTTAATATTTTTATTATAAAACTTATTTTAAAAACTTAATATTATAATAATAATTATTTTTTTATAAAAAGGCTTATTATTTCTTTATTTATAAAAAAACTTTTTAAAAATAACTTAAAAAAGATTTATATATAATAATAAATTATTAATAATCTTAATTAAAAATAAAAAATTATTAAAAATTATTATGCTTTTCTTAAATATTATAAAAAGAATATTATTTATTTTTAAATTTAAGCTATATATTATTAAAAAAAAATATATATTAATATTAAAAAAGCTATTATTAATTATTTTTATTATAATAAATAAAATACTTAAATTTATAATAATAAAATTATTTTAATTATATTAAATTAATTATTTATTAAGATTTATATTAATATTTAATATTTATTTTTTAATTAAAAATATAATAAATTAATTAAAAAATAATATAATTTAATAAAATAAATTAAAATTATACTTTTTAAAATAGCTAACTTAAAAAGTATTAAAAAGTTCTTTTTATTTAAAAATTCCTTTTTAAATAAAAGCTTTTAATAAAGATAATAATAAATAAAAAATAAGAAAATATAAATTAATTTATTTAATATTTTTTAATAATTAAAGTTAAAAAGATTATAATTTTAATATATAATTTTTATATTAATAATATTATTAAATATAAATACTTTATTATTATTATTATTATTAAGAAAATGCTTAATAAAGGAATTAAAAGTTAAATATAAATCTTACTTTATATCCTTTTTATTAATTAAATTTTACTTAAAAAATCTTATAAAAAAAATTCCTTTTATTTTTTTTATAACTTTAAATTAATTATTTTAATTAAAATTATTATTTTTATATAATATATTTAAACTTAAATTTTAAATATATTTACTTAAAATACTTTTAATTTTTAGCTTTAATTACTTTTTAATTTTTTATAAAATATAAAAATAATAATTAAATTAATTTTAAATTATAAAAAGAAAGTTATATAATAAAATATATATTATAATTTTTCTTAACTTATTTTTTTAAAAAAAAATAATTTAATTTTATTTATTAATAAATAAAAAAAAGTTAATTATTTTTTATTTTAAAAATTAATTTATTATTAATTTAATTTTTTTATTATTTATAAAATTTATTATAATAATATTTATAAACTTTAAATATTTAATAATATTTACCTTTTAAGTATATTTTTATTAAAATAATTAAAAAAATTTATTAATTATTTTAAAATATAAAAACTTAAATTTTATTTACTTTAAAAAACTAACTTTATAAATATTATAAATAATAACTTTTTTTTAAATATTTTAATAAATTTTAATTTATTTAACTTTATTTTAAATAATTTTAATTTTAATTATTATTAAAATTAATTAAATATATTTTTATTTATTACTTAAGTATATTAATTATTTATAATTTTAAACTTATTAAATTTTTTAAACTTTAATATTTAAAATGCTAAACTTATAATATATTTATATATAAAATAAAGAAACTTAAAAAATAAGCCTTTATAATTTATTAATATTTCTTTGCTTTAATTAAATAACCCTTAATATTCTTAATATAATTAACTTAATAATATTTTTAAATTTTAGCTTAAGTATTTATTTAAGGGGAGGGGGTTATCTTTTTTTATATATATATATATATATATTTATTATAATATAAAATTTCTTTTTTTTTTTTTTTTTATATATATTTATTTACTTAATTAAATTTAGCTTTAAATTTAAATATAAAATATTATATTTTTATAAAATATATTATAAAATTTATTATATACTTATTTATTATTTTTTTATTAAAATTAAAAACTTTCTTTTTTTTTTAATAACTTAATTTACTTTTCCTTTTTTCCTTTTATTTTAATTATTATTTATACCTTATTAAAAGCTTATTTTTATAATTAATATAATAAGAATTTTATATTATAAAGTTATAATTATTAACCTTAAATAATATTAATCTTTTTATTTTAAATAATATTAAAGTTAATTATTTCTTTAAGTTATATTATTTTATTAATAATAATTATAAAGTTAAATATATTTTTAAACTTTATTTACTTAATTATTATAACTTTTTATATCTTTTTTATATTATTATATTTATTAAAAATATAATTAAATTTCTTAATATAATAAATATAATTAATATAAGCATTATTATAAAAATTATATAAAAAGTAATAATTAAAAAAAGAAATTATAATAAGGATATTTTTATTTATAATTAAGAAAAAGTTATAATTTATATATTTTAAATAATATTTATAAGGAAAAGCATTTTAATAATTATAAAAGATTATAAGTAAAGCTACTTAATAATAATAATTAAAATAATTATATATTATTATTATATACTTTTTATAAAAAGCTTTATTACTTTTTTTAATAATAATAATATTTATATAGCTTTTAATTAAATTCTTAATATTATTTAAAAATTATTTTTTTTATAACTTATTAAAAAACTTATTAAATAATTATTTAATTATCTTTTTAAAAGTAAAATTAATAAATTATTAAATAAGATATTAATTTTATTTAATATTAATAATTTTATATATATAAATATTTTTTATAAAAGCATTATAAAGAATAATCTTAATAAATTAATTTTTATTAAAAATACTTTTTAACTTAAAAAAAATATAAATACCCTTAATTAAAACTTATTTAACTTATAAGTTATAATAAATAGCTTAAAAAAAAAAAAGGGAATTCTTTTATATTAAACTTCTTAACCTTAATTAAAAAAAATTTAATAATAAAAATATTATTATAAAAAAAATTTAAAAATAAAAAAATTATAATATTTTGCTTTAATTTTAACTTAATTTAAAGGTTAATTAAAATTAAAAAGATATTAAAAAAAAAAAGAAAAAAAAAGAAACTTAAAAAAGAAAAGGAAATTTATATATATAAAGTTATTATAATAAGAAAAGGTAAGTAATATTAATAATAAGCTATTTTATTATTAAAATAAATAATTTACTACTTTGCTTTTAATTAAGGTTAATTTATTATTAAGAAAAAATTACTTATTTTTAATTCTTTACTTATAAAAAAGTTATTTATCTTTTTATTATAAAGGAATTTTAATTAAGTAACTTATTTTAATTTATATTTAATAAATTTATAAATTAAAAAAAAAATACTTTATAATTAGTTATTATTTAAAAAAAATAAAAAATTATATATCTTTTTATTTTAATTATTAGTAAAATAATAAATTAATAGCTTTTAATAATAATTTATAAGCTTTTTTATTATTCCTTTTTTTTAATTAATGTAATTATTTAACTTAAAAATAATAAATTATTAGCTTTTATTATTTTAATTTATATATATTATTATACTTATTTATTTATAATTAAGCCCTTTTCCTTTTTTTTTTTTTTTTTTCTTTTTTTATTTTTATATTATTATTAATTAAAAGTTAAAGATTAATTATTACTTAATTATTTTAATAATAATATGCTTTAAATATATTAATCTTTTTCCTTATTTAATTCTTATTTAAGAATAAATAATAATTATTTATAAAAGCTATTTTAAGTTATAATTAAATATTAATTATATTTCTTTTTTATTTTTAATCCTTTTTATTTTAATTATTTATATAATAATTTTTAAAAATATAAGGCTTTTTTTATTATTATATTTCCCCTTTTTATTATTTAACTTTTATTATTTATTTTTTATTTTATTATTTATCTTTTTTATTTTCTTTTTTTATAATTAAAAATTAAAATATCTTTTAATTAAAAAGATAAAATAAAAAAATGCTTTTAATTACCTTTATATTATAAAATACCTTAAAATCTTAATACTTTAATTTTAATAATTAAACTTATTAATTTAAAAAAAAATAATTTAATATTAATAATTTTAAAACTTTCTTACTTTAATAACTTTAAAAACTTACTTAATAAAATATTATAATTCTTAAATATTATAAATATTTAAAATTAATAAAACTTTACTTAAAAAGTAAATATTAATTTTTTTAAAAATTCCTTTAAAATAAAAATTATTATAAATAAAATTTACTTAAATAATATTTAGTAATTTTAAATTCTTAATTAGCTATTATTCTTTAATATAAAATAAATAGCGTTTAATAATAAGCTTATAAAAATAATATAAAAATATTTCTTAAATATTAATCTTTATCTTAAGTTAAAAAAATTAATTAAGTTAATAAATTTAATAAAATAATATTAAACTTTTCTTATTTTTAATTTCTTTAATATAAAAGAAATGCTTTATAAATATAAAAAATTAAAAACTTAATATATTATAACCCTTATAATTTAGCAACTTTTTAACTTTTAAAATATTATATTTTTATTTAAAAAACCTTTATATTATAATTATACCTTACTTAAGAAATATTAATAATATAAATTAATAAAGAATTATAAATTTATTATTATATTTATTTATATACTTAATTATTAAATAATAATAATTTTTAATAAAATAAAAAATTACTATTTATTATAAAATAATTTTATATTAAGAAATAAAAAAAGTAAAATAAATAAGGATATTAAAATACTTATTTATAAATATTTAATAGCTACCTTAAAAAATAAAATATAAGATTTTAATAAAAAGTTTATATTAAAATTAAAATAAATTAATAAAATATTTTATAAATAATATATTATTAAGTTTATTAAAAACTACTTTAAGAAAAATTAAAGAAAAAATAATTAAAAGATATAAAATTAAATTAAGGCTTTTTTAATTAAAATTATATATTATAAAATACTTAAAGCTATTGCTAATATTATTACTTAAATATTTATTATTTAATTAAAGCTTAATAAAATTAATAATGTTATTTAAATATTTATATTAATTCCCCTTATTAAAATTAATAATATAAAAATAATTAAAGTAAAAAATAAGCTTTTATTATAAAAGAATATTATTTAATAATAGCTATTTAAATTATAATATATTAAGATTGCTATTAATTATAAAAAGGATATAAGGGAAATAATACTTTTAATATAAATTAATTTAATAATTTAATTTTAAATATTTAATATATAATAAAATATAAACTTTTAAATAATTTAAAATTAATTAAATATAATTTTAATTAAATAAGCCTTTAATTTAAGCATTATATTATAAAATATTTTAAAATTAATAAAAAATACTTATTTTAATATATATAAGGGTTTTTTTATTTATTTATTTTAATAATAAATATAAATAAAATTTAAAGTATATTAATTAATTTAAAATAATTAAAATAATAATAAAGTTTATTTAAGAATAATTTAAAAAGCTTATAAATAAGTTAGCTAAGTAATTAAATGCAAAGTATAAATATTAAAAGTAAAAATATTATAAAAAATAAAAGTAAAAATAAAAGCTTTATAAAAAGTAAAAGTAAAAGTTAATAAAGCTAATATATTATACTTAATATTATAATTAAAAAAAAAATAAATTTACTTTTTATTTTATAAAAATACTTAAATCTTTAATAGCTATATTAATGCTAATTATTAAAGTAAACTTTAATAATTAAAAGAATATAATTAATAAATATATTATTAAGTAAATTTTAAAAATATTTAAAGCTTTTATAAAAAAGTAAAAGTTATAATAAAATAAATAAGTAAGAAATTAAAAATAATAATAATAATTAAAATTATAATAAAATAAATTTTAAAACCTATAAGCTTAATTAAAGATAATAAAGTTTTATTTTAATAATTTTTATAATATTTATTATAAAGTATTTAAAAAAAAGTATATTAATAAATATAAAGAATTATATAAGAAATAATATTATGCTAAATTTTAATTAATTATAAAAAGGTAGCTTTTATACTTATTTTAAATATTTTTTTAAAAAATTAACTTTTTTCTTTTTATATATATTTAATGCTTTAATTAAGCTTTTCTTATTTTTAAGAATTTTTAAAATATTTATCTTTTCCCTTTTTTTAATTTCCTTTTATTCCTATCTTCCCTTTTTATTATATTAAAGTTCTTCCTTAAGTTACCCTTAAGAAGGTTTAACAAAACCTATTTCCTATTATTTAAGTGGCTTGTTTTTAATATTTAAAGCAATTAAGCTATAAATTAACTTTTTTAGCTCTTAACATTATAAGAAATACTATATAAAAATAGCTTATAATAAAGAAATAAATAAAACCTTAATAAAAAGTAAGTATTTTAATTAATAAATTAAATTTATTTATATTAATTTAAATATTTCTTTAAAAAGGGAATATAATGAAATAATATATTTATTTAATATAATTTCTTAAAAAAATATATAATTATTTATTTTAAAATCATTTATTAAAAATAAAAGAAAAAGATAATATTTTATTAATTCTATACCTATTAATAATAAAGTTTACTTTAAAAAAGTTATAAAATTTTTATTAATAAATAACTTATTATTTAATATTTTATCTTTTAATTTATTTAATAAATTAACTTAATATTAAAATAAGTAAGTCTTTATTATATTAATTTATTTTAATAATATATTTATTAATTTTCCTTTAATGATATTTTTAAACTTTATTATAAAAAATTATAAGCTTATTTATAGGTTTTATATAATAATGCTATTTAAAATATTAAAAGAATAATTAAAAAATAAATTAAAAATAATAAAGGAATTTTTATATAATTAAATATTTAAACCTTTATTAACTTTAGTGGATATTTAGGTGTTATTATAAATTTTATAAATAAAGATTTTAAATATAATTATTAATTAATTAATAAATAATTTTAAAATTATTTTTATATAATTATATATAAATATTAATAAAATTATAGGATTTAAATTTTTAAAAAAAGCATATAATAATGCATATATATATGAAATATTTAAATAAAATATTTTAATTCCTTTTAAAATTCCTTTAAACTTTATTAATAGGTAAATATATTTAAATAATTTATATTTAATAATTATTTAATTCATAATATTATAAGCAATAATAACTTAAATAATAATACATTTCTTAAAGAATTTAATATTAATTACTTTATTAAATTTAAATAAAATTTTAAAAATAATATATAATGCTTAATATATATATTAAATTTATATATTAAAGCTATTATTAATTCTTTTGATAAAACTATAATAAATAATATTAAATTATAATAAATTAAATTATTAAGCATTTTTATAAAGACTTTAAATAAGTAAAAATACCTTTTTAAATAAGAAAAGAATAGAATATTTATTAAATTATTAAGTATTTTATAATTATTATTATTAATATATTTTTAACCTTTTTAGCTAATTATATTTAGGGCTATTAAATAAAGTAAGGCATATAGCTATTATTATTAAAAGAAATTAATAAATAAAGAAATAATGGCTAGAAATTTTAAAAGAATATAAACTAATAAATAAATTACTTATTAATAAAAATAAAGTATTAATTCCATTAAATATTTAAAATTTAAATATATATTATATTTTAATTTTAATTTTAATTAATTAATTTTAAAATAAATGTTAATACTTATTGAAATTCTTTATATAAAATAATAGATATGGCTTTAAATTTTAAAGAGCCTATTAATCAACTTATTAAAGACTTTAACCATAGAATTTTAAAAGAATTAATTATATAAGAAAAAGAATAGCAATAAATAAAAGATTTAAGGGATATTTTATTATCTTTTTATATACCAATAATTATTTTATAAGGAAGAAAATACCTTACCTTAAGTTTAGTTTTACCCTTAATTAAATAAATATATAAGGTATTATTAAATTTAAAACAATTATATATTAATAAAGAAAATAAAGGAGAGAAAGGCAGGGTAAGTTTTATTAATTATCTTTTTATTTTTAATTATATTAATACTTATTTATAAGTTTTATTACACCCTTATATACTATCCTTTAATTTAGCTATTACAGCTAGTTTAATAAAATTAAATACTTATTTTTTAATAAATTTTATATAACATTATAATAAAATTATAAAATATAAAATATATATTTTTTTAATATTATTAAACCCTAAGAATAATAATTTAAATATATAAAGAACTTTAAACTTAAATTAATAATTAACACATTATATAAAAAACTTATTATTAAAAGAATTATAAAAGTATATATTTTAAATTTTTTTAAAAGTTTAATAATTTATTAATATTATTAATAATTTATATAATAAGAAAAAAGATAATAAAGAAAAAAGAAAATAAATTAAATTATTAAAAATATTTATATAGGAAAAGCAATAAATTAATATATATATATTAATTTAAATACATTAAATTCTTTACTTAAGAAAAGAAAAGAAAAAAAGATAAAAAAAAAGAATATTTTAAGCTTTTTTTTTCTTATAAATATATTTAAAAATATAGAAAAAGAAAATAATTTAAAATAAGAAATAAATAAATATTTTAAAAAAAATATTTAACTTTTTAAAGTAAGTATAATACTTTTTTATTTAATAAGTTAAAAAAATAATAGATATTAATATTTTAAAGTAATAGGATATAAATAAAAACTTATATCCTTATTTATCTATATTAGCTTTAAAATATTTAAATATTCTAGCTATATTTACTGCAATTAAAGGGAATTTTAATAATGAGATGAATATTATTATTAATAGGCATACTAACTTATAATATACTATATGGAAAGAGTTATTAATTTTAAAATATAATATTAAAAAGGAGAAAAAGCCATTAAAGATTAAAAAATATTTAGATTTAAAAGCAAAATTAGATTTAGAAATATTAGAAATTAATTTAAGTAAAGAGGAAAATAATAATATTAATTAATTAAAAAAATAGGTTTAGCTTATTATTTAATTTAAAAATAATTATTAATATTTAATAAATAATAATAAATTGAAAGTATTTTTAAAATAAAATATGTAAATTTAAATAATAATAAATAATAAGTATTTTTATATAAGTTTAAATATAATATAATAATTAAATTATATTAATACTTATATTAATATTAATAATTTCTTAATTAAAGTAATAAAAGAAATTTAATAATAAGGAAATAATTATATATATATATTTATTTCCTTATTTATTTCCTTATTTATTTCTTTATTTAATTCCTTATTTAATTCCTTATTTAATCTTTTATCTAATCTCTTATTTAATCCCTTATATATTTCCTTATTTAATCCCTTATTTAATCCCTTATTTAATCCCTTATTTAATCCCTTATTTAATTCCTTACTTAATTCCTTACTTAATTCCTTACTTAATTCCTTACTTAATTCCTTACTTAATTCCTCATTTAATTCCTCATTTAATTCTTTATTTAAATTAGCTTTATTTTAAAACGTTTTAAATTTAAAACATTTTAAATTTAAAACTAACCTTAAAGCTAAAATATTTTAAATTTAAAACTAACCTTAAATTTAAAACGTTTTAAATATAATATTATTTAGTTTTAATAATAAGCCATTTAAATATAAATAAATATAAATACGTTTATCTTTCCTACTTATATCTTTTATTTTTTTTTCTTCTTAATTTACTTATACCTATTCTTATTTATTATTTACTAGCTAAATATTTACTTTTAATACCCTAAAAATACCCCTTTTTCACTTTATTATTACTATGTCTTCTTATATTACCCTTAAAGCCTAAGCTAAGCTTCTTAAGCTTGCTTTTTCCTTCTTCATTAATTCTTTAATTAATAACCTACCTATAATTAGTTCTTTTTTTTTATTTTATTAATACCTTTTTTAAAACCTAAATATTACCCCTAATATAATTAATATGCTATATAACCCAAATAACTTACTATATTTTATATATATATATATATTTTTTTTCCCCTTTTATTTTATTTATTTATCTTTCTTTTATTTATAATAAGATTTTTTCTAATAATTTTTAAGGGCATTCTAAGGTTAAAAGGTATAAAAATATATTATATAATCCTTATAACCCTTTATTTTAATTAAATAACCTTATAAGTATTCCTTATTTTATTTTTAACTCTTTTCTTTATTAATAAATATTTAGCCTTTCCCTTTAACGAACCCTATTTTTAAAGGTAGTAAAAATACTTTTATATTGTTAAATATTAATGTAAGATTTATTAAAAAATTCTAATAAAATATATATGAATATTTCTTAGCTTCTTAACTTACCCCCTTTTCCTCCTTCTCCTTCTTTCTTAAGCCCTAAGCTTTTAAGCCTTGCATATAACCCTAAGCATCTACATTTCTAAGTAAGCTATATATTATTTAAAAGCCCTTTTTTTACTTTATTTATTAATATTTTTTTTAAAGACTTATAATATTCTTTCCAATTTTAATAAAATTCTAAACCTTAAGCCCCTTGCTTTTCAAGGCCCAGCTTTCCTAGGGTTTAACTTTATAAATATTAACCCTATTCCTAAAGTAAGTATACCTTTAAAATACACTTTTTTTAATATATATTTTTATATTAAATTTATTAAAATAAAATTTAAATAATAATTTTAAGAAATAATTATATTAAATATATCTTAATAAACTTACCCTTATTTAATAAGAAAAAGTAATTAATACTTTAACTTTATAAAAATATATTTAAATACTAATAATATTTTAAATTGCTGCTTAATTTTAAGAGAACTAAAAAAGGAAATTTAAAAGGAAATTCCTTTTAACTTAGCTTAAAGATAATTTCTTTTAAATTACCCCCATTAAGAATTTATTAATTTAGTAAATTATACCTATGGTTATGCTATTTAATATAATGTAAGTTTTTTCCCCTAACCCTAAATATTTATATATTAATATAACTAATTTATTTAATAGTATTTTGGTAATTCTAAGGGATTTTTAACTTGTTTTTTATGCCTAAATTATAAAAAGGTTTATATTTCTTAGCGGCAAATTTATATGCATTGGTAGCATGTTAATAAGGGTCGCCATAGCAACTATAGCCCTCCTCATATTTAGTTATTTAGTTTTTTAGTTTTTTAGTTATTTAGTTATTTAGTTATTTAGTTATTTAGTTATTTAATTATTTAGTTATTTAGTTATTTAGTTATTTAGTTATTTATTTACATCTTTTTAATTTTTTAAATTTCTTTTATCTTTTTAATTATATAAATATAAATATAAATATAAATATAAATATAAATATAAATATAAATATAAATATAAATATAAATATAGATATAAATATAAATATAAATATAAATATAAATATAGATATAAATATAAATATAAAATACTGTATCTGTATTTGTATTTGTATCTATATTTATATCTGTATTTATATTTATATCTGTATTTGTATCTGTATTTTATATCTATATTTGTATTTGTATTTTGTATTTCTTTTGTATCTGTATCTGTATTTGTATCTGTATCTTGTATTTAGTTTGTATTTCACAACTCTGCGTATAATAATTTAAAAAGCTTAAGATAAAAATAAGTATTTAACCGGGTAATTATTATAATTATATAAAGAATAATAAAAAGCAGGGAATGTAAATATAAAGGGTACTTAAAAACCTCTTTCCTTTTTTCTTAGCATGGAGCTATTTTTTTCTCTATATTTTAAAAATACTTAAAAGAGGATATTTATTTTAAATTAAGGAGGCTTAAGGGAAGGAATTGCTTTATATAAAGATAAAAGAATAAGAACGAAAGTAAATATACTTATTTCTTTAAAGATAAAAACTATTAATATTAAAATATAATTTACATTTTTTATATATAGCTATAAGGATTATATATAAAGGCTTATTAAGCCTTATTTTCTTTTTTCTTAAAGAAAAGGCAATGCAAAATTTAAACTTTATTTCTTTACTTAATTATAATATTATTTTTTATATATAAAGCTGTTTTAATAATTATAATTAAATCTTTAATTAATAATAAAATATATTAATAAGCTTAATATTAATTATATCTTTATAATTTAATTATATATTATTTTTATAATATTTATTATTTAATTTATAACTTAATTTTAATTTAAAAAAACTTTATTTATTACTTTATTTTTTAAAGAATAATTTATTTTAATATTAAATAAAATGTAATAATTAATAATATATTAATAAATTTTATAAAATATAGTTGTTTTTATTAAAATATTATAATTCTTTATTCTTTATTTATATATAATTAAATTATAATTAATTTTTAAATTTCTTAACTTTTATTATAAAGCGTATTATTTTTTAATTAAATAAATAAAAAATAAATTAATGTATTAATTTTTAAAGTTTTTTTTATATTAATAAAATAAATTAATAATATATTATATATACTTTAAAATTAATTTTATAAATTTATAAATAAAAATATACATTTAATATTAAAATAACACTTCATTAAACCATACGCTATCCCCTTAATAGGACGAGCTTAGTCATCCCGTCCAACTAGTACGGTGGCCTTATTTGGCTACCGTGCAAAAGCCGTCGTTTTAATAATTAGCTAGAAAACACAACGAATACAAACGCAATTGCATAATCACGTATGTACATATATTAGCCATATGGCAAAGGCCATTTAACATTTAAGTTTTAACTTTATAATTTAAGTTAATAATTTTTATTAAAATATAATTTTTTAAAAAACTAAAAACCTTTAATTAAGCTTAGTTATTTAATGCTAGCTTTAAGTATTAATTAATTTTAATTACTTTTTTTAAATTAAAATAAAAAGTTATTATTATTTCTTAAACTTTAAAAGCTTTATTATTAAGCATTATTTTTAAGTTATATAACTTTATATTATTAATATATTTCTTTAAGCTTTTACTTAAAAACTTTTTAAAAAAATTAATTAAAAAAGAAATAATTATTGTAAAAATATTTAAGGGTTTTAATAAATATAATAAAAAAGTTTTAAATTTAAATTATTTAATATAATTTAAAATTAATTATTTTTAAAAATATTTATTTAAATTTAAATAAATTTAAAGTTTCTTTATAATAATAAAAAAGCTAACTTTAAAATTAAGTTTTTTAATTTTAAAGCTAAATTTAATAATAATAATTTAAAATTTAAGTTAATAATTTTTATTTATTTAATTAATAAGATTTTTAAGGAAATTATAAATTAAAATATAAAGTAAATATAATTAATTTATTAATTTATACCTTTAAATTATAATTTTTAAATATAAATTTATTATTTAAAGAAAAGATATTTATTTAATTAAGCAAAATTTTATTATTATAACTTAAAAATATATAAAAATAAAGAAAATAAAGTAGGCGGATTTAAGGAATTTAATAATTTAATTAATATAATAATATAAAGGCAACATAGTGTTATTTTAATAATGAAAGCTTTAAATTTATCTTTACTTAAAGGCTTAGTTAATTTACTTTTATTATATAAGCTATTTAGCTTATATTTAACTTTAACTTTAAGATTTAAATTAAAAAATAAGCTTTTTTAATGCAAGTTTTAGCAAAGCCTTTATAAAATAATGCAACTTATATAAAGAGAGTATATGCACTGTAGATAGTGCTTGGAGAATGGGGTATTTGGGGTGTATATTGCTTAAATAAGTCTAAGTCTGTCTATGGAGCTAAAATTTGCCTATTTTGGGCCCCTAGGGGACTGGCCGCCCCTGCCCGCACCACACTATCCTATCACGTACGCTCTGTCGCTTTCTAGCCCGAGTAGGCGTAGTTATAACCGCATCCAATCCACTGCGACACAAACACGGTAGCTACTTCTACTCTACTCACTCTCTGCACCCTCTATTATCATTCCTGCACTAAAACAATCCTGTGGGACGCCCGCAATCCCAGCACGAGAGCTAGAAGAACGACACTTTTACATCCCGCAAGCCGCATCAAGTCTTGTATGCCAAGTGACGACTTCTCACTTTCTTGTACAAAGGGGCAAACATGCCAGCCCATCAAAATATCGTCCCGCGGTTGCTAGACGCGCTTAGTCCAGGACGCGGTCCCCAGGTTCAGATCATGTCTGACCTCCATCTCGAAGTCGGGCAACAGTATCAAACATTCGACTTCCCCGCCGCCGGGAAACTGCTGATTTTGGCTGGCGACATTGGTCGGCTAATCGACTACGAAGGTTACCGGGCCTTTCTCGAGCGCCAAGTAGGACGCTTCGCAAAAGTCGGCCTCGTGCTAGGCAATCACGAATTTTTCGGCATGAGCTACGAAGAGGGCATTTCCAAGGCCAAGCAATTGGGAAAGGAGCCATCTCTCGAGGAGAAGCTAGTTCTCTTGAACCAAGGAGTATGGACTGATGAAACGACGGGGTCAATCATTATGGGCTGCACCTTATGGTCTTTCATTCCTGACTCTGCAAGAGCAATTGTCGAGTCCAAAGTTGGCGATTACAAAAAGATCGACGGATGGTCGGTCGATAAGAACAATGAGAGGCATGTTGAAGAGGCTGCCTGGCTTGCCTCTGAGCTTCAGTCGCTGTCAGATGCTTCAAAGCTCAACCATCAACAACAGGCCCGAAACATATTGGTTGTAACTCACCACGCCCCGAGTTTGACTGGTACCTCAGCCCCGGAGCATGCCGACAACCCGTGGACGCCAGCATTTGCGACAGACTTGCTACCTAGGCTAGACACTGATAGAGTGAAGACCTGGGTTTTCGGCCACACCCATCACACGACGGAGTTGTTCTCTGGTGGCGTCCACTTGATCGCCAATCAGCGGGGTTACGTATTCCCTGGAAGCAGGCCTAAGACCCCACAGGAACCAGCAAAATGGTCGTGGACACGCAAACCAGATAGATCTAAGTTTGATCCCAAAAGAGTGGTCAGGCTGTAGTGGCTGGTCCGCACAACGCTTGCCAGTGCAGATAGAAGCTCATTTCATTATAGCTGTCTTTTTTTCACCTTATTTGCAAGCTTCTTGGCGCTGGAAGACCTATTTATCCCCTCCTAGTATTCTTTAGAGCCCTTCTTTCCCCTTCCGGAAAAAGTCCTTGGTTATCTTACGTGGCCGCATTTGCGTCTGTAGATAGGGAGGGTAGCTTTGGGCGGTTCAAAACAGGTGGACGATGCAGAAGGTAGGACGGAAGAAAGGGGGAAGGAAAGATCCAGGCTGCTACTTCGCGCCGTCTGAAGTGCAGGGCCAGATGAGCATCTGCAAGACTTCATCGGACACCCAACGGCATCCAGCATCCAGGGATTGATTGGGCAGGTGGTGCCAGGAAACGGGCCCATTAGCCCGCCCGCGCATACCCCGGTTCCTGGTAATAATGACTGATTGCTGGCGCATGGCGATGTTTGCGTAAAGTTCCAAGTGGTAGATACAATAGTTGGTGTGGTCGTAGGATATAGTTGAAGGTGGTGGTGTATGTGGTGAGCGTCACTGAGCTTGCAAGGGTGAGGCATACGTGAATAATTGCGGCCCAACTGATTAACCAAGTTAGGACACCAGCAAGATAAACCTAAGGATGCCTACCTAGGTAGTCTTTCGTGGTTTCCCGCCCGCCCTGTCCCATACGGGTTAGTCAGCCGCCCACCTCTGATGCGTTCACGCCTCACCCACCACTCCGTGATGCTCCATGACGCTTGGTAGATAAATCACCTTGACCAGCCCTCCGGCCCTAACAGACTCCAAGCCAGCTTGCTTTCCTTTCAAAACCGATCAACTTTACGCGATTGTCACCACACCATATACATGCCCGCCTGCCGCCAGCATAATGGCTGCGCGCGGGCGGGGAAGGAGGGCCTGCTTCCCGGCAGCCTCTGACCTGGTTGCTGGCAAGGCCCTGCCGCCCAGCTGCCAGAGTCCTGTACTTGAGGCGGCCGCGGTCGTGGTCGGTCGCTCTCCCTGCTCCTTCTCCTTCCCCTTCCCCTTCCCCATCTCCTCCTTCTTCTACTTACTGCTGACCACCTCTAGCAACCGTGTCTACTCTCTACTAGGCCCTGCCACACCCATCCCCACTAAGCTTTTTCATACTACATAATAGCGCTGTATAAAACTACTAAAAAGTTCTTTTATAAAGGTAGAGAATAAAGATCTAAATAATATTAAAAAGATATTAATGTTTCTATTACCTTTAAAAAGCTTATATATATAGGGAACAGTTAACTATAAACCTCGCCCAAGAGATCTGACGACTGTGGCAATTTTGAAACAGACCCAGCTGTTTTTTTATTTGTCTAGCTATATCTAATAGTTCAAACCCAACTCTTTTCTAAACAGAAAGAAGATCCAGCATATGTAATCCGTCGTGGAATCATAAATTTGTGTCCACCACGATCGACCTTATCGAGTTGACGTCGTGGTACTACCAGCAGGCTTTGTGGCATGGGAGTTGGCGGAAGCTTTCGCCTTGGTGCCGGCTGCAACTGGATTGTTCGCCGCAGTGTTCGTAACTGTACCGTTAGGAGGGTGAGTAGCGGTCGTCGCAGTCTTCGTGGCTGTACCATTGGGAGGGTGAGTAGCGGTCGTCGTAGCCCTGGCAGCATGCGCAGTGTTCTGAGTTGGCTTCCTCGGACCGGGTGTCCCGCTGGCCGTGGAGATAGAGCTCGCTGTGGAGGAGGTGCTCGAGCTCCTTGCTGAGACTGAGTTGGCTCTCGAAGCCATAGACGTGGAGCTCTGCCTCGACGTTGCGTGGGCATTTGCGAGGGGTGCTGGAGCAAGACAAAAGCCACGTTAGTAAGGGTTTCGGCATGCCCAGGTGCCTGATCACACTTGGGCAGGTCTTCGGCGAGAGAGGAAATGAGGAGGAGAATGGCATCACCTCTACCACGCTTAACCCTAGTTATGGGGACGTCGCTGCCTTGGCTGTTTGGGGTATCGTGAACTGGGTTTGGATTTCTCCCAGCCCGATCTGGGTTTCTCTTAGTCTCAGATGCCACGCGTTGCTGCCACCATTGCCCCGCCTCCAAGAAGAGGTCTTGTCTGGCTTGATCCAGACGCCATGATGTGTGTCCCTCTGCATGTAATCTGGCTGCTAGAAGAAACCCCAGATACGCTTTTCGCATGTCTTTCGTCTCCCCTTGTACTATGGTCATATAGGTGTACTGAAGCGTGGATCAGCAGGGCCTCTCGGTGGTGGGCATAACATCTGTACGTACCGGTCCGCCACTGTTAGTCTCTTGTTTCGGCATATATAGTAGGATCAAAGTTTTGTAGTCGCATAGAGCAACGAATGGTGTTTCATATCTCCACACATAGTGGACTGCCTGCTTTAGGAGCACCATGACGTTATCTTCCTCGTTCCGATCAACATAGCGGGAATTTTGTTGAGCATCGTCAAACGCGTTATAGCCAGTCACTCTTCCTCTTCTGAATTGAGCCCTGTTAATTGCCCCAGACTTCTTGTACTCCAGCGCGGCAAATATATTGGTTGAATCGCCTGGGTGAAGGTCATCGTTCGGCGGTCCCCAGAAATAGGCCCTGTCGACACGGCTGGAGGAAGTTCCGTCCTGACGGGTTTTTGTGAGTTCGTTGAGGTAACAATCGGTTGGATGCACCGTCTGGTAGGCAACATGGACAGGGTGAGTGAGATATAATGAGGATGCATTTACAACGTCCCCTTCTGACTTGAGTCCAATGAGCTTCTCCACTGCCGGGACAGGTTTGTTAGTGAGCTCGTTTTTGTGCGGTTCAAGGCACAAACGCGTTGCCAAATAGTGCCAGTGGGACATAGGTATCTCGATCGAGCACCTGGGAGGTGTGCATTCCGCCGTAGTTACGCCAGACTTATGGGTACGATTGTTTTTTTGTATTCCGAACGGTTTGCACACAGGCACTTTTTCGTTGAATGAGGCGTAAATCGAAGATAATGCGGTCGCAAGAGTAATTTCCTGTATTTTATTGATGAGTAGAGTGCTAAAGAATGCTTGAAAGTTTTCTGGGGCGTGAAGATGTCTTCAAGGGTAATGATGTTTTGTATGATTAAAGAGGCTCAAGAGTCTGTCAATGGGGGAAGCGCACTCTTATATACTCCTTTCATGGTGGATGGCGAACCATAGTGAAAGCTTTGATGTGCAGCCGATGATGTGTCCACCGACTACTGAGATCGCCATGGAGAAGAAATAAAATCACCACCTTGGTCTGTTCTCGCGTATGCAGGTCGCTCGGCCATTGGAGAGCCTTCAAGGAATTCGCAGGAAATGATTCTATTCTGATCAAGGTCGCGACGAAGCCCGGCCGCAGCACTATCCAACCCGGACAAGATCTGAGAATATTGTGGTTGGGTAGCGTTCCATCAGAACATGGCGATGGTAACGGGCCGCCGCCGTACAATCAGTGATGAGCAGTTGGACGGTGACCATTCTCACGCCCTCAGTACCCATAGTTATCACACAAAGCCCACTTTGTGGACAGGCTGATGAGATGGAGGGCCATCTCAGAGGGACCGTTCCGGCACCACCAGGAAAGGTGGTTTCGTGAACCAACGAGCCAATAGTGGATACTATCTCCAAGGGTGTTGGCTTGATAGACCTACAGAGAATATGTGCAAACGGCTAGCCCTGGAATGCTAAGGCCCAGCCGTCGGCTCAAGTAATCACGCTGGGGCCTGTGACGCTCCTCTGTACATAAATAACAGCCAGCTGCCCACCTGTCTCTGTGATGATCCCGACCCCACCAACCTCGTCGCACCTATATGTAGTTGCCTGTCTGCAGTGACATTCAAGCCCGACGAAGTCACCATTACACTCTTCAACAAACAGTCCGACATCCTTTGTACGCCCCATAACCCAAATCCGCCACAATGGGCACCGGACAAGGCACACGTGTCACGCCCACCGCTGCTGCTGGGACCCAGCCCGGCTCCAGTCATCGTTTCCCAACTCCGCCCTCATCTTCATCTTCTAAAGGTTCTAAAGGGTCCCCAAGTGCCAGTCTTGAGCCACCTCCTCTACCTTATGTGCGCGGCGCGCACTTTGAGATTCAGCCACACACACCCCCGCCGCCCTTCGACAACACCAACGGATATGACAACCCGGATCCGAAGGAGTGGAATCCGAACCCGTGGCCCTTTGGTAACCACGCACCTAAAGGCATTGTCGCCCAGTACCTCGCGCACCCGCCAAGGAAGCCAAGGGGAAAAACTCCTCCCAAGGACCAGGTCAAGCATGACCTGGTAGTTACCCAGCAGATCCGGTGCGGCAACGACTGCTTGGCCCAGGTGGTGCGGTGTCGCGTGGATGGGGAGGAGCGTGTCGCCAAGATCTTCGACCCCCTCTATGTCGGGATTGCCAGATGTAACGAGTATGGATTTCCGCCTACATACTATTCCGAGCGCTTTTACTCATGCGAGGCGGCTGCATATAAGAGGATTGAGGAGAGTGGCCTGAATGGGCAATATACCCCCAAATTCTACGGGTGTTGGTTCCTCGAGTTGCCTCTACCTATTGGCAGGGAAAAGCCGGTTCGTCGCGAGGTCTGCCTGATTTTACAAGAACTTATCCCTGGTGATACCATGGAGGCGCTTATAAAACGTGGAGAAGCAAGCACAATCCCCCCTAACATCCGGGTGGAACTGCTAGACCGGCTTATGGAGGCCATGAGCCATCTCTGCTTTATCGGAGTGATAAATGATGACGAACATCCCAGGAACTTTATGGTGACTAAGAACACGAAGAAAGGATGGCAGATCACGCTTATTGATTTCAGCCACTCTCGTGTACGGGATCTACCCAACTCTAAATGGTGGACAACAAGTCGAACTCGGGATCAAAAGCGGCCTGAATCTCCGATGACTGTTCTGAGGCATTGTTGGCCGGGTTGCTGTTCTGGCTGGATACCCGAGAAATGCGACGGCTGCACTGAGGCTAGCTTGCGCGAGAGGCTTGCACACATGGAGAGGCGATGGGGAAATTCTGCCGAGTACGAACCTGTCAACCGTGCAAAACTGAACGAGTACATCGAATACATCCGTGAAGAAATTCTTGAAGCTGAATCTCAGGATGCCTAGATGACTGAAGTCTACAGGGAGCAGTACCTTTAAGATTTTGGTTGGTGTATTCGAGGCCCATCGATACTGTGTACATCTCAATAGGAGGGAATTGATTTAGATTAGACATGAATGTCATGGAATGATGTGTTTTACTGGCCGGGTGAGAAGTGGCCATGGGGGGGGGGGGGGGCGGCTCGGAGCCGAAGGTGGGGTCCGGAATGGTGCTGTGAGGGCTGAGCGTCACTCCTCGGATCCGGTGGCGGACACAACGCGTCCGTTCATCTTGAGATGATGAGTAAGAGGAGTTCATATATTAGTATTACAGAGTGGTTATCCCCAGAATCCAGGCCTCTGGAATCTATCTGCCCGAGAGCCATGCACCTGGCCATGGGATAGGTGTGCCACCTTGGGGCACGAACTCGGCGCGCGGTGTGAGATACCCTTTGCACACCGCGCTCGTGATTCTGAGAGCCGCATCGAGGTACTTCTGCGCGTGGGCACCTCGCCGCAGCTTAAGCGCCTCGTAGATGAGCAGGAACCCGTACGAGGCAATCATCGCCGCGCTGGTGTCCGTCGGCTCCACTTCATTCTTCTTGTCTTTCTCCTCTCTTCGTGCCCCGTCCTTGTCCTCAGCCCCAGCCGGCGCCGGCTCGAAGTCCCAAGGCGGCACCGCGTCATCGCCCTCCGGCATCCGCTCCAGGAATACATCGGCGCACAGGATCGCCGTCTGCAGGAACTCGTCCTCCCCCGTCCACCCCCACGCCTCGGCGAACCCGGCGACCGCCCACGCCTGGCCCCGCGACCAGCAGCTCCCGTGGTGCCGCCCCTGGTTCGTCAGGGCCTGGCGCACCGCGCCGCTCTCCGGGTCCAGCACGACGAGGTGCGCCGTGGTGCCGTCGGCGCGGACGTGCGTGCGCCGCGTGGTGCGGGCATGACGTACGGCGGCGTCGCGCATCGCAACGTCGCCCGTGCGGGCCGCGACGTAGAAGAGCAGGGAGAGGTTCACCATGTTGTCGATGATGAGGAGGAACTCGCTGGCCGGGTCGCGGAAGCTGTAGGCGCGCGTGACGCACGAGTCCCACGAGCGGATGGCGCCCACGGCGGCGCTGCAGCGGCCGTGCAGGGTGTGCGCGGCGGCCCTGAGGGTCTCGAGGGCTCGGGCGTCGCGGCGGAGCTCCCAGGCCGGCCGGGCCCAGGGCATGGTCATGAAGCCGACGTCGTGGGTCGCGGCGAGGTGGGCGTTGTCGTGGAGGTTCTCGGTCCACCAGGTGCAGGCGTGCTCCAGATGGAGGGGGGTGGAGGGGGGATGGGGGGTGTTGCTTTTGTTGGAAGACGTGGGGGTATCGGACCTGTCGCTCTAGGAGGAGATATAGGCTCCCTGGGAAGAAGCCTGATGTCCAGAATTTCCGGTCGCGGTAGACGTATTTGCTGCCACCCGGGTGAGTGTACTCCGGAAACAGTATAGGTGGGCTGGTGTCGATCTGTAATGTCTGCTGAGCAACAGACCACAGCTTGGCCGTTACGGAGGGAGCATACAACTCAGACAGAACGGTTGTGGGATCTTCTCCGACGGCGTGTGGCTCATTGAGAAGCGTAGCCGTGGTTCCATTTTGCAATGGGAGTCTCGCTGGTGCGGTCAATCTACCCATATTTGCGTGGCGATTGCTGTTTCGTCGAACCCAAGGTACTGTCTTGTACAGGAGATGTGCTACCGCTAGTTTAAATATGGAGATCCGTGACCACCGGGGACTTATATTGAGTCCGGTATATAGAACTGAAATGCAGTGAAGTTTGTATTTATTTAAGATGGCGAGTCGTCTTTCAAACGGTGAAATATGACTCGGATCCGGCGAATAACTTCTGTCTTAGAAGGTAAGTCTAGATTAATGGTTGATTTGCCTCGCGTTTCAAGTCATCTGGATCTACTCCAACACACCACAACCTCTTTCCAGACCGTCTCATATAGACATGACTATGTGGTGTGGTTGCTCACATGATTCATTCCGGTTAATTGTCCGCAAATGTTCTCATAGCCCTACATGGGTCTTCGCAACCATGTCGCTACCCGGCATGGCGGAAGAAGCACCGGACCGTCCCCCGCTCGAATATCCCGTGTCACCGGATGCTTGATCGGCTTACTACCCACCACAGCCTGTCAAATACTGACATGGTTGGAAATCATTCAGTTACTTGCGTTAATTAAAGGAGTAAATAGTTCATTATTCAGGTGTCAGGTGGGTTCCTCCACGTAGCTGACCTGTTTGATTGGATAATGGCGCGCCAGGTCGAATGTCGGGGGATCTCGCTTGGATATTCACCAACAATGAACGTTGAAGTAACAATGCTGAAGAACCGATATGCTTGAATAGACAGAAAAGCCCATGCAAAGAAACGTAAACGAAAAGTAAAAGGATTATCAGTCGTGAAGTTCACAATAAAGTACTTAGGTGTACTGGCACAGGGTTAGTGGCCGCGTGAGAGAGGTGATAATGAAGTCCTGTTGCTAATTACTAGACACTTGAATAAATTCTGATCATATTTACAAATAAAAAAAGTCTCAGTGGGTCACGCAACTGGTTTCCACAATTTCAAAAACGTGGCTGTTTGGAACAATTCCGCATTCGATTCTCGAGTCACATTCATTGCAAACTAGTCTTTCACTGGGCGATCTCTTCCGTAGTCTAGCATCCTGTTTCATTGGAATCTCGAAGTATGTCCATAATTCCACCCTTGCCATAGTTACTCATTTATTTTCACCTGAATGACACCGCGTGGAGCCTCGTTGCTTGGATACCGAGGCTGTTCCACATTGATGTGAGGCTACAACACCAGACGTCTCGGAATACTTGGACACAGGCAAGAATTAGCCAACTACACGCTATGGTCATGGATGAACCGTAGGTATCTGATTGGAGCTAGCCATGTATGAACCCCTCCTTGACCTCATTCTATGGTGCACTGAACTGTCGCCGGCAGACTATGGTGATGAACATTTTGGAGGCTGTCCATACATGCATAACTGGGGATCACGGTGCTGTTCGGGCGAGGAAGAGCATTAACTTCATTCACAAGGAAAGATATACTACAACCACACGTTCGGGAGTGATGAACGACTTCGCGAGGCAAGAGAAATACGAAATGACATGGAATTTTCTTACTGTCACACAGCTACGGTACCATATGCGGCCATCCCCGCCCGTGCCGATGATCTAAGCGGCCTCCCTCCAACCTGTATAGACGTTGGGGGACTGGATCTCTTCCGCGACGAATCGACAACCTTCGCAGCGAGGCTGTCGTCGCACGACGTCGAGGTGCAATCCAATGTCTACCATGGTGTACCGCACGGCTTCGACGGCAGTCCTGCCTTCTCACTCAGGGCAGAACTATGGAGTAGTGAGGCCGATTTTATCCAGCAATTTTAGAGAGCCTTGCACCGAAACTACCTACTTCCTCACTTCGGCAAGTGGTTCGCAGGTGAGCCTGCGGCTTCACTGGAGCATAGACCATTAGCACGATTTTGTATGGATAGATAATGCAGATTAGATCATCGAATTGTGGTTGTGATCTTGTCCAAAACAATTTGTCTGATCCATGCTATAGCATGCTGTGCAAACTAGCTGCATTAATCAACATCTCCTCTCACCCTATCAATAGGGAAATGGCCAGCACCGTGGAACCCACAGGACCAACCCGGGCATTTTTGCAACGCGAGATCAAGTACCACTGCATTATGAGAAACAAAGCTAATGTGCAGGGTTTCCGATTCGCTGTTGTGACTATTCCTTGTGTCACACTCTGCCTGTGCTTCGATGTTGACGCCAGAAAGCCTGGCTTGTATGACCCTTGGTACGACAAGACCAAGTCCTACCAAATGAGGACAACGCACGGATAAGACCTGAGCACGTGGCGCTGGGGTTGGAGTATAGATCGGCACGTTGTACACAGCTGAAGCATGGTGATTCTGGCGAGATGCAGGGTCAGCCATCGCGTTGGCAGATGCCTTGGGTTGAGAGCGAAGGAAAGCAGACTTACAAGAAGACTGGCATCCATGATGATTATTTAACAAGTTCAGTGGCCTCCAATTTGCACTCTAAATGGGAGTACATTGGGCCCACTCGATTCGGGTCCAGGTACCTGAACTGGTCAATTTGGGTAGTCAGTTTCTTTCACTGGAAGCCCTGCGTATCAAAGCCAAGATGATGGAAACCTGGCGTCTGAATGTGAGCAACAAGAACGACGCTCCTATCCGACGAGCATTTGACCCTGGAACATCTCGACCAATCGTACAACAAGCATGTAATACTTGTCGCGCCAAGAAGGTAAGTCAAGCCGAAATCAGTCAGAGACTCTCTCCTGTCCCGGTCGCCACCCCATACTCTAACCACACTCACCGGTTGACCCAGGCCTTGGATACAGCTTAGGTGCACAGGTGAAAAGACGGGATGTAGCCGATGCAAGGCACTCGACAGGAATTGCGTCTATGCGGAAGGTGGGAAGAAACGCCGTCGTGAGCCGGTTGCCAGCGAGGAGTTGCTGCCGATTCCAGACAGCCCTACTGTGCCACGACCATCGCAAAGGCCCGCTGCTGCAAAGGTTTCGCCTCCATCCAGGTCGAGGGAGCAACAGAGCCACCAACCGTTGGAATGTGAGCAAACGAGTGTCGACATTGAAGGCTCTGCCATCAAGGGAATAGCTCATAGGCTTTCAACACCGTTCAGCGACAGCGCCGGGATTTCCGATCCAGGCCATAGCCAGCCGGAGCCAACGTTTACAATTTTCGGCCTTTACACAGACGCGGACCAGCATGGACACATCTCGAGTCTGAACGATCCGGATGATCTCCAACAGTGGCCCCTCATAGACAACATGGACGTGGAACGATGGGATCCTAGGCTGGCCACACCGCCGGATGACCCCATAGGACTAACCTCAGCGCCCCAAGACTCTGTGCTGCCTTCCGGCCCCACCCCGGCGAGCGAAGTATCACAACCGCCAAACGGCTTGACCGATCTCCTGGGTGGGCAAGACAGCCGGTCATTCGTGGAACCGACAAGCCCTACACTGCAACTCGCCCACCACTCGGAACCGGCCGTCTGCCCCGGCAGCACAGCTGAGGACAGCAGCACCCTGCCCGAGTGCCGCTGCCTGCAGCCGGTGGTGTTCCTCATCGACGAGCTCGAGGCAGGCCACAGCACGGTGGCGAGCCAGGGCCTGGACGCCGGCCTGGCGTCGCACAAGGAGGCCCTCCGCTACGGCCAGGCGCTGCTCGACTGCCAGCGCTGCAGGGGGCGCCCCGAGCACATGGCCATCCTCAAGTTCCTCACCGACAAGCTGGCCGGGCTGAGCGAGCAGATCGTCGCCGAGTACACGGGGCGCCTGCTGCCACACCACACAGCGGCAGAACGCGACCCCGGCGCTGCTGGGGAGATGCTTGCCGCCGGGGCTGGTGGCGCCGCAGACCGCGACAGCAGGAGCAACGGTGGCGCGCCGCCGTGGCCGGCAGTGCTGGGGAGCTACGAGGTGGACTCGCCGCGGGAGTGGGACGCGCTGATCGGGGCCCTGATCGGCCTGCAGCTCGAGGCGCTGCACTCGCTCGCCGACTCGATGAAGGCGGTGTCGCGGTCGATGCGCTGGGACGCCATGTACGGCAGGGCGGCGGCCACGCAGAGGCGGATCGCCCCGATGCTGTATCGGGTCCGGTCCTTGTGTCGCCCAGAGGGTGGTGGTGGTACCGTCGACGCCATTGTCCCTCGCGACTCGAGCTAGGTGTCTTGGTTGGTACGAGGCTGGATTTGGAATCTATTGCGGGCTTTGGGCTCTTCTGTCCTCGTTGGACTCGACGTGTCTTGGCTGCGAGTGAATATTTTGAAGTCCCGTTTATTACTCTGGCGTTTGAGCACATGTAGAAGCCAGTCTGTAGACGGTCTAGGAATCGAGGAGATCTTCCCGCCATCCAGGTTTCGTTAATCACCCTCTGAGCCCCAAACTTTTGTGGAGTTGATGACAGTCTGAAGGAGTTGTAAATTCATTTCAACATGGATATGGGTGACGTTCGAGGAAAGGTCATTCTCGTCACCGGAGGTAAGGATCAATCGAGTGAACTACTAGTAACCCACTTTTCTTTTTCCACGCTGACCTGGTGGACCGCAGGCACTGCAGGACTAGGAGCACGAAGTGTTGTGGCTTTCGCTCAAGGCCAGCCAGGCCACATATACTTCACAGGCCGAAATGCCAAGGCAGCGGAAGGTGTCATCAAAGAGGCCACCCAGTCCGGCTCCAACAACACATCGATAACCTTTCTCCAATGTGACCAAGCCAGCCTGGCATCAGTTAGGGCCGCAGCTGCCAGGATCGCCACTGAGCAGACACGTCTGGACATCCTCATGGCCAACGCCGGGGTGATGAACAAGCCCCCAGCACTGACCGAGGACGGCTACGAGGTCCAGTTCGGCACGAACCACCTCGCCCACGCGCTCTTCATCAAGATCCTACTACCCCTCATGGAGAAGAACAACAGGGCCAGGAGAACCAACCAACCGCCCGCCTCCCCACCCGGCCCCAACGCAGACGCCCGCATCGTCCTGCTCACCAGCACCGGCCTCCGCGGCGCCCCCTCGGGCGGCGTGCGCCTCGACGAGCTGCGCACGCCGCAGAGCATGCTGGCCATGGGGGGGCATGATCCGCTACGGCCAGAGCAAGCTGGCCAACCTGCTGTACGCGCGCGAGCTGGCCCGCCGCCGCCCGTCCGTCACCTCGGTCAGCGTCACGCCGGGCATCGTCGCCACCGACCTCGTCTCGGGCCAGGGCGCGGCCCACCGCGCCGTCATCTGGCTGTCGGCCATGCTGGGACAGGGCGGGCTGCCGCCGCCCGGGGAGGCTGTCGCGACGCAGCTTTGGTGTGCTGCCGCGCCGAGGGGTGGGATCCGGAACGGGGGGTTCTATGAGCCTCCGGGTTGTCTCTCTGGGGTGTCTACTCGGTATACTGAGGATGAGGACCTTGCGAGGAGACTGTGGGAGTGGACTGACCGCGAACTGGAGAAGTGGCTTTAAGGTTGTTTTGAATGGTGAAAGTCCGCGATTTGTACGTATTCATAGCCAGTGAATGATAAAATCTCATCAGCTCACTTATCCACTGTCTGCAAGTCGGGTTGGGTGATTTATTTCTAGAATCAAACCTGTATAAAGGAGGATACACAACTCGTATAATTCGAAAAGTACAGAAAATAGACCAAGAAAAGACATCAATGATACTGCTCGTGAAAAAACCACACAGACGGCGCCCTGTTCTTCCGTCCAGAAGCTGAAACCCCAACGTCTCCAACCTTCCTGCGCAGCCGCACAGGAACAGGCTCCCCAGGGGGCTGTGAGCCCATCCCAAAGAAAGCATCATCCATACATGGCGCACCATTGAGAACCTCCATATCGAAATACGCGGAGAACACAGAAACACTCCCGAGCATTTTGATCTTTGCCAGATGCCGACCGGGACACATCAACGCGCCACCACCATAAGGGATCCAGGCGCCGTCGAGGCCCTCAGTCGAGAAGCGGACCTCGGCGGTGTCGGGGTTCCCCTCGCCCTCCTTGCCGTCCGCCGGGACGAGGAAGCGCTCCGGCCAGAACTCACCCAGCGGGCGCTCGGTGCGGCCGGGGCCCCAGGCCTTCTCGGAGTTGTGCGCGATGTTGGTGGGCACGCACACAAGGCCGCCGTTGCGCAGCGTGAAGGGGCCGAGCTTGTAGTCGCCCACGGTGGGGGCGCGGTTGTGGAAGAGCGAGACACGCTGGCGGAGGACCTCTGCGTAGACGGACTGCAGGAGGGGGGAGGACAGGGTGTGCGCCAGGTCGAAGCGGAGTGGGAGGGTCTCGGCGGCTGTGTTGCCGTCGCTGGCCACGGTAGTCTCTGATAACGTGTGCTGGACTCGGCCCAGGAGATTGCGGTCGTTGTAGATCTCAATGAGATTCCAGAAGGATGCGGGCAGGGCGTTCGCGCTCGTCCTGGTCACGGTAGGAAGATCAGCCAAGGCGACAAGTTTTGGGAGCAGTTTCGGTTCACTCACGCTGTGATCACGGCCAAGTCGTCGCTCGCCAGAGCATCATCGTCCATCTCACCAGTATCCTGACCCCACTGCTGTCTGACCTTGAGACACTTGCTGCCCCAGTACTCGTCCCAGTCCGGGTCCTCAGGCCCGTTTTGACGGTAGTCCGAGTGTTCTCTCGCATACGCGTGCCACCGCTTGATAGCATCAAGCACCCGCTGCCGCGCTCTGTATGCCTGCGGGGCTAGGAAATGTGGGTAGAATCTGGAGATGGTGGGAGTGTGGCCAATGTACTCCCAAAAGTCCTCGACGAAATTTGGATTCAGGCGGACCAGGTGCGGCCGCGTAGCGCGGTAATGGCCGCTGTGAAGAGGCGATGGGTCCACCATTTGTAGAAGTCATCGACCTGAACCCATTCTGCATGCTCGGGCCCGGGGAGGGTGAATTTGTTGAGCTCGGCAGAGAGATATTCTATGAAACGAGCCCATGTGCTTTGAGAGCATCGCCTTGAAGGAATCGCAATGCTGTCTTGTGCTGTTGGTGCCATACTCGGAGATGGGGTGGTACTGTCGACCCTGGTAGAGGAATGATACCTATGCCACTCTTGTCATTTTGGTAGATGTCTGCCAGCAGCGCCTAGATCAGCTGTCTTTTCTCTCTTGATGAGTCTCGATACATACGTACGTATTGCGCTGTTGGGCGTGCCGAACATCTGCTTCATTATACGCACGGCAAAGGCCTTATTGGTGCAAAAACGCGTTGCCCTGAGAAGCGGGCCATATGTCTCGGTCTGGGTCAACAGGTATGCTTTGGCGGGACCTATTCTGACGGTAACTGGAGTCCTGCCACCAAATCGGCGGCTGTTGCACTTATGTTCAGTCACTGACCGGCGACCTGGTCGCGGGGAAAGATCTTGAACTCACGAGACATTTTCAACGAAGGTCTTACGGGTAAGCAAGAAGGATATCCAGTTGCCCAGGAATGGAATCCAATGGGGGTATAGCGGTGGTTCTCTCCCATCTTTGGAATCATTCAAGCCGATGTATGATATTACGTTGGTGACTAGAAAAGTCACAGGGCAGACAAAAATAAACACCAAGAACACACACAGTTTCCAATGTGTCAGTGTTGCTGCAATACAGGTTTCGAAAATCTCGTCGAGCGCCATTGCCAGCAGAAGTGTGCTAGTCGCAAGCGCTCTCTCTAGATAGTGGTTGGAAAAGTAAGAGGAGATTAGAGATAGTTTTGCCTTGACAGGATCTCTTCTGCCAGTTCTCTTCTGCGAGGCAACAAGGCCAACTGCATGGGAATGTGCAAGTATGTAATAACACTGTTACTACAGATTCACTATGGCTGGTACCTTGGATCATTGCAGACAATCGTGGTGACGTATGGCTGAGACGATGATCTGAATTGGGGCCACTGTGCCATGTGCGCGTCGAAAAGCAAGCCCTTCGGCTTCGGCAGTAGATCCATGAGCGAAAGTCAGCCTGTTTCATTCGGTCAATACTGAATTGAGCAATAGCCGAGGGTGCTGGGACAGGAAGGTTGAGTGGTTGGTCGATCTACTGCATATCCAATTGCACAGCAGATGTGGTTGAGACAATCTGTGTTTTCCAGTTTGTAATGTCGACCAAGCCATCCATGTAGTCTAGTAGTGTTCTTGTGTGTAACAAGATGAGAAAACTGAAGCTAACGATATTCTACTAACGGGTATGCGCACGGTTGACTCAGTTGAGGGGTAGCGCTTAGCGAAGGGGCTACTCGGAAACCTTAATGCTCGGCCTCGGTGTTGCATCCTGCTCTCTCACATTGATGAGCCCCCTATCAAGAGGCTTGAACACCCTGCAGTGTTCGGCGACCAAGTGCCTCTCTATCCGTGACCTATCGGCATCCTCACCATGGCCACAAACATGCTGGTTACAGAGTGCCTGGTGATAGCGGTGCGTTGGACTCTCCGCCAGAGCCTGACTGAGACCTTGATGCAGTGAGCTGACACGACTCACGAGTCTAGGCATTGACGTACGTGGTTGTATCTTCTTTCTACAACCTGTACCTCCACCCGCTGGCGAAGTTCCCTGGGCCTTTCTGGGCCCGGGTCTCACTGGTTGGTGTACCACCAGACATTGAAGGGTTATGAAACGTACAACTGATACAATGCTGATGGCAGCTCTGGCGATTCTGGCACACCATGGGCGGCCGCTGGCACAGAGTGTTGGAGGAGCAGCATCGTATGTACGGTATGTTTCTGAGATTTCCATGTCAGAGTCATGCCAGGGCCACCGTCTCTCATCAATCCATCTTGGATCCCTAGGTCCCGTCCTCCGAATTTCCCCCAACGAGCTCGCCTTCTCATCTGTCACATCCTGGCAAGCAATCTACGGCTTCCCGCCGGCCGGGCAGTCTCACGTGATCAAGAGCGAGTTTTATGAAGTCTTCGGGGCTGGGTTCGACGTCCCTTGTATTGGATCAGAGAGGAACCCCACCGAGCACGCCCGAAAGAAAAAGTCCCTCGCCGCTGCGTTCTCCACCAAAGCCCTCACAGCGCAGGAGCATATTGTGCAACGCTGTTGGGATGACTTCATCTCCAAAATCGGCCCTGTCAGCCAGCGCGGCCCCCGAGGGGCCAACGTTGTCAGCTGGTTCGAGATGGTCACGTTTGATATCCTGGGTGAGATGGCGTTTGGTGAGAGCTTTGGCTGTGTTGAAAATGGTAAGATCCAAGACTTCCTGCGTCAAATACCCAGAGCAAAACTTTGTGTATCTCGGTAACTCGTCTGATCACAAACGTCCCGCAGAAAATCACCATTTCTGGCTCGAACTCATCCTGGATCATATGGTTGAAGTCACCTTGCTTGACAACCTGCGAAGATTACCGTTACTATCAATACTTTCCCGATATTTCCTAGCCCCCCTAACTGCTCGTGTCCGTCGCAAGCACGTCGGATACAGTAGGGCCAAAGTTCAGAAGTAAGCAAATGCTATTCTTCAACTAGAGCACAACGTTCTCACGCAGAAGACTTAGGCGACTCGATACGGTCAACACCCGCGACGACTTTCTAACCAATGTGGTCTCCAAGGTCAAAGATGGCGAGATTTCGCGGGAGCAACTGACAGCACATGCGTCCACTCTTATGTGAGATCACATCTACCCTCCCAAGCAGATATGAGTGATTAAACATCGATGCTACAGAATCGCAGGAGGTGAGACCACGGCACACTCTTTGTCATCAGCCGTGTACTACCTTTTGAAGACACCAGCAGCTCTCGACACATTAAAGTCTGAGGTCAGAAGCCGTTTTCAATCGTACGAGCAGATAGACGCCACCGCTGCGTCACAGCTGCCATATCTCCAAGCCGTCATCCATGAGGCCTTGCGCATCCATCCCTCCGGAGCCCAGGGCTTCCCGCGCATCTCCCCCGGCGTGGTCATCGACGGCAACTACATCCCTGCTGGGGTAAGACATGACTGCCCCAATGGGTGTGAGCTTCGAAGCTGACAGCTGCAGACCGAGGTATTCACCAGCGCTTGGGCGGTGATCCATGATCCGGCCAATTTCCACGACCCGCTGGCTTTCAAACCGGAGCGGTGGCTCGATCCGGATTGCACCGATACGAAAGAGGCCAGCCAGCCCTTTTCACTCGGATACCGAGCATGCCTGGGCAGAAAGTAAGAACCCAACCCGATTTCGTGCCTTCGAATAGCACTAAATGTCTCAATTAGCTTTGCTTGGATGGAGATGAACTTGTGCCTGGCCAAGTTGGTCTTCCAGTATGACTGGGAACTTGTGGACCAGAGTCTCGACTGGGAGGCTGCGTCTCGTTTTTATATCATGTGGAAGAAAGCTCCGATCAACGTTCGATTCACTGAATGCTCTACGAAGTAATGGTCGTATTTGATGCAGGGTTTAAGGTTTGGGCTGGCGTCATAGCTAGAACTTGAAGTGAGGCAAAGAAACTGGGCTCGTGAGAATCTGAAAATAGCATGTGAACACTTCTGCTCGTTCGAGTTTGCTCGTCTAGAGACACGATAGGACCAAGGCACATGACACCTCTCTTCTCATAGCCCGTTTAATATCATCGTGTCCGCCCCGTAACGGATTATTGGCCCGTCGACTGCAGTACCCTCTGGGCATCTGAAAAGATTGCGCAGTACCGTCAGATGCTTGTTGTCATAAGCCTCTCACAAGCGGTATATACCTCTTCCCAAACCGCATATGCTCCACTCACTCACAGGGAAAGAGCTGTTGATAAGCTGCTCAGAAAATAAGCCGCTCAAGGGGGGTTTGAACGGCTCAAATGAGAAGGAGCTCTGGGTGAATGGAAAGAGCAGCTTGTGAAGAAGGAGCGGAATGTGTGAGGCTCCCGAATATCATAATCTGACTGCACTATGCGACAGCCGCTGACCAGGACTGACTCCCCGACAATTATTATTCAAACATTGGCCAACGTTCTGGACCTTTTGCAACCCAGACTTCAAGGCAACACACTACCAGTCTGGGCCTACTCTTTTCTAGTCTGTATAAATACAACAACATTCGTTCATACAGACCAAGACCATGCAACACCGGATCGATCTTGCTATGTTTGGTATGTCGCAGAGAGCCCCTTTGTATTGTCATCAACGCTCATCATGATCTAGCTCTTCTCTCGCCCGTGTGCTTGGGCTTCAAAGCCGACATCAGGGCTGATACAAACCGCGACGGTGTTGTGGACGTCACCAGTGACACCGATGTCAATGGAAAGGATGCCTGGACCGAGACCTGAGCAATGAGGCGCTAGAAGCCTGCAACGATGCCTCCGATGACATCCTGCGGCAGGCCGAGTACCTTGCTCCCATCCAAACCCTCCCGATTCCCGACTTGGATGATTATGCTGTTGGCATTGTTTCCGCCAACCCTTTATCGAGCAAATACGTGCGCATCTTCAGACGCGACGAGGCAAACAGGTAGAACTTTGTTCGTGCGAACACTACCTTCACGTCCGGCCAGCTCAAGGCTGGTCTGAAGCTGGGTATCGACGCTCGGGACACACGCCGGCCAGGAGGCTGGGACGGTCGCACCACGGTCACGTTCTCCGTCACAGACGGTACTACCAACTCAACCGACAAAGTGATGCTCCGAGTTGCCCCTGTCCTGTCTCACAACCATCTCCAGCGTGTAGACCAGGTCTTGACGGTATCTGAAAGCATTTGGATGCCAGACTTGCAGGAAAACTTCGTTGAAGAGCTGTCCCGCGTCGTGGCATCCAAGGGCATCGCGAAGCCTGTTTTCGTGTTCAACCACAGTAGCGACAAATGGGCCCAGGAGTTTGTAGAGCCAGGATACACCAGCATGCCAGGACCGAACGGGACGATATCGATGCGAATCATGATCCGTTCCGGCCAGGACCGACGTGACGCTGGAAAACAAGTCTTCACATACCTTCGGGGCACCGGAGTGGGCGCTGTGCACCAGCCCGGTAGTCCTTCTGGTGGGATCAGCTCCATGGGGAACTTCGAAACGATCCCTCCGTATGAGCACAACGGCACAAAATACCCGGCCGGCCGGATCATTATGGGATCTTGCGGGAACAAAACTCACCATGACCTCGAGTACATGAAAGCGCAGGAAATACAGCGCCCCCTTATCTTGGATACGGGTTGGCTCAAAGTTGGCCACGTGGACGAGTTCGTACAGTTCGTGCCAGCCAACACAACCCGCGGCTGGGCCATCGTGATAACCGACCCAGTGGCCGGCCTCGAACTCCTGCGGGGCGTGCAAAGGAAGGGTCTGGGCTCCACGAAGGCGTTCTCACGGACCAGCGACCTGGGCGCGGTCCAGCCGCTGACGCTGTTGAAAATCGATTCCATCACGGATGATCTCAACAGCGGTGGCGATAACGACTCTGGTAACACCACGTACACGGTTCCGCAGTTGTCCGTCGACGAACTGCTCGCCGACGAGGCCATGCTCAACGTCAACGCGGCGTGTGCGCGCCGCATCTCGGCGAACATCGCGGTCCCCAAAGAGGCCATCGGTGTCACAGACGAGGAGATCTATCACCTGCCAGCCGTCTTTTCAAATGACACCGAAGGTAGTAGTACAGCTTCAGAGCCTCTCAAGGTCGGCGCGTACTATCCCGGGATGATCAACGGCGTCGTGCTCAGCGAGATAGATTACCTGTCGCCGAAGCCGTGGGGACCGTTGGTGGATGGTAAGGATGTCTTTGAGGAGGCGGCCATCTCTGTCTATGCAAAGGCAGGGTTGGATGTCACATTTATGGATGATTGGGACACACACCACATTCTCGGAGGCGAGATCCACTGCGGAACAAACACTGTTCGCCAGACCGACCAACCTTGGTGGTAAGGGAACGTTGGAATTTGGTGCTATTCCTGACATCAAGATGGAGTTCTCTTTGATTCCGTTGTATCTTTCTTAATTTGTATTCTTCGTCTCCTGAGTGCATCGGTTCTGGCGGGATGTACTCAAAGTGCTCAGATTGCCGTCGCTTGAAGCAAATCAACTATCTAGGTATGGATCAATCCATTACGACGAGAAACGTCCCCTGAAGCCTTGAAACGTAATGAAAGTACGTGACTAAGCCCATGATGTTGGAAACCGGCGTCGCCCAGATCTTGTGAGGGTCTTATCATTCTGCTGACCTTTGAATCGCCGTCACCGGGTATGAGTACAATCAGTGGACTTGGGTTCTGGGGAGTGTACCGGCTACCTGAGGAGGGGCAGATCGGATCGCGGGTTGAGGTAGTGTGCTGTATTCCGTACCCAGATACAACGACAGTACCTAGGCCTTTTGGTAAGGGGATGGCAGAAGATCCGTTCCTCACTCCATCCGACCTTGCAGTGTGACGAAATGAGGCTTTTAGATCGCCGGCTCTGACGTGATCCCTCACTAGCTTGCTCGACCAGAGGCCTCATCCTCTTTTTCCTCCTTTTCACCACTCTAGGTAAGGGACCGTCTAGAACGCCTGCACGATTCTGCGACTTTCCACCAGGGACCAGCACGAACTTGACTAAATTGTCAGCCACGGACGGATTCCTGCATTCAGGTCAGGGCAGCTGACATACACATGAGGGGCCTCCTCGTCCGACGACGCCTCAAATCCTGAGGGATCGGACTCAACAGTTGGACTACACGATCACCTTTCAAGGATTTTCCATTAATCCCGGAGCTCCGTAATCAAGCTTTGCGGCTTGAGTGTACTATTGGCGGCTGAAAGGTGCATAGCCTGCTGCTAGCAATGGGCTGGCACGAGGGAGTTGGACATCTCTGGAAATTAGCTCATTAGTGTAAGTATATCAAGAGAGAAAGGTCACTTTTCTAGAGGACGGGAAAATTTATTGCAGGCCCTGAATCCCCCTTTCAGTGGACTCCAGACAACTTCAGCTACTGCGAAGAGACCTCCTATCGTTGCGTTAGGCTTTCTGGCTCACCTTGCAGATTTAGCATCAAGTCTTCAGCCCAGGACAAATGTTAATCCTGCGAATTTAGCCTGTGGGAGACTCACATCAGAATTTCCCGGCAGTGTCCTCTTGCCAGGCGGAGCTGATTATCAGAATGCCTCTACCGGTTGGTTCCAGTTCACTTACGACTCTTGTCTTCCATGGGCAGTAAATCTGATGGTGCGTATAGCAATATATTCCGACACCTGCATCTTGTCGCCAGATTGCGTGTTCGAGCCTTCATCTGCGGCAGACACCAGCAAGGCTATGAGAATTATCAGAGAGTCCGCGTCTCACTTCTCAGTCCTCTCAGGGGGGCACATGCCCGTCCCTGGCGTGCAGTCCGTCCAGCCTGGAGTCATGGTGAGTCTATCCAGGCTCAACGCACGAGAGTTCAAGCAGGGCCAAGAAATCGCCAGTATTGGACCTGGTCAGGTCTGGCGGGATGTCTACCACTGGCTAGCACAGTATGGCCTGGCTGTCAACGGCGGCCGTTATCCAACTGTCGGTGTTGGCGGCTACCTCGTCGGCGGTGGGATCAGCTGCTTCAGCAGCACCCATGGCTGGGGCTGCGACACAGTCATAGCATACGAAGTGGTCCTCGCCGACGGCAGCATCGTGGAGGCAACAGCTGACGGCGAGTATGCTGACTTGTTTTGGGCGCTTCGCGGCGGCCACAACAATTTTGGCACCGTGACCCGTTTCGATCTCGAGACTTTCGCCATGACATCCGCCTACTTTGGTGGAACCATCTGGGACGGCAACAATGCGTCGGCTCAGACGCAGTTCTTCTCAGCCCTCGATTCATACATGATCCCCGGGGGCGGGGTCGACGACCCAAACGTCGCCACGAGCGCCATCGTGTCGGTGGCACCGGGAAATGGCGCGTCCGAGCTGACCCTCGCGCAATACAGATCGCCAATGAGACTGTCGTCGAGTTGGCATTTGCGGAACTTGCGAATGTGTCCGGGGCTGTCGCTGCATTGACATATCAGCCGATTTCAAGGGATTGGCTTGTTGCCTCTCAACGAAGTGGTGGGAATGTGATTGGTCTTGACCCGGATTCCGGAACATTTATTGGTAAGTAGACCACACTAATTATCAAATCCTCAGGGAGCTTGCAATGAAAATAATTCATGAGCCGCTGAGGGTTCAGTCTTGACAAAGTGAAACTGACAAAAAATTGTTCAGTCGGATTGATAGCGTGTACTTGGGACAACGCCGCTGACGATGAGACAGTCAATTCTTTCGTCGAAAAGGCTGGGTCAATCATCATTGAAGAAACTACCAAGCTGGGGTTAAGTCACGATTTCATCTACCTGAATGACGCCAGTCCGACTCAACGACCCTTCGAAACGTATGGCGGAGGCAAGAGCTTGGCTCGACTCACTCAGATTCGGGACAAGTACGACCCTGACGGATTCCTGCAGAAGTGTCTAGCCCATGGCTTTGGCATCCCGTGAGGTGTGGTTGAAAGTGAAGAAGATTGGTATTCTCGGTGTCTATTGGTGAGGTGAAAATCAAATTTCTTTCAATAGACGCATTTTACCTGCCGACGAAGTCTCCTGCAAAGAGCTTGAGTACCCCGCCAGCACATCTAATTGCCGACTACCTTGAAATACTCCGTGAATTCTGCGTCTGTCTCCAGTACTTCCATCTCTTCTTTAATCAATGAGATAAGTACCTCGAAGCCCCCTGATGCCTGCATCGGCAACACCACGCACCTCCTACATATCGCATCAAACTCCCGTGTCGGCGGCCGGATGAGATCCGGCCGTCCATGTCCGGAGAAGAGCTTGTCACCGAAGCTGATGTCAAAGGCACTTAATCCGACCCAGCTGGTGATACAGACCTCTGCTCCGTCAAACGTGGCAAAAGGGTACCGGAGGCTCCCCTCGTAGTCGCGAAGACCGGCGGCGAGACCAAAAGCCTGCAGAGCCTGTTTCCGGTCGATGGAGGACAGAGACTGTCGAATTGTCCTCGCTATGGTAGGTAGGCTGGTCGCATCGCTGATCAGCTCACCGACTGGCATTGATGTCGTGGCGATGAATACGACTGTTCCCATCTAGCTCCACGGTAGCGGATCGCCGATCAGCGCCCGGCCGTCGAGCGTTGTGTCCAACGGGGAAATCGAATCAGCGGCGTATGCGTGGCTGGATGGTCCAGCTGCTTCCGGCCGGGACCGGATAATGCAACGCCATAGCAGTGCCATGAGCGCATCATTGGCAGTCACCTTCGACGAATGTCGATCCATCGGGCCGATCTGCAACTACGGGAAGTTGGTCGCTGCTTGCTGCTGCTGGGTCAATTTTATGTTCTGCCTTTCCCGTCAGCTCTAAGATGGACCATTCTAGTTCTATATAAGTGTTTCCAAACTGGGAAGAATAAGTCTATCCCATGGGCTTCCTAGCTATGGGTGTGCTTTGAGTTCCTCGGTTTGGACCTCAGCAACTCCGGTGCCAAGCTATGAAACTTGCGACACCAAGTACATGCTTGACGAGCAGTAAAACTGAGATATCGTGTCTCACCAAAATCTTAAGCACCGTAGAAGCGTAATGATGTACTCGGAGTCTACTTTCCCGGGAGATTTGCGAGTGCAACGGATCTACGTTCCACGACATCAGTCCAGGAGCACTTCGAATCCTTGATAGTTAGGTCTCAGACCATGACGGGAAGCCCTCGGAATTTCCTGTAAATGGAAAATACCAGGCTCGGCCATTTGACTCCGAAAAGACGGAGAATACTGCGGTCAAGCCTCATTTGCTGGGATGCTCAACCCACCGTGTCTCCGAGTAGGTTGAGGTGGCAGTCTCAAAGCGAATCTTAATGTACGGTCACCGGAGAAAATGAAACGGCCGTTGCAATTGCACTGTATCGCTCTTCCCTTAGCGAACTGCACTTTGTGGGAGCGATTCTAAGTATTCCCACTCGCTCAATTCCTGCGTGACGACAACAGAAGATCGGGAGTTTTGTGTCCAACTTTTCCAAGTCTTGAAATCATGGCAGCTCACGGATCATGGAGCACTAATGGCTTGCTCAAGGACCCAGGTAGAAGCGATGGGAACAGGTCGGAAACGTCCACCATGCCCCTGGCCATCGTTGGCATGGCTTGTCGCTTCGCTGGTGGGGTCAGCAGCTCAGAGAAACTCTGGGAATTCGTTTCGAATGGTCGAAGTGCCTGGTCTACAATTCCAGAGTCGAGGTTCAATATGCCAGCTTTCCACCACGACCAAGCTGACAGGGTTGGAAGCGTAAGTGACGAGATCTGAGTGAAAAGGAGAGACAAGAAATCGAACGAAAGTCTGATATCAATATTCGACTAGACACACATCCGAGGAGGATATTTCCTGGAAGAGGATATAGCCCTTTTTGATACCTCGTTCTTCAACTTTTCTGGTGAGGTAGCTGCGGTAAGTCGTTCATAAATATTTTGGCCGGAGACTGTTCCATGCCTGACATACGGTACCAGGCAATGGATCCACAGATCCGAATGTTACTCGAGCTGACGTTCGAATCGCTTGAAAGTGGTACGTTGGAGACTCTTTGTTTGATATCTCGACGCGAATCATACGCTGATAATCGGTCGGGTTTTACAGCTGGCATCCCTATCGAAGATATCGCGGGGTCCAAGACCTCCGTCTTCGCTGGAACATTCACCAAGGACTACCATGATCGGCTGCTGTCAGACCCGATCAGTATTCCCCGTGGGTTTGTGACAGGGAATTATGCCGCCATGGTCGCCAATCGGATTTCTCACTTCTTCGACCTGAAAGGTCCCAGCACTGCCATCGACACAGGCTGTTCCACGTCGCTGATGGGCCTGCACTTGGCCTGCCAGAGCCTGCGCGCAGGGGAGTCAGACTGCGCTATCATTGGTGGAGCTTGCATCAATTTGAATCCAGATATGTTTGCCAGCCTTTCCAGTCTGGGGTGAGCCTTCCACTTCTATCACAATGACACAGTTATTTCCGGTCCTCTCCCATCATTTTAAAGTATACATATTTATCATACTAATCGCCCTGCAATAGGTCATGTGGACCAGAAGGAAAGTGTTACGCCTTCGACCACCGAGCCCAAGGCTACGGGCGAGGAGAAGGTGTGGCGACTTTGGTTGTCAAGCGGCTTGAGGATGCCATCAGGAACGGTGATCCAATCCGTGACGTCATTCGTGAGACTGCCGTGAATCAGGACGGGAAAAGCGCAACAATAACATCACCGAACGGGGCCGCGCAACAGGACCTCATCAAAGAATGCTATGAGAAAGCGGGCCTAGATCCTCGCGACACCATTGCGGTGGAGGCCCACGGTACAGGAACGACCACCGGCGACCCGATAGAGGCGGAAGCCATCGGTCGAGCTTTCAGTCCCAAAGGCATTCACCACAGAGGGAAACCTGTCTTGGTTGCTTCGGTCAAGACAAACATCGGCCACACTGAAGCTGCGTCTGGGTTGGCAGCCGTCATCAAGATGGCGAAGTCCCTGGAGCATGGTCAAATTGCACCGAGTCTAAATTTCGAGAGAGTCAACCCGAACATTGACCTCCACAACCTAGGACTCGAGGTAGGTTCATGAACTTGAAATTGTGACGTGGGCCTATTGGGCTGACTGACATGCTCTGGTTGGCTCAGATACCCCTGGAACTTGGGACATGGCCAGCAGATTATCGTCGCCGAGCATCTGTCAACAACTTTGGATACGGGGGCACGAACTCACATGTCATCATGGAGAACGCACCAGAGCGGGAAACGCTAACAAGGGCTCAAGCCTTGGGTAGAGGCAAGTACGTAGCGTCAAAGCTGTTCTTCCTAAGCGCTCGAGATGAGAAGACCGTTCTCAAAATGGCATCGGACCTTCGCGGACACTTGGAGCTGAACCGACATGCCTCTCTTAACAACTTGGCTTTCACGCTCGGTCAGCGCCGCTCAAGGTTTCATTGGAGTCTGGCCGTCCCGTCAACATCACTGGAAACTCTGATGACATCCCTGTCCGATAACGATCTGCGGCCGGTGCAAGCTCTCAGCCTACTACCGAAGCTGGGGTTCGTTTTGAATGGGCAAGGTGCGCAATGGTTTGCCATGGGCAGAGAACTGATGGAACTTTACCCGACATACCTGGCCACACTCAGAAAGTGTCAAGAAGCTGTCAGGTCCTTTGGCGGCGAATGGTCGTTGATTGGTTAGTAGCATCATTTAACGACTGGATGACTGTAAAAAGCTGACTTGACATCTGAATTGTAGATGAATTGAGACGGGATGAAAGCCAGTCCCGAGTAGATCAAGTGCAGTTCAGCATGCCGCTCACATGCGCCGTTCAAATCGGACTTGTTTGCCTGCTCGAAGAATGGGGCGTCAGGCCCGCGGCAGTAACTGGCCACTCTACCGGCGAGGTAGCCGCCGCATTTACTGCTGGAGCAGTGTCACTCGAGGAAGCCATGGCCATAACCTTCTTCCGTGGACTGCTCAATTCAGGTCACATTGCCAGCAACAAATGTCCAGGGAGCATGATGGCTGTCGGCATGGGCCCAGATGAAATCAAACCATACCTGGATGACCTTGCAGACACGCCCTCGGGAAAAGTGGTTATTGCATGCTTCAATAGCCCTTCAAGTGTCACTTTGTCGGGCGATATGGCGGCGATAGAGGTTCTCGAACAGAAGTTCAATTCCAGAGGAATCTTTGCTCGAAAGCTCAAAGTCCAGGCCGCCTTCCATTCCCATCATATGGTTCCGCTGGCTGAAAGTTACGGCAGTCTACTAGTCAAGAACATGAACATTGGCCAGCGATCCTTCTCTGACTCCGTTAAGTTCTATTCTCCAACAAGTGGAAGTCAGATCCAGGATGCGAGCCTGCTCGGCCCGGGGCACTGGGTGGAGAACATGCTTGTTCCCGTTCACTTCACCCAGTCTTTTAGCAACATGCTACTTACCGAAAATCTCGACTTCATAGTGGAGGTCGGTGCTCACAGTACACTCGCCGGCCCTATACGCCAATTACTGAATGGACCAAACATGAAGAACTTGAGCGTTATCTACGAATCTTGTCTTCACAGGGGAAGGGATGCAGTCAACACAGCGCAGACACTCGCAGGGAAGCTGCTTCAATATGGATATCCCGTTGATATGTCCCGCATCAACTTTCCAACCGGGCCGAGCGACCTGATGACAATTCCAGACCTACCTTCGTACCCCTGGAATCACGCGACCAGATTCTGGGTAGAATCAAGGATAAGCAGGGAGCATCGATTCCGGAAGCATGCCCCCCATGAATTGCTCGGAGTCACACTCCCGGGCATAAGCGACGGATCACCCATCTGGCGGCTAGTTCTACGCACCACTGAGTTGCCTTGGATGCGAGATCACGTTGTCCAATCCAAGATTGTGTACCCAGGTTCCGGATATATTGCCATGGCTGTCGAGGCAATACGTCAACTATATGACTCCCAGGGAAACATTATTACTGGATACCTGCTCCATGAAGTGGAAATACTGAAGGCACTCATCGTACCTGACAATGCCGAGGGCGTGGAAGTACAGCTGTCCCTGGAGCCTGTGGACGAACGATCACTCATGCCCGACTGCCATCGATTCAGAATCTGCTCCGCCCCAGACAAAGAAAGCCCATGGGATTCAATCGCGTCTGGTCTGATATCCGTTGTGAGGACAAATCGGCCAGCAAACCACTTCGCATTGAGATCCACCGCAGACAAAATGGGGACTCGGCTCGACGCTAACAGCTACAAGAAGAGGTTGAAACCTAACGAGTTATTTGACTCCCTGGCCTTCCGGAATATTGAGGGCGAAATTCTCCAAAGCGAGGGCAGTGCGCTTACAAAGCTCGTCGTTGCTAAGTCAACACCTGCAACCGCGGAAGACCGCCGTGACTCCCCTGTCATACACCCGACTACTTTAGATTCGGTGTTTCAAGCGGCATATCCATGCTTATCGCAAGACGGTCAAAAAACTGTCGGTGCAGCGGTACCGAGATCGATAAAGGGCTTGTACATCTCTTCGGTCATCAGTCACGACCCTGGAAGCCGGCTTGAGACTAATGCTGTTTTACTCCAGCACAACAAGCAAGGTTTCAATGTTTCCGCCGTTGTTCACTCGACCCATTCAGGAACCCCTGTGATCGAAATTGAAGACATGCACTTCCAGAGCCTTGGGCATATGACCGAGCAAAGTTCAAGCAGGGAACAAACGTGCCTCGTCACCGACTGGAAGCGGAGTTTCATCCTCAATGATTCCAAAGCTTTGGTGGATTCCCTGCGAGCTGACGCCCCCGACGACGAGAAGACCATTGGCAAAGACCTCGTACGCTCAACATTCTACCTGATCTCGGATGCTCTGAAACAGCTTACTGCTCATGATATCTCGAACCTGGAATGGCACCACCAAAAGTTACACGCATGGATGCTACTACTGGAGCAGCAGGCCGCAACCAACGAGCTGGCGCCTCGGAGCTCAAAATGGGCGTCGAGCTCGCCAGGGGTCAAGCAGATGCATATAGACAAGGTGGAAAGGGCCATCGTCGGCGGTGCACTCTCCGTCAGGATCGGAAAGGACCTGGTCCGAATCATGCGCAGGGAAGCCGCGCCGCTCGAGCTCATGATGCGGGACCAGCTCCTGTACGACTTCTACCAGAATTATGTGCACTTCAAGCGATCGGCTGGGAATGCCGCCACTCTGGTTCGCGCTATCGCAGAGGAGAAGCCTCGGGTACGCATACTCGAGATTGGCGCAGGGACAGGGGGATGCACTGTGCGTGTTCTGCAGGCTCTCGCTGGCGAAAATGGTAGCGTGCCGCTGTTTGAGCATTACGACTTCACAGACATTTCCAAAGGGTTCCTCCAGACAGCGCGAGAGAAACTTGGGGACTGAGAAGACAGAATCTCGTACCTGAAACTTGACATTGAGAAGGACCCCGCCGATCAAGGGTTTCAGGAGGCATCGTACGACATCGTCATTGCAGCCCAGGTCTTACACGCGACGAAGTGCATGAAGACGACCATGGGCCACGTCAAGAGGCTCCTCAAAGATGATGGAAAGCTAATCCTGGTGGAGACAACCAGAGACACCGCTGAAGTGCAACTCATCTTTGGCACATTGCACGGGTGGTGGCTAAGCGAAGAGCCAGAGAGAAGCAACAGCCCCAATATGTCACCAGATGCGTGGGACATCTGTTTGAAAATTTCAGGTTTTACCGGATCAGAGGCTCATATTTGGGATTGTGAGGATGAAGAACATCAATCGCTGAGCTGCATCATGTCCTCCGTAGCCACATGCCCACAACCCAATTTGCGGAACTCGGCAACGCTATTGTACCACGGCACACCACCACCTTCCATATGGACTCATGAGCTCGCACAGAAATTTTCAAATGAGCTGGGTATTTCATTGGTCGTGGAGAATCTCTCTGAAGTCGCACCCGAGGGCAAGACCTGCGTATTGCTTTCTGGTATCGACGGCCCATCACTACAGTTCGATGAGACAAGTTTTACTGCCGTCATTAGAATCATCACGCAATGCAAAGGGTTGCTATGGGGTCACATCGGGCTCCGCCATCAACTGCGAGATCCCGGAAAACGCCACCCATACTGGTCTGCTTCGCACTGCACGCCTCGAAAATACCAGCAAGAGGTACATATCTCTCGACCTCGACAGTTCAGATGCACCATGGAGTTCATCCGGCCACTCAGCCATCGTACGAGTATTCCAGAGGACAATGGACTGGGCGCAGGATGTCACGGGCGTGGACACAGAATACGCCGTCCGCAAATCAGAGATATTCGTGCCCCGAATCTGCGTCGATGACAAAGAGAACGAAGCCCTCCTGGATGGTCTTGAGGAGAGAAGCCCAGAGGCACAACCTTTTGAACAGCCCAATCTCAAATTACGCATGCACGTGGATACACCAGGTCTTCTGGATAGTATTGTCTTCAGAGAAGACCCTGATGCAGGTCTTCCTCTACCTGAGGACTACGTTGAGATCAAGCCGCGTGCCTTCGGCCTCAACTTCCACGACGTGATGGCGGCCATGGGAATGCTCAAAGAAGAAAGGCAAGAAATCGGCGTCGAGTGCGCAGGAGTCGTGACACAAGTCGGGCCGCATTCTTCTCAACTTAAGACCACGCATGGCCTGCGAGTTGGGGACCGAGTCTGCGCGCTGACTGCACACGGACATTTTGCCAACACCGTGCGGGTGCCGTGGACATCTGTAGCACGCATACCGCCATCGATGACCTTCGAGACAGCTGCGTCGTTCGTCACCGCCTTCGTGACGGCATACTACTCTCTGTTCGAGGCCGCCAGGTGTGAGGACGGCGACACTCTGCTCATTCACGCTGCTTCTGGGGGCGTGGGTCAGGCGTGCATCATCCTGGCTCAGTGGAAGGGAATCGAGATTTTCGTCACTGCTGGGACCCAGGAGAAGCGTGACTTCTTGAAGAGCCAATTTTCTATTCCACCAGACCACATCTTTTCGAGTCGGGACGACCTCTTCCCTCAGGAGATACGAAGCGCCACGGCAGGGCGAGGGGTTGATGCAGTCATCATTTCTCTGGCTGGTAACCTGCTGAATGAAAGCTGGAACTTGGTCGCCCCCCTTGGGCGATTCCTGGAGATCGGAAAAAAGGACGTACATCTGAACAAGTCGCTAGAGATGGAGCCATTTCGGAGAGCTCTTTCTTTCATGCACGTCGACATCATCCAGCTGGCAGACAACAAGGGACACCTTGTCCAACGGATCCTCCAGAAGCTATTGTCTTTGCTAGGCAGTGGTGCTATCAGCAACCTTACCCCAGTGTCAGCAGTCCCGTTGGCCGAGGCCGCACGAGCATTCCGGACAATGCAAGCCGGAAACCATATTGGCAAAATAGTCCTTGTCCCAGGGCCAGATCAACTCGTCAAAGTGAGTCTACTCGTCTTCATTATGTGCTCGCCATCAACGAGTATCTTGAGTCTTACAACCATGCAGGTAATAGAGCCACTAAAACTCTGCCAACTTCGTCCGGATGTTTCGTACATGATTGTCGGTGGCCTTAGTGGCATTGGGCAGTCTATTGCGAGGTGGTTCATATCCCGCGGGGCCCGCAACCTCCTGCTGGTTTCTAGAAACGCGGCGTCACGGTCAGAAAGTTCAACCTTTATAGAGGAGCTGGCCATCGACGGGGCCAGAATAATGGTCAAGAACTGCGATGTTGGGGACCTTCAATCCCTGAAGGCGGCCATAGATGGCTGCCGTGCGTCGGGAATGCCAGATATACGAGGTGTGGTCCAGGGTGGTATGGTGCTCGACGTAGGTCTCCCTTGCACTCGAAAGACATCGTTGTATCTAATCATGGATGTTGCTAACTGATAACCCATATCTAACAGGATTCCATTCTGGAGCGCATGAGCTTCTCTCAGTGGAACCACGCCCTGAACCCAAAGGTCAGCGGTACCAAGAACATCGAAGAGCTATTAGGCCACGACCTGGACTTCTTCATTCTCCTTTCTTCCCGCTCCGGTGTCCTCGGCTATCCATCACAGGCCAACTACGCAGCCGGGAACACATACCTGGACGCAGTGGCACGTCGTCGAGGCGCGAGGGGCCTGCCATGCGTAGCCATCGACCTCGGTCCCGTGAAATCGGTCGGCTTCGTTGCTGAAACGCAGGAAGAGGGCATGCGAGACCGCGGCCACCGCCCGCTGAGCGAGTCCGAGGTCTTGGGCCTGGTCGATTACGCCATACGCAACCCTCGCCGGCCGCCGCGTACATCACAGATAGCTGCGGGGATTTCAAGCGCTGGGATCACTGGGAATGATCCACGCTTGTCTATGCTGCAGGGGGGCGCATCTTCGAGCCGTGGGAGCCGTGGGACGAGTAGCGCCGGGGCCCGACCTGGACATGGGCGCGTGAGCCTCCACGAAGAAATCTCCCGTGCAACATCACTGGACGAAGCTGCGAATGCCGTGCAAGGCGCATTGATTGCAAAGATATCGGACATGTTTGTTCTTCCGGAGACGGATATTGACCCGGGTCGGCCTCTTTCTCACTACGGCGTGGACTCATTGGTAGCTGTTGAGTTGACAAACTGGCTTGTGCCCAATGCTCGCGTTGAGATCAACATTTTCGACTTGATTGGAAGTTCGTCGCTTAGTGAGCTGGCGGCGAATATTGTCAAACGGGCTCGACCCGTACTTCAGACACTTTAGACGCGTGCAATGAAACACACAGGAGTTGGGGAGGGGGGGGGGATGACCGCTGAGCTTAATTTATTGATTGTAGAGAATCAAGATAGCATGTCGCCGGCGTCGTGAGACGGCAATGAACCACGAATCGTGAGCTCCTGGCCGAGATATAATCGGTATTTCAATATCCAGCGCCACTTATAATCAGGTCCACGTGATTGCACATGGATTCTGGTATCTCTACTACTCCCAACTGTCTGCGAAATGAATCATCTCTTTCTGAATCGCCGATTGTTATACACTCGGTAGTTTCAGTCTTGAAAAGTCCTCATGTTGAAGATCACGGTCTCATTATGGATGTCCAGTTCCACTATGTGCCACGACAGCCCGAGCTCGCAATCATGGAAGGATGGTGACCTAACACTCGAGCTCTGCTGTGATGTCTGGGCGGGCTGAGGTGGACTGCCCTTCTCTTCTCCTTTGTCGCTGCCAGTCAAGGCAGAAAAACCATCCCAACAGCACCAAAATCTGCAGACCGAACATTATGGACATGAATATCTTCGTCGGCCCCTCCCACACAGTACTGTGAAAAGCCCAGTCGTTGGCCACGTCGGTCAGGCCGTGGAGTGCGCCGTATCCTAACAAGCGGCACAGTGCAGTTGCCGCGAATGCGACAACGATATTAGCTACTAGGTTTTGAGAGTCGGCAGTATCGGGTCTCGAGCTTCTGAGCAGAAGGATGGCCCAGAGGACTTGCCATGGATCTGTTAGTTTCTGAGCCGGAAAGGAGCGAGCGGCAGAATGGTATCCGTGTTGCGAGAAGGGGCCAACTAGCGTATTAGACACAGGTGAGGTAGACCATTACTTACGGTATTGCCAGTAAAACATCATATTCCGCAGGAACAATGCCCCAGCGTCCAGTCTGAATCTTGAATCATCATCTACAGTTTCAGCTTCGAAATATTTCACAAGAAGCATGTGGCCGGCAAATGCAAGACCAGCAGTCAGGGCAAGAATAGGAACTATGTAACAAAGAAGGAGTCAGAAGGAATTCTCAAGACCTAGAGCACAATTTTTGAACGGTTGTCTTCAGGGAGGAGGTGCGGTAGATAGCTAGGAAATGCCGAGGGCGGACGAAGACGTACCACGGGTAATCGGATATTTTACTACTAGGTAGCCAAAAGCCGCCAAAGGGAGTAGAACGAGAAAGTCCGCCTCAGCTTGTGCAGATAAAGACAATTTGTAGAACATTTGCAACACTTCGCCATCTATAGGGCCGCTGGCTGCACAGAAGAAGCTGGCCCCAAAAGCAAACCAAGCCGTGGGCTCTGCAACTAGTTTTGCTAACTGCGCATGATCAGCCCCAGTTTACAATGAAACAGATTTCAATTGCGGCATAGGCATACCTGTGGTGAGCTGCGAAGCTGTTGACACCTCTCATGGCCTTGAAGTCGACCCTTTCGGCGGGCAATGTCCAGCCACATGGTCGCGCCTGGCATATCAACACAGGCGAAGACGTAGACGGACAACAGGATGCAGACCGTTGCAAAGCCGCAGTACATAGCGTAATATACCCTGGAGGATGAGTCCGCAAAGCTGGTGCTATAATGAACTGTTTCGAACAGAACTGGGTAACCGGATGCCCAGAGCAGCAGTCGCGCGATGCTGCCGCCATTTGTGTTGGCATACCATGCGGCAGTGAGCAAAACGAAGCAGGGTCCAATTACAGCGCGGGATGCTGCAAGCAATAGTTGGAGAACAATGTCACCGCCGAAATCATTTGCCCCTGGGTCCATGAGAAGAACCACGCTCGACACGAGTCCGGCGATACCTGCCAAAAGGCGAACGATGTCAGACATGGTAAAAGCTTCAAAAGAAGAGGACTGAGGCCTAGGTATCTTGGTGGTACTATAGAACTTGCCTTGGACCAGGACAGCTATGCCAAGGTAGCGTCCAAGGCGAATACTGAACAAGGCCTTGTAGTTCACAACCTGAACGACTAAAGCCGCGGCGTTTGTGACACATCCCCGGATTATAGTGTGCGAGGAGCCCTCGTGGAAGCCATCAAAGGTGGTACCGAACACGAACTTCAAGACTTGGATCAGCCAATTCGGACATCAATCTGTCAAGCGGGGAGCCGCAGATGCTCCCATCCGAGTTGCTACTTACCCACATGCATGGTATCAAAGCAAGATCAAGTCTTCGATTTACCCAGAAGGTCTTTTCCTCACCGCCCGGGACGGTCTGTGTCCCCGCATCGCACTGGCTAAACGCCCTTGAGCGCTCCTCTTGCATCGGAATCATGCCATCAGCGCCTGTCTCAGCATCCATGACACCGTCCGTCCGGGGCGGACTCTGGGAGCGAGCTTGGTTCCGATTCCGCGGAAGCTTCCGATAGCCCCAGTCTCGGTGTTTCGCCGGATCGAAATATTCCTCGTTGCGGGAACTTCCCTCGAGATTCTGAGAAATTCGATTCTGTTGAACCTGGTCAGTGGACACATACATCCTTCCATCCAAGCTGACTGGCCCAAAAGTGTCGCTGTGTCGAGACTCCATGGCAAGATGAAGTGAAGTGGATGGGACGAAGTTGGAATGCAACAGAAAATGCCAATTCTCGTGCGGTTTAGGTCAAATTTGGTCCAAAGATCACACCATCTGCCGCCTGCTCTCGTGACACATTGTGCTTTTGATCAGCAGACAGAAAACATGTGTGGAACCGTCGGCAACCGCTCTTGTTTGGCTGCGTGTTACTCTGACGCTCTGTTTGCGAGTGCATGTTTGACCTGCAGCTGGGCGGCATCTTGATGCTGTGTGAGGAAAGCGTGAGTGTGAACCAGGAAACGGAACGTGTCTCGCATGAGACAGTTTATTGGAAGCTTAGGAATTATATGTCAATTCTTTCAGCTAATTATGGACTTCAGCAGGGTGATGAGCATGGGTACGTGCGCAGTTGGGGGGGGGGGAGGCGAAGGAGGCTGGGTCCAGGCTTAGAGATATGGTAAGAGCAGGGAACAAGTAGATCTGACTTTGTTGATGCAAGACGTATTCTGTAGTCATTGGAATGGGAAATTGACACATGCTAGGAGTTTGAAGAAATGGTGGCGCATTGTTTCTGATCATCTTTCTTTGGTACTGTATGTGTGCGTATGTATACTGATTATTAGATACCCAAGCGAGGCGTAGGCTATAAAATAAACGACGAACGTAAAGCTCGACCACAAACGTAAAGGATCAGACAGCATCTCGAAGTGCAGCGAAACATATTATTCGTGCATTCTAGATCATCTTGCGTTGAACAACGATAAGTCTAACAATCACGCTCTAATGACCTTGTTCCGACCTCGTACCACTACCATCCGGCAACAGCCCATTCTCTCTAAACGCCCTGTCCATGATTTCCCGGATAACCCACTCCTTCCTCTTGCCGTATTGATTGCCCGTCTCGCCCTTCTCCTCCGCCACAACCGCGACCTCCCTCTTCACTGCCGCATACTTGTCCCTGTCCTCCGGATGCTCACTCAACCATTCCCTGAGGATCAAGTGGCGCGCGACATCAGGACAATCCGGGCCGTAGACGTGGATATTTGTATCAGGCGTCTGGCACCCGAGGAAGCGGTGACCGTAGTAAGCCGGCTGCCGGAAGTACAGCGTGAAACCGGCTGCCTCCAGCGCCGGCACGTACGAGGCCTCGTCGGCGGGGTCGGCGACCACGAGGTCGACGTCGATCACGGACCGCGCCGAGAGCCCCGGGACGCTGGTGGACCCGACGTGGTGGATGTTGAGTGCGGCTGAGCCGAGAGCCGAGCGGATTCGGGACTCGAGGTCGGAGAAGTCGTTTGCCCAGGAGGGGTTGTAGTCCACGATATGCAGGCCGCGCCGCCCGGGACGCTTGGCGAGCATCTCCATTGGTGCCACGCCGTCCGGGGTGGTAGTGATTGCACTTGGGGGGATGTTGGAAAACATGGTCAGCGGCAAGTTGACTTGAGATCTGTACACGTGTGACTCGGTAACTGAGATCCAGCGGCTGGAAGTCAATGTAGAGTAAGAATCAGGATCTCATTTAGTGTAGGTTCACAAGTATTCAAATCAAAGCAGGCCGGGGAGAGGGCGGGGGATTGAGATGGCTCGAAGGATTCCAGGTTCTATGCCCTACCGGCCCGAAAGCCCTCCCGATCCACTCAAAAGCTGAATACAAAAGATGATAGCTTCTGATGAACATTTTAGGCCTCTGTATTACATAAAGACTTTTTTTAACAACACCTTAATTACTTCTTTGATTACTTTTTCCGAATCTCTTATAGCATCAAGGTCTTTGCGTCCAGCGACTCTCGAAATTTAACGCATCAGTCTTTTTGATAAGAGGTCTTAGCGGGCTATTAAGCTCGGCACTCTGTTAGCTTTGTCGCCTAGCTATCTCACCGTCACTACGTTAAATAGCATGGGGGGGGGGATTGTAGTTAGGATCAACATTTCGACTTGATTGGGAGTTTGTCGCTTATTCATTGGCGTCAGATGCTGTTTGCAAGACGTCAGGTCAGTGAAAATGTCTTAGCCGGGATATGGAAACGGGAGAGCCGGTGAAAATGATATTGGGATGCGTTATGACTTCTCATTACCGTCTCCGGTGCTGCTATAATGGTACGTGAGAATGAATCGGCATGTTTCTTAACAATTTGATGTAGTCGTTCATTTTGGCAGGAGGTGTGAAATAGCAGCGCGGAAGTGGAATTAGCCAGGCTTTTCAGAATGGATATTGGAAACCAAAATAACAAACATTTTCAATTCCAATATCTGTCAAGTAGCCCGTTGTTTCTGGACTGACAACTGGTTATCTTATATGAGTTGAATTATGAAATCTACTTTGTCGCAGGAGGCAACAAGCCACTTCCAATAATCCTCTTAGAGAATAGTGAGGACCATCTCCTGTGCCTCGCAGGAGTTTTCTGCCCAGCTGGCGTCCCAAGTCTCCATGAGATCAACCGGAAGCGCCCTAGAATCTGCCAACCCAATCCTTTCATAGCAGTCTGTGTCCTTGGTCGATGACTTCAGTACCAGAAAGCAAGGTTCCCTCGAGAAACGCCCATAGATCCTGTGCCCAATAAGGATACATAAATAGCCTGGACTGCAGCCATAAGGAATTGATGATGGGTCATCACACAGAAAATGCAATGAGTTCCCCTGTTCATCTAATAATCTGAAGGTGAGAAGGTTGTTGTTGTTGTTCGTCGTAGGCCCCTCCAATACGAGATCAGTTCCCGCGTGCTCAACCTGGAGATCCTTGATGACCTTTCCCCGTAAAACCAGTCTTCCTGACTTCACTGGGCCGAAGGGGTACAGGTCTGGGTATGTGGGCTCGGTCACTGCTTCGACGACCTCAGCCGAGGTCTCAAACACTCGGGCCTCGATTATCTTGATAGGCGCCTCAACCGAGCACCAAGACCAGGTGGGTGCCCTCCAGACCTCCGGACGCCTGGGCCTATAATGGCCATCTGGGCGCCAGCTCATCCTGGAGTATTGAACGCTCCAACAAAGCTGCCTCAACAAAAAGACATCCCAGAGTCCTGCAAGGTAGACGGGCTTTCTACCAAAGCGCTGCTGAAGATGCGTGACGTACTGTTCTGCAAGGCCGGCCAAGGCGGGAAGCTTGTCGCGCTCACAAGAGAGTCTGCGCAGTGAGAATGTTTCCACGAACCCTTGCCACAACATCCAGATGCGCCATTCTTCAACGTCGCTTACAGGGATGTCCGGGCGGCGCAACAATGCATTGTAATTTTCAGAGATATCGGTAGGCCCAATAGAACTACCACACTCGCACCGTCGGGTCTCGTTACAATCCCACATCAACTCGTCGGTCGTATAATGGAGGAGACGGTTCGACAGGATGGATTCCTGCAGCGTCCAGCCACGGTCGGCGATGGGCTCCGTCATCCGAGCCGAAGGTTCGAACATGCTTGTTGTCGATGGGCAGTGGAAGATGTTGCCAAAGTCAGAGTGTTCGTGGTACGTTGCGAGGAACCTTCTCGTGTAGACCGGGCGCCCTCGGAGATTCAGTTCGTGCGTGTGGGACGCAAAGAGTTGCTCCGAGAACATGCCGCCACTCACGCCCTCTGCATGAGCAGCAGAAATTGTGCAGATTGAGTTGGAGTAAACCGAGCACATTTTGACGGACTCTTGGATCCAATCCTGCTCGTCCTCCTGGATTATACAAAGCGCGTCCACCCAGAGATACTGGACTCCCAACTTTCGACAGATTGTGACTGCGTCTTGTATGGTCCTCGGCATTGAAGAGTACTTGATGCATCGTTTGTGGTCATCGTAGTTTGTCTTTAGCGTTTTCATCGGCGGGTGCACCTTGGGGTTTCCCCAGCAGTAACTGAGAGCCACGTACTTGTCGTGCAGACCCTTGGACTCGACAAGACGTGGCTCGCTGGCATCCGTATAACCGACATCGATAACCCTAGTAGGCAGCGGTACTAGACCAGAAGGCCCACAGGTCGGATGGTTCTCGATGCAGTCTTTGAGCCAAGAGGCAGCCAGGGAGTGGCATGCTTCGGAACCGGAGAAGGGCGAAACCTCTGTCACAGAGCCGATAAGTTGGTCACTAGAGTCGTTGCTTCCGTCTGAGTGACGAACGAAAAGCTCGACTGTCAACCTGTCCAGACCCTGATACCTGACCAGTATTGGTCCATTTAGAGCCATCTCAACGTGGACGAGGCTCTGGTCGTCGAATGTTGACTGAAAACGGCGGAGGGCTTCCCACATCAACCGACACTCGTCACAGTCAGATGATCGCATGTCCTTGACGGGAATCAGTCGCACCACTCGTGCTTTGGTTCCCGGGGCCATGTCCTTGACTTCTTCTGGACGGAAATTCGAACATAATGGGCAGCTCATATTCTGTTGCCGAACACTTCGAATACCAAGGAAAATTGCACTTGCGGCAGGATACTTTTGAGTCTTTTAAAACGGGGTGCTTTGATGCCGCAAAATAGGTGTCAATGGCTGTAATGCTGGTAGACAAATATTCCAATTACTCTCGTAAAAATTGGTTACGTCGGGGAAGAGCTCCTAAAGTCGTTGAGCTAAGAAGTAGCACAGGTGCATGTGCGGACTGCTTACTTGCGGAAAATCTTAGAGCTAGTGCAGCGCCATTCTCGAAGGGTACCCAAGTATTTATAGCTGTTTACCGTCTCCCTCTGTAGCATGAGGGAGCACCGCCAAAACGTGAAGGATTCAGTCTCCAAATTGCACAGGCCCCACACTGGACCAGATGTCCCGGCCTGCATCAGCCTAGAAGGAGGCCTAGAGAAAGATTGAGAGCATCCTTGCGGGCTGGGGTTAAGAGCCTGATCCAAATGTGCCTGGCTAACGCAGCAGCCGCCTCAGGGGCTTGATGTTCGACCATACTGGGCCATGGGCGGATCAACACCTAGCCCCACTGCCGTCATGGGCTCGGCGACGAACTGCCAACTCACCGATATACAGTAGCACTTGAGAATTCTGACTGCATCAAGACAGTGCAGAAAATCCGAAAAGAAAAGCACCACGCAACATGTTGCCCAAGTCTTTTATGAGCCGGTGACCAGAGCAACACATCCAGATTAGACTGGTTCGCAGCCTGCATGCGAGTGCAGTTTCCCATTTCGCCAGCCCACATACTGCGGCGGGGTCACCTGAGCATCGCGGGTGTAGTTGTGTTCCACGCAGGACGAGATCTCACCACAGCAGTTCAGTAGCTGGGCCACACTTCGGTTGAAGGCATAATCAAGACTCAGAAGCCCTTGGTAGTGACCACAAGAAGCCATAGGAAGCCTTCCTTAGCAACGATCCTAAGGCTATAGGAGGACCACGACGGCCTGGAGCTGGAGAGGAAAAGGCAAAAGTTGTGGACGGTTTGTAATCTACTGAAAGTGTTAAAACGAATCAAACAACTCTTACTCGAGGCCATTGATATGTGTTGTCTCATGGATCGGAAAGTGTCAAGAACTTGGATTTGTGTATACTATTCTCCAGCCCGAAGAGATAACCCCTATGTGCAGCTAACGACCACCATGAGTTTCCAGGTATCAACCTCTCCTAGGATGACCTTCAAATGCAGGAAGACGATCCAGAATAATCCCCTGGCGCTTGAACCACTATGCCACCCGACAAGCCGTCGGCGGGCAATACCCATGATTGCAAGCGTAGCTGCACAAACCCAGATAGCTGTCGTCCTCCGACGGCAGCGGCAATCCCACTGTGCCCGTCTCCGGCGGCGGTTGAACCTGAGCCCCGTAAGACGTACACGTACATGGCCCCGGTGGGCAGTACCCAAAGTTGCAGCAGAAGCTGCAGAGACCGACGTAGTTCCCTGGCCCGGTGCCTGCATTGCAAACCCCTGTTGGGCTTGGGGTCGCAGAACTAGTCGTGGTTGTGGTGGATGTGGAGGACGTGGTGCTGGTCTGTCATCCGTGAGAGTCAGTACCCATTTGTAGGTAGAGAATTGTGCTTGTGGAAGGCTCATACAGTGCTCGTGGTGCTGGTGCTGCTGCTGGTGCTGCTGGTGCTGCTGGTGGTGGTCTTAGTTGGGCTGGTACTAGACGTTGTGGTTGATGTCGTTGTCGTGACAGAGGTCGTTGGCGGAATCGTCGTCGGCGTCACTGGCGAGGTGCCAAGCGATGGCGTAGCAGAGCAGGTGGTGACATGCAGACCAGCCGTCAACGAGGCCAGAGCATCAGGCCCCAGCGGATCAGAAGGCTCGTCCGGCACGGTCCCGACGTAGACGTTGAAGTTGTAGATGCCGCACGGGCAGACGTCCGTGATGTTCTTCAGGCTCACAGAGCTCATGATCGTCTGGCCGTTCCGCGCCAGGAAGAATTGCTGCTTTCCTACTTGCATATCTACTTGGTAGGCCGAGATGCCAGCGGGTGCATTGAACGACTGCACATTGTTGCCGGATGCGACTGTCACGGTCCCCGCCGTCTTGAGCATTGACACAACGAAGACGGCATCGGCGAGCGTCTCGTAGCCGTCTGGGCGACCCATGAAGTAGTTTCCTGAGCTGTTGTCTGCTTGGACCATTGTAGTGTCTGTGGCATCGCAGTTGATGCTCCTGAGAGTTGGCCGGTACCAGTAGATTAGCTGATCAGATGAGACATAGGACGCTGCGGAGCTCGCGCCGGCCTTGTAAGCTGAGATGAAAGGCTTCGCCATGTCCATCCAGCCCCCATGAGGCCTGAGTGGTGAAGATGTTAGCTTGGCATCGCTTGGAAGTCTCTATGGGGGTTCACTCGCATATCGTTGGTCCATTTGGAGTTTCCGTCATCCGTGTGCTTCGAGGCCAGCGGTCCGATATAGTGGCTCTCCCCGTAGTCATTCCATGTGATAATCTCAAGGAAGCGTGGCGCAAGGGACAGGATCTCGTTCCATCGCTCGAACCAAAGCAGGTCTCCAGGGAAAACCCAGTTCTTGCTATACGGTACTTCCTGTAACGAAAGAAGCCCCTGGGTCAGTTCAAGAACAAGTTTACACTCCTAGAGTGGTGAGTCAGGATATCTTTCACTTACCGGTCCAAAATGGGTGCTGAACCATGGAGAGACGGCTGATTCTGAATTAGAATGTGTCAAAAGTCAGAGGGGGAGCCAAAGTCACATACGAGCAATATAAGGCTTTCCGGCAAGTGCTGTAATGTATGCCTGATCACCCTCTTCCACTGTAACATTATGACCTGGCCTAGGAGCTTTGTTGTTGCCGTTATTCGGCCAGGCCTAGACGCTGTGAGTCAGCTTCTCAGCTCCCACGCAAGCGTGAGAGAACGTACCATCCAATTCAGAGCACCATCGACGGTACTAAAGTTGGTACCTTGCTCAGGGTGAAAGTTCGGGGCCCAGAATATCGGTGCCCCTGCAGCGGTGCGGATTGCGTTCACATCAACTCCATCTCCAGCAAAGCTCGATGCGAAGATCTTGCCGTCCACGTAGAGCTGGGACGTAGGATAAGTGTTGGCATACTGGGCGATCTTCTGCCCGACCTGAGTGCCCTGATTTATGTGGTACCAGTTGAAGTCAAACGAGATGAAAGCCTTCATGCCGTTGTTGGCGGCAGACTGGTAGGCGAAGCCCAGCTGCTGGTCGGTGTACGGGTCAACGCCGATGTTGAGGGCAAAAGCGTCGATGCCGAGCGCTTTGGCCCGTTGCATGTCCGCATCATAGTCTGCTGGGCCAGTACGATCAGAGACGATGCCGATCTGTCACTCTGCTTAGTCTTGGGAAAGCCAAATATCGAGGTAAGGACGAGACCAGGATTGGATCTCAAGAGACCCACCATGAAGTGACAGAACACGAGCCTGTCGGTCGTCTGTCTTTCTGCAATCTCATAGCTGGGTCTAGACAGGACCGGGGATACAACGGAGAGCAGAATGACTGCAATGAATTTGAGTAAGGACGCCATAGCGATGATCCCGCTACCTTCTGGTACCCTCAATGCTGTCTCATGGGATGACAACGTTGCGCAACGGATCCACGGTCAGTTCTGAGCCGAATGTGTATAGGTAACTGGGCAATCAGGTATAGCAATCCGGATTGTGGCTACTGAAGAGGACAGAAAAGAAGAAGCCAAATGGCCTGCAATCTACGCTATAAGTACTCGTCAGAGTGGGCGGTGACTGGAAGCGCCAGTGAATGCCATTATTCACTGACCAACACTATGCAGTGCACGTGGATAACCATACAGTTCTATCTGATTCAACGTACTCTAGCCGCGCCTACAGTTTCCGCGACATGCTCACGGGTTGCATAGCCTAGGTTCAGGCCCATTGTTACCACATGAGCAACATACAGCTTGTTTCCTTGCCCTCTGAAACCCTCAACTTTGCCAAAGCCCGTGCAAAGAATCAGAAGACAGATTAATCATGCGGTTGGGCGCTATGAAACAAGATCGGATCCATGTGTTCACTGGAGTGCGACTGCCGTTGTCACGATCCTTCCATGACATAGTAGGAGACTACCCCAACGGGGACAGTGAGGGTTCGAACGTGTTTAGGCTTGAACAAATGATCAAAGGTAGGTGTGCCACATATGACCTACTGCTACGCCTGTGTCACTCGGATCTAAAGGTGTCATGGATCCGAACAGCGGCCAGAGGATGGGCTGGTACACATTGTGACTGAATCATCGCTCCATGATTAAATAAGCGGTACCTCGACAGTCGGCAATGGGGAGATCCATCGGAAGCAAGCGTAAAATATCAAAAGTGCTTACTGCTGCTGCACGTAGGGTCTGGCTCCTAGCTTGAATGCCCCCTCCCAGGTTTGAAGGATCAGCTTGATTCACATCCCAATGCTAAGTCACTCTGACTGCGAGAGCAAAATCCTTCTAAATTAGGCTTAGTTGCAACTTCAAGAAGGTTCGAGTCTGGGGACCATTTTTCTGCGCCACATGACGACTCCATGACTGCTTACATTGTGGCAGGTTGCCGGAATCGTTCTGCCATTCGAGGATCCCTTGCCTGAGGAAGGGCTGGCTGGCCTTCCAAGCTTGTGATGATGAAAGCTTTCTCTTGCCAATGGGAGAAACGTAAACATACATATTGCCTCGGTCTTTTTCGATGTATATTGTCTCAGGAATTACGTCTATCGACGCCTCGTGGAGGTCATTGCTGCAGGGGTGTCAGCTGCGCTTCCGGTAACCGACATTGCGGGTCAAACCTTCTCGAATGCTTTCGAACCTGATTGGCATGTGCTTGACACGGTACCAAATCGAAATGATTAAACTGAGCCATCAATGAGAGGCGAGATGTTGTCGATTGGGTGTCGCAGGGTGGCACACCCAGCTGTCTGACAGGTTTACCGACGAATGGGTGTGCATGATCACTTCCCCAGATCTAGCCATCTGCCACTCCCCCGGGCCACTCGCGACGGCATGTCTTTCCGTTCTGACGGGTGATACAACCTGTTGACAACGTTGCTTCGGCCAGTCTCTCGTTACAGATCCTACAACAGCTCAAGTGGTGGTGTGAAGTGCGGCAGCCCAAAAGCCCTAGTCAGCAAAGTTATTGGCCAGCGGCCGGAACCGAGCTCCGCAAAAAGCCCGGCGCGTAACCGGCCGGCGCAAAGATGACCTGCACGTGGCAGGGGGAAGCGAGACGCATCCAGCCTTGATCTAGCTCGGATCTTCTGACACTCGGCCGCTTCCGTTTGGTCTGGTGAGTCGGGATTTTACCTCGCACCGATGTGCAATGCCACCACGTTCTGGAACAACGGCAGGCAAGCTAATCAAGTGGCTGGACAGGATCCATCTGGCCGGGGCTGCTTTACGAATTAACTTGGCACGCGTGGAACCGTTCAAAGGGCAACAATAGGTTTGTAATGAGGCGATTACCGATGAAGGTCAACATCCTCAACCAGATCGAGCGTAATGTCAAGAACGCCTGGATCAGTCTGTATCTAACCTCGGTTGGCCAAGATTGCTAACGACATTTTATTACAATGCTATGCAGCTCCTGTCAGTCGCACTGAGCAAATGACCTTTGTCCAGAGCGATACAGAGGCAATGGTCAATACTGCAGAAATGTTGCAAGAAAGAAGAAGCTTGAGAACCCATCGTATGGCTCCACTACATTATCAAGGACCCCCGAAGATCTGTCAACATTTGCTTGGCGGTCTAAGACGAGAAATAAATCGAGCTGCTCCATCTGAAATCGAGATTGCTGTACAGATTATCAAAGCCTGTCAACATCCGAGAAGAAAATGACATTTCCTTCAAACATGAACCCAGCTGCTTGGAAAAGCCCACTCCACCTGACAAGTTTCAGTTGTCACCTAGCATCTTCCAATTGTTGGCGTTGTGCTTGAATTTCTATTCCTTCGATTCTGGCTTCACGGGTCGCACTTTGCAGATCAGACCCACAGTACATGGACCCCGACAACAATTGTGCAATGCAGTGACGTGGAGAAATCGTATTCGGGGCGTTTTTGGGTCAAGAGCCAGCTGTGCCTAGCCTGGTTTGGTTCTGCGGCTGGGCTATCGCATTGATGAGTTTTAGGGAGCGGCCCGATGCGGCAATTTTTTGAGACCTCACGAGGTTACATCCCTGCCCAGGACCCCTAGGTCAATCCAAGAGTCATTAGAGCCCCCCGGGGCGTATATCATATGTGTTTCTTCAATATCACATTTCTGCTTTTTGAAATGCGCGCCGTTGCTCTAATAGTATTTGTGACGATGGCGATACGATGGTCGGCTCTGGTCCCGGTGATTGCGTCGACTGTCGTTGTTGCTCTCAGCACTGTATTACTGGCCGCAGGGACGACACCTGCAACTGCGAAAGACAACTTTTGGCTATCCGTACGTCACCTGTTAAAGTCCCCTCAAAAGACCTCGTCGAGGTACAGGCTAACGTACCTATGATGTTGGCGACCAACAGGTCAATGTGTCCAGAATTGGCCAGGGCCTCATACGGATAACACCTGCGAACACGTCGTCAGATGCTCGTGCCGCTTTATCCAGTAGAGATGACCTCTCCGGCTCGGCAGAAGACAATCCACTTCAGTGTTTGCTAGGGAATCTCTCAGCATGTCTCCAGCCGCCGGAATTGCCAAATCCGGCGCTGCCAACTCCAACGTTGCCAACTCCAGTGTTGCCAACCCCAACTAGCAATGGCAACAGCGCAATGTCATCTCAAACAGCATCCGCCGTGCCCTCAGCGATATTGAACCTCACGCAGATGCAGCCGAGAAGCGATATCTACAACTTCTATGTTACCAAGATCTGCCAGGGAAAGTTCCTGGACGAAGACAGTCCGATCAGCGACTTCTTGACCACGAGATGCGTCTCGTACTCCGACAAGACGGACGGCCTGGGACAGATCGTCAACATCGCCAGCTCCATCCCTTCATCCATCCCCGTCGGAACCACGGCAAACATTTCCATCCCGCCTGTCGCAGCCGTGAAGCAGGCCATAGCCACCACCATCCCCGTTGTCGCATCAACCGCCAAGGTCATCTTCGCCCTCGTCGTCATCCGCATCATAGCCGGCACGCTGGCGCTTGCCGGCTCGGCCCTCCTATTCATCGACATCCGGCAGTTCGTCGTCTTCACTATGCTCATCTTCGCCACACTAGCCAACGTCTCCATGCTCCTCGCGGCCGGCATCACAACGGGCGTGGTCGTCGTCCAGGCGGACACCATCAGCGGCTTGGCCGACGCCCTCGGCGTGGAGGTGAAATACGGGGTCCACTTCCTCGTGGTGGAGTGGGTGACGGCCGCGTTCGCGATCGTCGGCAGCGCGTATTGGCTGGTAGTGTGGTTCGTGGAGTTCAGGACCATTACCTTCGCGAGGAGGAGGCGGAGTGCCAGACAGGTCGGCGACTGGAAGGGAGCGTGGTCCGAGCTGAAGCAAGATCTTCGGGGAGACTATTACAAGTTGTGATGGATTCCCATAGACGCGATTTGGCTCGCGTCCACCGTGCATAGGTCGACTTGGAGCGATTACATTGATTGCGTGGCATGGTGGCGTATCTAGATCAATCACCAGGATGTGGAGGCACAATTGGAAACATGAATGGATTAACGATATTCCCACCGTGCCCTTCTACTATCCAGCTAACCTCTGTGCGGGATCGCAGTCATGAAGCACCGTAAAATCTGCCCAGTTCACTATCCCACTACCCTCGACACCACTTGCGTCTTCACCTTCATCCAATGCTCTATCGCTACCTCTTCCGTAGCTAGACGAAACACGTCTGAACCGGTCCCGGTCACGAGTACTACAGCTTTGTAAAAGCACCCTGGTCTGGTTTCTTCTTCCAGTAGCAAGATCTGATCAACGGACTTGACCAGAGTCTCCAGGCCATCCTGATTTAAATGGCACCTGATTTCCTCCTTCTCGCAGCCGTCCAGCTTCAGCATCCAGCTGAAACCGTCCACATAGTGCCCAACAACGCCCTCAAGCCTGTGGAATTGGGTTCTCAGCCCAGTGTCGTGTATTTCCACGGGTTTGCGTTGCTTGTATCCTAGATCATAGATGCTCCCTATATGCTTCGAACTGTCGTCGTTCGCTACCCAGCTCTCTCCATCCCGGACGCTGACGCTTTTGCTGTGGAGTATTTCAGCGCCCACCAGTCCCGCGTTGGCGGCCCGTGCAAGGACGCTGTTGCGTGGCTGATCGCAGATCACTTCTAGCTCTTTACCCCTCGGGAGCATACCCAGAACATTGTAGACCTGGTCTTCTGGACGTGATGATGTTCTCCGTCTCGTTTGGCTGAGGGCCGAAGCTAGAGTATCCACTTCTGGCAAAAGCCAGTATCTACTGAGTTCGCGGTCTCCAGTGTCGAACAGATCACCAATTGATATCTTCTGGTCCCACGTGGAGATGTTGCATCGAAATGAGTACACGCCCAGACTCTCCATGTTTCCGCTCGCGATGCAAATTTGTCTCGCACCTGCCCTTTCATCAACAGAAACCAGGCAGTCGGAGACAATGCGAGCAGGCGGCACCTGTTTGGGTAACGTAGTATCCGCGATTTCCTAGTAACCCCTCCTGCCACGTCCAGCACCTGGTCCGCCACGCGCATAGTTTCATCTGTGACCTGACGACTCCGGCCAATTTGAAAAAGTTGTGCCTTGGTAGAATGGCCATTGGTGAGGAAAGTGGTCTGGGAAGCTCTGCCACAACGTCAGGAACCAACGCCACGGTAGCATACCCCTCCTGGTACACCTCGCTCATGCGTGGGATCTGCTTTGCCTTGCGTTGCTTGCACCTCTGATTGATGCCGAGCCGATCCACCGGGACTAGACGAATGCCAGTCACCTCAATTGCTCTCTCGATATTGGAAAGTAGACTTTTCTCATCATCTTGTGTCCAAACATAGCTTATGGCAAGCTATTGTTCCTCAGGTGCTAGCTCCCGAACTTCGAGCTCATCTGTTGTTGTGTCCAACACCATCAGGGAGTCGCCACACACACATAGACCGTCCTTGCATTCGCCCCACACCTTGGGAAGCTTCACAAGACTGTCTTTGGGTAGATTTGTCTCGAAGACTGGTGTTGCACAATCCTGTGTGGGAGGTCCTTCAGTCGCTTCCTCGACTGACATGCGCCAGCCATTGACTCGTCTAAGTGCTTCGACGACATCTGCAGGCTCGATAATCGCGGCTGCAACCTCTGCGAACAAGTCGGCGTATCTGTTGACGTCGGCAAACTTGAGGAAGGAATGGCCCAAATACCACCCGCTATGAGACATGGCTGCAAAACCCCCCCGGGGTATCAAAAAGTCCTTCCACCCAGGACGTTAATCCACGCCCTGCCGCGAGATTGAGGTACCCGCACACGATTTCCATTATGTGAATATGCTCAGGAATCATGCGGAAAAGGCTATCCTGGCCTGCATGCCAGCTCCAGCGGGGGCAGGTCCCCGTATTAGCTATGTGGAAACACGCCTCAATGTGCTCATGGCTGGTGTTCAACTCGACCCAGTCCACTGCATGCCATTCTGGTTTCTGGACGATGCTTGAACGTCCCCCATATCTCCATAGGTCGGAATTGAAATAGTGGCGTGCAGCCCCAGCGTTTCCCTCAACCGCCAATGTGACCGACGTAGACCGTGACTCTACCTCGGCTAGCAAGGGTCGAGTCTGGTGAATTTTGTTCCTCGCCATGACGGTTTGCCCATTTTTGACCGCATCTTCGATAAGATTAATATTTAGGTTTTGAAGGGACTCCGAGGTTGCCAGCATCGATGCGTTAAGATGGTCCAGAATGTTGAAAACGGGCACCACACAGATAGTGGCGTGTAGTTCTGCTAGAAGCCCCAGTGCTATACCAAAGGGCACTCTAACGCGAGGAGGAATAAAAGGAGGTTATAATGCATAAGGTCAGAAGAATCACAAAATTCTGTCTTTCAAAATAATAGACGGGAGTTGATTGTTCTAATTAGAAAAGATCTAAAGCAACGAGAGGAAGCCGAAGCTCTTATAATAGCTATCGGAGAAAAAGAATGGCCGAAATGCTCACTACGCATTCCCTGCACCCTGCAACAATGTGCTGTAAATTGTCCATGGCAGCGAGCTGGTTGGGTTCAGGGTTCTCTTGCTTTTCAACTGTTCTCCTCAGGTCTTCGAAATGTAAATTGAGATCTCGTAAAAGACTGCTGGTGTCTTCTTCCTCCTTCTGGCTGTTTTGCTTGACTCCACCGGGGCGTGTCAAGGAGCGACTGCGTTCTCGTTCAAAGCGTTGAGTTGGAGGCATTGGCTTTCCAGCCCCTGCCTGCTCGATATACGCGGGACCGATCGGTTCTTGTCGTTGCGTAGGTGTCGGTGAGGTGTAAGCATACAACGAACCGAATTGTCGATGCTGGAACTTATGGGGCAGCCGTTGCTTTCTCTTCCGTCGTTGTCCATGGTGTGTAATACCTGTGACGCGGTACTCTTTCCAATTGCCGTGTAGTCATCAGGTATTCATACACACTATAACCCCTGGCTAAGGGGCAGCGCCGTAGTGGCAAGCACCACATGCCTGAATCCCTGATGCCTAATTAGAGACCCGAGTCTCGCTGTGATCCTTGCGTTTCTCCTTTGACATCAATTACCTCTCAGCTCATCCTGCCGGTCCTTCGCCTTCCGGTTTTCTCCCAGATGCTATGAACCTTGTTCTCCGTCCGGATTTGCTGCAACGAAATAGGCCGGACCACCGGATGTGAAAGCTTCAAATAGTGGATTGCATCACCATGGGATTTAATATCAGTATGCCGGATATTCAGCAGTTCCTTCCTGACAATAAGTTCTCCGGTATCATGCTTATGTGTAACACCTGCCCAGGCAGGGATAACGAGAGGTAATAGGGTGAAATTCCATGTACTTCGCCAGGTAATAATTGGAGGCTTCGACTGATACTTAAAAAGAGTTGCTAAGCTTTTTCGTCCGTTCCACAACTCCATAGTCCTAAGCTGTGGCATTTGATAAGCCACTGCTGCTGCTGAATTAAGCATGTTAACAAGATCAGTCTGGGCTGCGACTGCTTTTGGAGCCAGTAATGGCGAGGTAAGAGTAAGCGATGTGAGGTTGGTCCACGTCCAGGAGGGTTTGCAAGAAGCAAAAAACAAGCTAGCGTCGACTAGAAATGAGGCCGAGAACTGCTCCATTTTACAACTGATTAAAGCAGATGTTTGATGTAAAGCTTTGTTAAAAGTCCGAGTATGCTTGTATGCAGGGATAAGGTGTGAATAGTATTGGTTGTAATTCTCGAAGATCGTAAATTTCCGTATATCTTTGTGGGCGAGCAAGTTAAACAAGAACTCATAGTCTATATCAACCAAAACATTAGTAATCCAAGGGAGAAAATAGATGGTAAACAATAAGATCTTACCTAAGTCGGCATCAGTCTGGGAACCATGATCTGGCAACTTCCACGGCTCATAGACAACCTCTTGTAGTCTAGGGAAATGGTTCAGCATCTCTTCAAGTGTGGATAAAAGCCACCTTCGGCGAGTTTGCTGACGTAACAGCAGACCAGTTATCGCTGGGACCTGGGGCAAATGGTCCCACCATTCAAATTCCCGTTCTAAGGCGTTGGCGCTGGGTGGTGAATCGTCGGGATAGATTGAACTCAAGGTCTTCCTGATCAGTTTATCGGCTTTACCGGCTGCACTCCAGTCATTCCAACAGTGCCCTGCGTCGTCCATAAGGTGATCCACGTTACGTAGACCCAAACACTCATTCGAAGGAATATCGGGCCCAAAGGCTAGATATTTGAGTAAATGATCTGAATCGCTAGGCGAGTGAATACTGATATCAAGTAGTAATTTACCACTTGGCTCCCATTTACCAAGCTCTGTAAATAAAGTCTCAATCGCTTTGGTAACACGGCCAAGATCTTGCTGTGAGAGAGAGTAACTATTACCCGAATAAGCTCCAAGGGGAGAATAGTTTTCAAGCTCTATACAAAGCCATATATAATGTATATATGACCTGCAACGGCGAGTTAAACCAAAATCAGCTAGTCGTGGCAGTGTTACTTTGATTCTGGCGAAGTTGTGCTGCTCGATAACCTTTTGCCACTCTCGCGAAACTGTTGCGAGTTTAGCAAGGCTGCAGCCGTTCTTGAGTAAGGCCTGGAGGAGAGAGAGACGGGCCGGAGCGGGCCAATGATCCCAGTGTGTCGTCGTTGAATCCATAATGAGAAAGGTGTATAGATTGATCGATGTAGCCGGTGAGAAAATCGCGAGAAGAGAGATAGTAAAGGTGGATGATTTTGAAATTTTCGGAGAGCACAGTGGCTTTATATGACTGACAGCATGAGACTGCGGACACGCTAGGCACGCCGGACACACGAGGCTAGCGAGACCATCGGCCAGCGGCGCCGTAGACTAGGAGCCTCGACACAAGGAGCCCAAGACTAATGCCCAACAAACTATCCGGCAAAGGCAGCACATGGCTGGTAGTTAGGGAGCTCCCCGAGCCTGGTGTAGTATATGTATTGTTGACCGATACACTCGATAATCCGTCCTACATGTATATTATCATCATAAGCGATGGTTATAACTCGGTCAGCAACCCCTACTCCGTTTCTCAGCATGTCAAATTTGGGTCTGCAATACAGCGTCATAGATATTTTTGCTCCCTTGACATAAGCACATATCACACTGGGTCTGGGAATAGACCGAATACAGCTGACATACTGTTGGAAGAACAAGTGCCATGGGTGTTCTGATTTTATCTGCTCGCACCAAATATCTACGAGCATGCGAAAACCACAAGCACATATTACTAACTGTGACCAATTTCTGCACTCAAAAGGAAATTCTTGACGAGTACTCTGATTGTTATTGTACAGGACGAGAAGCAAAGATCACGGCCGAGACGCCCAACGTCCACCCCCAAACCATTCGAAGCATTACACCATCACGATGCGAACAAAAAGGAAATGAAGAAGTGGTCGGGTCTTAGTTTCAGACTATGCTGATGGAAGCCTTACTTGTCCAGAACACCGCGAAGAGGTGCCCGACCATGCGTTCTGGACCGCACTTGACGGCGCCTCCACAAAGCTCGCTGGAGAATGCTTCTCAGGCCTATCTACCTATCTACTGTGCCGTGGATGTGCTGTGTGACTGTGATTGCAACGAAAGAAATGTATGCGTACCATTTATGGGCAAAACCCCCAACCCAGGTCGATCGCCTTGAGGGCGGCGAGGGCACCCACACAACGGGCGGCGGCGCGAGGATCCTAGGGCGCATCGATGCCCGCAGTGCGAGCGGCGTCGACGGCGGCAGTGCGGGCGGCGAACACCGCACGGACCGCACGGCGGCGGGCGCGGAGGAGGGCACGGCGGCGAGCTGCCGACAAGACGAGGGCGTTGTGTCGGGCGGCGCGGGCGCGGCGGCCGACAGCGAGGGCCTCGCGGGCGAGGGGAGGGAGGCGGCGTCGAGAAGGGCGAGGGACCCTGCAAATATCAGCCTAAGCCATGGATTGTACTGCGGAATCATTCAAAGCTTGTTGCTCGTCAACACTTTGTCCCGTGGTATGTTGAATGCCCTGGCTATGGTGCAATGGGCTGAGGTCGGGTGTCCCACGATTCGGCCCCGTGCCAGACAGGGAAATGATGAGATCCTTGGTTGTGGTGACCGGGAATCGATTTCTCGTGGTGTGTTGAATACCACGGTGCTGATGTGGTGGGCTCAGGAGAGTGTGTCTCGCGAGCAGCCGATGTGATGGACACGACCAGAGTTGCAGTCCGGGATTGATGGACAGGCACAGAAATTTGGGAAATGGATAACTCACATTGATGCTGCTGCTGCTGCTGGGTTGGCGATATCAAGAAGAAGAGAAAAGGCAAACAGTTGACAGACAGAATTCATTCTATGTACAGCTGCAGGGGCGGTAGTTCCTTCCTGGCTGTTTAAATCTGGGATGGAAAGAATTACGACCAGTTGGGCCGGGAAGTAAGACCCTTGATCTGAGCAGAGATCGAACAGAAAGGGCGACTTACACTGGCCCAGAAAGCAAGGAGTAGAGGCAAGAATTACCCTCTGCGGATTAGTCAACGCTCTGCGAGAGCACACACGCGCGACCTGCCGAGATATCAATTAACATGTCTTGAACGCTCGGGGTACTTGGAAAGAACAGTTGGAGACGAACTCTGTCAGCGGACGTAATTAGGTATGTGGCCTATCCATGCAGCTTGGAAAAAATGGCGAGGCTGTTCTTCACGGAGCCAGGCGTAGTAGCGAAGGAATTGTCGCGTCGATTCCTCTGCCGTACTGGCTCTGAAGACTTGGGGCGACAATACCTAAGTAGGGAGTACACATGATTCTTCGGTTTCGAGAACTGTGAGTTTGGCCCAGTTGAAGAATTCCCTATGCGCTCGCCAAAGTTGGGCAAGATTGAGCACTGCATAGCGTTATTTTTGAGTTCTTCTCTGCCCTGATCACTCCCAGATCTCCATCTTCATGACTAGGGGCTTACTCCAAGACAGATATGCCCTCGGGATCGATTCAAATTGTACGGTCCATTAGAGACAGTGGAAATAGTCTTTGAGATATAAAGTCCGGCTCGGTTCGTGAGGACTGTTCCCAGTGACAGCATGAAAGCTGAGCGCTCTTCATGCTAACGGAAGCTTACATACATGAATAGTAAGATTGCAAACCAAATCCCAGCCATTCTCTACCCGCTTGGCATTGCATTATAAGGGGGAAGTGGTCAGTAATCTTGGAACATACCTAGGTATTAGTGTCCCATAACCCATCAGTGATGTATCCAGTCACTTAAATGTGCTCCAAAAACCGCCTTACTATAGACAGGTATTTCCTCGAGGCAGAACCAGGTGTGGCTCCAGGCCATTCCCTTACGCAACCCTCCAATCATCCGGGGTTAATTTGCTCGGTTTAAACAACACGAATCCCTTTGTAGTGCAGCTCATTCAAACGCTCATTCAAAATTCGTGATAATCCCACTATCACTTCAATCCTTGCGCCGAGCAGCCAGGGCGTGCGACGGACAGTTTTTCATGCACCATGCCATCCTTACAGAATCATGAAACCATTAACGGCTCAATGTTGATTCTGAAATGCGCTTTCTTTTGCGATTCGCCCGGTTTGTAAGGTCATGGCGTATTAGCAGGGCTGGTGGCATCATGGTTCTGCCACATGGTATTAGTTACCTAGGCAGTCCATACGACTAGCATTCATCGTACAACTCCTTAGTATCTACCGGCGAGGCTGTGCTCAAAAAATAGACGGAAAAGTACATGTTTTCAGCCTTACTTTTCCCAAGCACACAATGAAAGATTGCTCCATGTTTTCTTTGGAATATATCTGCGGAGAGCGGTGCAAATGAGACATTGATTTGATGAAGCACACAGAGCGGGATCCAGCATGCAAAACTCACGGCCTGGTTGCAGACACAGGAACGACGGGTAGGAAGCCAAGCACATGACTAGGGTCGCACCAGTCTGCCGCAAATTCGTGGTGAGCCCCCATTCTATTACACTCTTGGGTCACTTGTGTCGACGGTCTATGGCGCCGCCAGAAGCAGTTCTCGCTAGCCTTGTCTGCGCGGCTGTCACAAGGCTGTCCAGATTATCGTATTTCTGAGCTACTGTTATTGGTATTGTTTTTCTTTATCTAATGCTGGGTCTTTGAGCGTGTACCACTGAAGAGGGACTTGTTCTTGAAAACATTACCTAGACGTTTTCTTTTTCTTGAGTGCTACTCTGTATTTAAATTTTCACCCATTTTCTCACCGATCTTTGTCTTTCAGAATCAGTCATCCTTTGGATTTCTTTTGCTTCGACGATATTATCACTATTGAACGCCAACGCTGGCGAACAGTGCAAATTAGACATCAGACTAAACACTCAGTCCCAGAGAAGCTTCCCAACATCTTTCCAATCCGCAAATCCATAGACAAAAGAACTGTTTCCACTTCCAATACCCGTGTGTCCTCGCCAACCAAGACTCGCATCAGCAATGTCTACCCCATACGTCTGAAAGCTCTCTGCCGCGCTCCCGTTAAATCCAGCAACAATGCCAATATTGGTAGGTCCTTCCCACAGTGGCTGCAGGTCCGCATCACCATCCGACACGAAGACCACATTCCGTACCTCATCGGACACAGTCCTCAAAAGGCTCTCTATCAGACTCGTCTTATCACCACCCGAAAACAGCTGTGTGTCATGATCAAGCCCTGTAGCCGGGAGGGTGTTCTCAGGAAGTATCTCAGGACAGTATGTTTCGATGTTTTCGACGGCCTCAGGGCACTCGCTCGCATGCTGCAGGACGAGCCGGATCCATGAAGGCGACCAGTTGAGACTGACAACGTTGAGCTTCACGCCGTTCTCCTGGGCTGCCGTTGCAAAGGAGCACCACCCGTCGCGGAGTGTTTGGTTCTTGGCGAACTTGACGAGCTCTTCCTCCTTAGTTGCGTCGAAGACACCTAGGTTCTGCACCCAGAGGAAGGACCATTGTTCTACGGCACGCAGGGCCTATATTGAACGGGTTAAAGACTGAGTGTAGGATACGCAAGTGACTCGTAACCTACCGCATTGTTCGCGTAGTCGATCGCCTCCTCCAATGATGTTCGCTCGTCCACCGTAGCCGAGACAGCGTCATAGACCGTGCCGTTTATGATCCTCTGGAAGTCTTCATATGAATCGAGCACCTTCCGCCTCGTGGTGCTCCTCATTCTATGCAAGCATAAGCAGAGATTCCCCGCAGTAGAAGCAAATTGTATTGTCAGGATAGCGCGTACTACCAACAGCTGATCGTCTTTCCTGTAGGCCGGGGAAGAGGGGTAGGTAGTATGAGGGGAATATCAGTTCGCCCACTCTGCACCCACCTGGTAGGCTGACTATTCGGACAGGCTTGCATACTGCGGTAGAAGATTCCTGCCTCATATCGTTGCAATGATTGATCCAGATTTACCTACCAGTCTCTATGATGATTATCCATTGCATAACCTCGACTGGCCAATCTGCTTTTGGACCGTCCTCTGGGCGTCCTCGGGGATGAGGAATTTCTCGGCTAGGCAACCTCCTCTCGAATAATGTTCTTAGGGAGAACCTCACCTGGGATGACATGGGTGAGCACAACTAGACGAGCACATCGTAGACACACTAACATTTCCTCAGTTGTGAGAAACCTGTCCTTATGTAGTGTAATAGAATTCTCCCCAGAGTCGCCCGCGTTAGATTCCAATTTCAATGGTGGTGTGTGACTCGCAAAAGCAGCTGCCAGTGCGCAGTGCACTGGCTATCCTATATTCGTGATATGGTGACTCGATATAAACGGCTTCAAGTACATGACTTTGCTAGGTTATTTCAATTTCTTTGGCAGGGTATTCGAGTCGCAATACCCTGAATCCCTGCCGAAGGGTAATTGGGTCCCAAGTTGAATGGCGAATCCATAGCCGTCTGGGTGTGAAACGAGCCGTTCAAAGATTTTCTTACTTGAATGTTCTCATTGCATGCATTAGGTAAGCCGGGAATCATTATATGCAATATCCCACCATACAGCCAGCTGTACTGTGGGATGCAATAAACACCTCAATAGGTGTAAAGAATCCACGTGCTCCATTGGAAAGAGCTTTTGTGTTTTCCCCCCTTTGTGGTGTGGATAAACAGAACGTACTGACTGCTACCCACAGCAAGAGTCACCTTTGAACACATTCTGACTTGAGCTGCAGGTTGTGTCACATTTGTTGGTTGTGTTGCATAACCTTGGGCGAGGATGCAATCGACACTGCCCGTGCGGAACTTTTCTCCTCTGACTAGCTCTAAAATGATGTCTTGATCAGAGACGGGTATTGGACATCAAAAGGCGCAGTGAACGCAATGGGCTCTGTGACAATCGAGAGTGAGTACGTCTTGTCGAGTTTCACAATGAGACGGCGGGAAGCCCACTTGAGTGAGATCTGGTTGTGGGTCCATGTTGGGATCTTTTGCGTCGTAACATGCGGCTCCGAGTTGGCAATCAAGGGATTTCGATGGTCCACGTTGCTGGGCGACATCATCTTCACGAAGGTGCAGATCTAGGATCTGAGAGGAGGTGACGGATAAGTGGGCTAAGAGCCGTTGAGCCGTTGAACGGCGCCGTTGGTCGTCGGCGATGGCATCTGCCGCTTGCGGATCACGGTCTTAGTGCTTATTAGGGTAGTGCTTATGTAGGCGTTGGCAGCATCCCCGTTCTGTGGCGCAGGATGACTGTATACGACGTTTGCATAGTCTCGGCAGGGATGATCGCATGAAAGGTCCTGAACAAGACCAAGGTCCGGCAACACAGGGTCACATTACGCCTTTGCAATGCATGGATTGTCAGCCTCTAACTACTGCCGCTGGCCAGTCAAATTTGATCAATCAGGCGGTAGCGGCAGTGCCTACCAACTATGATGAAGACTACACGACCAACAGTAAAACTATGGAGCCAGATGTGACCAACATGCAGCGTCCAGAAGTGGATCAGCCTTCCAAGATTGGCCAACTGCATCCTGTAGCCATCCTCCTTAAAATCGTGTGGATCGTCCGCCGCCATACCCCGCGTGGAGAAGACAGTGGGTAGTTCCAACTCGATGAGTCCGAGTCACAAAAGTGAGATAGCCACTGTACGCAAATACACCCGTCACACACTCCAGTACTCGTATGGCAGTGAATGGAGGACACAGTGACTGGAGGGTACGTACTACGAACGTATGCTTTTTAAAAAGGTGCCCAGGGCTCCTTCTCCAGTCAAACTTACCCATACGCACAATTCGAATCTCAACAGTCGCGTATTTGCTAGACCCAATCTTTCGTGCAACAATTCGACAACCCTTCATGCTTAGATCGTCTTCCTTGGATTTCACTATGACCAATTGAAGTCACGAAACAAGTGGTTTTCTATCTTTATAATTCTATCAGAGTATCACAGCCTGGATCCTCACCATGGCTCGGTACGGCTCTCGTCTCTTGCCCACAGTCGTTGATGAGACAGCAAAGAGTCGTCCTCACCTCCCCTATGCTTATGTGCCTGTCAGTAGCAACGTGGGGGACGGTTTCAGAGCTGTGAGCTTCTCTGATGTTGCCACAGCTACGAATTACCTGGCCGCCTGGATCCAACAGAACTTGGGCACGAGCACTTCGTTCGAGACAATTGCCTACATGGGACCGGGAGATCTTCGCTACGTGGTCGTGTTTCTTGCTGCGGTAAAATGCGGGTACAAGGTAAGCAAGTGCTCCTGCCCTGTGACGTGGAAAGCGCACGCTGACCGTTCTCTCTCAGGTCCTGCTTACCTCGCCAAGGAACTCTGCCTGGATGAATGCATCTCTACTGGAGCAGACTCAATGCCGCCATTTCCTCTACACGAAGGAGGTAGAAGGCCTGGTCACCCCTTTACTGGAGCACAAGTCGGATTTGAACCTAGAGAAGATTAAAACCCTCGACGACATGGTCAGACCGGGAACACAGCATTTTGCCTGGAACAAGGAGTACGATGAGGCGAAGTGGGATCCAATCCTCATTCTTCACTCTTCGGGCTCGACTGGGGCGCCAAAACCTATTGTGATGAACCACGCAACGTTTGCCGTGGGAGACCACGACCGAAGCCTAACCACTGTCCCTGGTCGGGTGAATCAGAACTGGTCACTGTGGGACTTTCCGCAACAGGAGACGTTCTTCTCGCCGTTCCCGGCATTCCACCTCGCGGGCTTTTCCTCCATGATTATGCTGCCAATTTATTACCAAAACGCAAAGCTGGTGCTGAGCCCTCCATCTCGCCCTCCAACAGGCCATTTGGTCAGCGAGATCATGGACCATTTCAAGCTGAAGTCCATCTTCTGTCCCCCCATCGTTGCAGAGCAGCTGATCCAAGAACCGGACGGCATTGAAAAATGCAGGACCCTCAAATTTCTGCTCTACGCTGGTGGCCCTCTCTCTCAGACTGCTGGCGATGCATTGAGCAAAGTCACCGACGTGTGCCAATTCTACGGGTCAACCGAGACTGGCCCTATTCAGGCCTTGGTGCCCAAGCGGGAAGACTGGGCCAGTCTCGAGTGGCACCCCGTGCAGGAAGTCATGATGGAACCTTACGAAGACCAGATCTACGAGATGACCATGCGGCGAAATCCGAATCTAGTGAGCGTCCGCAGCCTGTCGGCCAACTTCCCGGATGAGGAGGTGTGGCACACGAAAGACCTCTTCCAACGAAACCCCACCAACCCAGGCTTGTGGAAATTCCACGGGCGTCTCGATGACATTGTTGTTTTGTCGAACGGAGAGAAGTTCAACCCCGTTCCCAGTGAAGTCCAGATATCAGCTCACCCGCTGGTCAATGGTGCCCTGATCATCGGACAAGGTCATCCGCAACCATGCCTCATCTTGGAACCAAAGGACCCGCAACATACCCCTGAGCATCTCGTGGATGCGGTCTGGCCAACCGTCGAGAAAGCAAATTCTCAGGCGCCTGGACAAGGCAGGATCACGCGGGATATGATTCTGATTTCCTCCCCATCGCGGCCTTTTAATAGGTCTCCGAAGGGCACCGTGGTCAGAGCTACAACCAGTCGCCAATACCAAGAGCACATCGACGAATTGTACAAGCGCGAAATTTCAAATAATCTTGAACATATCAGTCTCACCTCGACGGTCGATTTGGAAGTGGTGACCAAGTTCGTCGTCGAAGTCGTTGCGTCTGCTTTCCCCGGCCACGTTGCGCAGCCGACCGATGATCTCTTCGGATTGGGTCTCGACTCCTTGCAGACCATGGAGATAATAAAGCTCCTGAAGACTGGTATACGTTCAAAAGACAAGACGGCTGACATATCCTGGATCTCTTTGAGATACGTCTACCAGCATCCAACTATTGCTGAGCTGGCTCATGCTATTACTCTAGCCAGTTCCGAGGGAGGTATTCTTGCCTCCAATAATAAAGCCAATGGTGATTTACTCCAGAACCGGGTCCAGAAGATGAACGAAATGCTCGAAAAATACACCAACGATCTTCCGCCGGCCCCGGGTCAGGGTGAAGGGCTATCCGGACCGATGGCCAAGCTCCATGTCATCTTAACCGGCTCCACAGGTTCTCTGGGAACACAGCTGCTACTCAAGCTCCTTTCTGACGCCCGGGTGGTCCATGTTACCTGCCTGGATCGATCCCCCGAGGCCGCGCAGCGCATAACAAAGGCTCTCGAAACATGGTCGCCTGCCCCTGACATGGATTCGTCGCGTGTCTCGTTCCACCACGCGGACTACAAGAGCGCTGATTTCGGGCTTGAGCCTACGATCCTATCCGACCTCCGCGAGACGACCAACGTCATCATCCACAACGCCTGGAAAGTGGACTTCAACCACTCCCTCGACACCTTCGAGGAAACCCACGTCCGCGGCGTCCGAAACCTCATTGACTTCAGCGCCAGCAGCCCTAGGCGCCCGCGGGTCGTCTTTGTGTCCTCCATCTCCTCGGTCGGCGATTGGCCTGTGCTCGAGCCGGCGGCCAGTACCATTCCCGAGGCGCTGCCGCCGACGCTTGCCGCCGCCCAGGCTACGGGGTACTCGGAGTCCAAGGCTGTCGCTGAGCACATACTTGCTGCTGCTGCCGAGAAGAGCGGGATTGACGTCTCGATCCTTAGGGTCGGGCAGATCGCTGGCCCTGTCTTGCCGGGGAACGGCGCCAAGTGGAATGAGACTGAGTGGTTCCCCATCATGCTGAAGACCGCCAAGACGACGAGGAAGATCCCGGATGCGCATGCGCTGGGAGATATTGATTGGATTCCGGTCGACTTGCTCTCATCTGTCATTTGGGAATTGAGTTCGATATCTAAATCTCTCGTTGACGAGGCTGGGCTGTTGCACATTTTCCACCTGGTCAATCCAGCGCGCAGGCCATGGGCTGAGATGTTGTCAGCCATCAAGGCCGGGCTGGGAGGAAGCGAGCCTTTGCAAGATGTCTCCATGGCAGACTGGATTTCCGATCTCGAGCAGACGGATCTGACTAACAAGGACGAGGTGGTATCAAAGCCAGCCGTGAAGATATTGGACTTCTTCAGGGGCGTTGGAGACAGACAAGGAGTCACAGTAGCCAACGGGATTGCCTTCTCTACGGAACAGGCGAAGACGTCAAGCAAAGTCATGCTTGGGCTCGATCCAGTGAAAGATGAATGGCTTCTCAAGTGGATTAGGGACTGGGGCCTCTAGTGGTCTGTACCGACCTCCTGATAGCTTGGCAGGCCTTTTGATACGGATAATATACTACCATCTTCGATTTTCTATCAGTTACCTCCCTCACTGTTGCCAAAATCGCTCAAGAGGTATGATGCCTGAGGACATGAAAACAATGCATACAGTGTCTCGAAAGCCCGATTGCTCTATACATTCTAGGATACATACTTTACTCCTGAGTGTTCCAAATTTTTCTCGCAACAGAAACCACACTTGCAAAAGACAGGAGACCCAGCTTCTAAAGATTTTTCCTATATCATTGAATATTAAAAAGCCGTCGATCCCTGGAGAAAACGTGCTACAACGAGGCGAGGTCCATCTATGTGCTTACTACCAGCTTACCAACCTCAGGGCATACTTCTCAGGTTCCCGGAAGTTTATCGTGACCTACGCCTTGCTCTCCTGTGTCCAGTCCCAGATCCGTTTTCGGGTGTCTTCCGGGCTTTCGCCCTTGAGCGGAATCGCCTCCACTCTGTACAATCGCAACACGTATGACATGACGGCCACGAACTCGACCTGGGCAAACTTCTTGCCGGGACAGTTGCGCGCCCCCAGCGACCACGGGAAGAACAACTCCTTGGCAACAGGTAGCGGCGCGACCTCCTACGAATCAAGGATGCTGCCTAATTTGCCGCTTTTTATTTCGCTGTCAGAGGAGTTGGCCGACTCGGACGAGATTGGGGAGGACCGGATCCAGCGCGTTGGGCGGAATTCCTCGCTGTCCGCGCCCCAGTACTCAGGCAGCATGTGCACAGCGAGGTTGGACATGTGGATTTCAGAACCTTTGGGGACGAAGATCGTACCGCCATCCACACGCAAAGTCTGACCTTCACCCAGCACGTCTTTTTCCATTTCGACTTGGACTGTAGAGGCGCAACATCTCGCACTGGATGGTCAACAGATTAGCGGACCAGTATCACAGTCAACCATAGCCGTCCCAAACAGAGCGTATGACAGCTTCATGACCCACAGAGAGAAAACATACCATGAACGCCAGGCAATGCTTGAGTCTGTAGAAGTACTGCTCACACTCGAGGGTCGACGAATGCAGTGCGGAGGTGCCGTAGACGTGGTCCACCTCCTCTTGGATCCAGCCCTGCAATTCCGGTTCGACCGAGACTTGAGTATGTGAAAACAGTAGTTCAAGCTGTGGGCAGTAGTTTCGTGGCCTGCGATATCGTAGTCGAACATGTTTGCAAAGATCTCATCATCGGACAGACCTCCTCCCACACCGGCGTCCATTTTCCCGGACTCGCCGCCCGCACGGGATGGTTCGGCTAGCTTCTCCTGGCGCATCTCGTCGGACTTCGCAATCATCGCACCCACGACCCCAATCCAAACGGCAACTTGAGCAATAGTGGTCCAAGCAGGGGCGACAGCACAAGCCAAGGAAGGCTTCTGCTATTGACCGGGCTGCTGACGATGGGTATTCCCTTCTTCTTCGCAGCGCGATAGTGTTGAGCGAAGGAGAAGATGCTGCTGATCAGGCGGAACACGGGCCCTGCGAAGAGCAACAGGATCCATATTGGCCACATTTCGGGAAGATCGATTCCTGAATATCCTCGACACTGATTGTGAAAAAACCGCGCGGTAATTCGATTTCTATGTCAACATCAAGTATCTAGATAGGGACAATCATGCTAACACTTATGAACGATGGAAAACGAGGAAAGCACGTGCGGTTGTCCTCGGTGAGCCTTTTTAGAGCACTCGGAAGCTTGGGGCCAAGAAGATTAAGGGCGGGCATCGAGGTTAACAGCTACGTAGCAAGTGGGGAGAGCATATTTCACTGAAACCCTATTTGCCTTTTTGACCCCCGTATTCGCACGGTGCCTGGAAGTGCCTCTCGCATTCACTTTCTCAGTGGCACTCCTTGCAATCAATCAATGAAGGCTGTGACGGTCGGTCCTTTGAGAATGCCGAGTCCATCAAAATTATTGACCGAAATGCTATCAAGGATACGCAGCGCTCAGAACCAGGACAGCCAGGTTGTCATACGATATTGGGTTCCCTCCTCCACCACCTTGGTATTTCTTCGTCGGACAGGCTGGATCAGAAGGCAAGATGCAGACCGCTCCATGTGAGACTTAGTTTCAAACCTAAAACAACCTCAACTCGCACATGGCGGGGCAAGTCCGATGTGCACCCTGAACCGGATAACGGGGGGACACAGGTAGGATTTTGGTGATGCCCAAATCGTTCTCACAACATGAAATCGGGTTATTAGTGCCTAAGCAAATGTCCAGGGAAAAAAAGCAAACGAAGAATATTCCAGAAACAGGGTTGCCTTTCGTGTAGTGATACTTATCAGGAGATTCACCTGCTAAAATCGAATGAGCGACATCAGCGTTGCCCTGTCTTAGATAGGTTGTTGGGCAATTTTCTCAATCAGCTGCGCTTGGTCTTTAGCGAGCGACAGGTCCTTATAGTTGAAAAATGAGTTCCGCAGTAAAGGGTCGTAATCGTAGCCTGGGACCAGTGAGTCTGTTCTTTGAATCAGGAAGCACAGCAGTGGCAGCTTATGAAAGTTGGAGCTTCTGTTCGAATTTGGAAGATGTCCCAGACCCAGGCGGCGTATTTTGCGACTCTGCCTGTTCTCCCTGAATGTTGTCCAAGGCGAGGCGAGTCTTCGTGGCATGTCAAGGACCACAAGAGTGCAGCGGTTGGGGACGGCTGTCTCGACCGCACCTCCATCATCAGCTGGGCGGCCTCCAACCACGGCATACCAATACTGTCTATGGATATTCGGCGACCATGAACCATCGGACTACATTTAACTCGCAATATGCCGCTGCTTCCGAAGATTTCATGTTGTAAGCACCGAGGCTTCAGACTCCCAAGTCTCGGCATTCAGTGATGCAGCCTCTTCGGGGGTCCAAGAAGGCCAACAGAGTATACTGTGACATCATCAGGAACACGTATGACACAGAGTTTTATATTCCTCAGCAGCGCTTATTCCCAGTACGACACCAAAGAATCGCGGGTGTTCACAGCTGAGAAGCTGATGAACCCCGGCGCTATCACCGTTTGATTCGCTCGTCTCATCTCAGCGACGCATCCGGGAGTATGTGAGGAATCCAACGACAAGATGGGTGGTAATATTGGCATAGCACCTGACTGCATAGCCTTTGGAAGCCTTGCACTTTTATGTGTTTGGGGGCTAGAGGCAGGCGGCACCGTGAGCGCTCTTCCCCACAATGCCATCTTACTGAGCCTCAAAACTCAGCTCGTGCAACACCGCTAACGCTATTCAGACCTGTCAGCGATTTCCGGGACCTTTTCAAAAGCCGGCGCTTACATGGTGTTCTACTCATCGCGGGACGGTAAGTGCGGAATTGGCGGATTGTGGTGTGTAAGACATATCCAGATATGGACTATGTGTGCCGAAAAGGGTAGAGTTGCCCAATGTACCTTACTCAGTTGGTTGCTTAGTTGGTATACGTCACACCAATAGTGTACCAGTAAGAAAAATGTCCAACCCGAGTTGAGAAATCCATTGAGAGGCATTGCATTGTAGATGTGGTTGTCTACTCCGTCCTCACCGACATCCGACGTTGAGTGAGCGGTCAGCAAACCCAAGACAATGACGAGCCCACGAGTCTGGTTGTAGTCCGAGAACCCAACACACCGGAGGGTCCATCAGACGATGTGAGAATAATGCGCCTTCTGGGGTTGAGCACAAACAATATAAAAGCCGTGCCTCGTCCACGTCTAGTTTTCCCATCGACTCATTCCTCAACTCATCAATCAACCATCTGAGACTTGCTTCACATCAAAACCAACAACAAAAACACCAATCCTCCTCCAAAAAACTTCAAAATGTACTTCACTCGTGTCCTCATCGCCGTCGGCCTTCTGGCCACCTCCTCCCTCGCTTGCACCCCCGGCGAGTGGGGCTGCGGCAACCAGAACGGCGTCCAGGGTCCCGACGGTGCCGTCTACGTCTGCAACTCGTCTGGCAACTGGGTCCTGTCCGCCCAGTGCAGCAGCAGGACCTGCTGCCAGATCAGCGACGACCACAGCAACGCCCACTGTATCTGCTAAAGCAGTGCGAGATGTACTGTCCTTGAATCACGGACTTACTGGTGGGTGTTCACCCCCTTCCCTTGAGCGTCTCGCTCTCGAAAAACCCGCATGTCTTTCAAGTGACTCAAGCTGACCAGTTTGTACTATTACAGGAGAGTGGCCTGATCAACCATTATTCCAGTGAGAATCTGCAAGGACGGGCGGCGCATAGGGGAAGAGCTCTCGCGGTTCAATACCATGGTATGGGGGGTTGGCAGTTGGGTAAGGGTGGAGCGTTTGCCAGAGTCATTTCTGTTGTCTCAGATTGTGTGCTAGGGTAGATCTTCAGCCTTTATGATGGAATAATAACGCTCGTTTAACCAATTGTGGAAGGGGGCCAGCGTCTCGGAGCGTCAGAGGCACTGCTCTGAAAAACACAAGAAGTGAATAATAGACTAACAGAATGTTCATCAAACGGGCGTCCAAGATCACGGCGGGCCTGTCGTCTGCTGAACGTGGACACCATACAATTCGATATATACATCGAGCATGTTTTACGCGGGAGTGAAGTCAACGTATCAGCAAGACCTATTAACACTATGTCATACAATTTGGAGAGCTCCAAATATGCGTGATGGACGCAGGCCTGCTTGGAATGCTGATAATCCTGAAAGATTTAAGTGAATGTCGTTGGCAGCCACACGCTCCCGCGGTCTCTTTCACGGTTTTCGAATGAAAGTGACACTCCAAAACTCTCTTCCCGAGGTAGCGGGGCGCATACTTAATTCAAATTCAATCGGTTAGGAGTAAAAGCTCGACACCTATGATATGTGGGAAAGGTGTAGCCCGGTCATGTCCAGGAACACGTAAAACCTGGGGCGGGAACCTGTCCAAGGCCGCAAATCATTAAAGATATCCCCGGATCACGGTCTCAAGTGACCAGGGTGTTCTTGTCGCACTGGGATACTGGGGCTAACAAGTTGGGATGCGGATTCGGACAATCAAGCATCTTGCTGCCATCGCGCTTGCACGTGCCGACTGATGCTATATGCGAGTAGCCATAATTTACGGGAAAATTTGTGAACGCTCATTGTAACTGCACGATCAGGTCATATTTAACTGCTTTCTGTTTTCCTTGTTAACTTACTTCGGGCTGCTTGGTGTGGACTAGGGTTAGGGTTAGCACGCCTACAATAAATACAATCTGTTCAAAGGCTACAGTCTTGACTACACGACAGCGAAATTGATCTTCACATGGATGAGCTTTTTTTCTATAACAGAAAGCCTGTGTCACTATTGTATGCGGATGCGCAACAACATTGGTGGGGAGGCGCAGATGCTGACGCCACGAACCTGTGCATCACCACTCGAGAGTTCTCTTCTGATTGGGCATTCCCTTCTAGTCAGGGAACACAGCAGGCTCTTTACCCACACCGGTTACCACAGAGGGCACAGCCTCCACTATTGATTCAGCTTGCATAAAAGCCCAACCTCCATCTTAACGTTCCGCTTGGATTGAGGGAGCCTGTATAACACAAGCTCTAGTTTCCCCAACTTTTCCTTTCAACTGTCCGCGTATCCGCGCACAGTCACTCAGACCTGCTGGGCGGTGATACAACCACCCTTTCGTTTGCGTCGTACTCTGCCCCGAGCGACCCACTTCGAACATTGCACTGCACAGATACTGAAGAAGCTTTCCTGACATAGCGGTATTCCTTTTGGCACCATACCGGTAGAATACCCAAAAACACTTCCCAGATGAGCCCAAGCGGCGACCCGTCCCAATGGCAGACCCTTTATCCCTCGCCGCGAGTCTCGCAGGTCTCGTATCGCTTTGCGACACCGTCTTCCGTCACGTCTACAAATATGTTAATAATATGTCAACTCGGCACCAACTATTTAAACATGCTGCATTTATAGGATAAGCTATCATCCCTAGTTAATGCGATTTTCATTCTACCCACAAATGTAATATAGCTCCACTGCACATGTCGACATACTAAACTCTACCCCTTATGGGGCGCGCGCATTTTGCCGACTCCTTCCTTCCACTCGACAAAGAGGCCCTCCCTCACCTCGCCGTCGACGCCGCCGAGCGCGCCCGTTGTGTAGAAGCCCAGCATGCGCTTGACGCGGTCGGACAGCTTGGGCCAGACGTCCTTGCGCAGCGACAGGAAGTTGTTCTCCTGCTGCCGGATGAAGGAGCGCATGAAGAAGAGCAGGATGACGGGGCGCTCGCCGGCGGCTTCGCGGTTCGGCCCCGTCGCGTGCCACAGCCGGCTCTCGAACACGAGCGCCGACCCGGCCGGTGCTGCCGCCGCCGCCGTCCCCTCTACCGTGAAGATGTCTGGCGGCGCGACCTGCCCCAGGTGAGACCCCGGGTACACGCGCGTCCCGCCGTTCTTCTCGGTCACGTCCTCCAGGTAGAACATGATGTTCATGCCAAAGGCCACTAAGCATCACATTAGCCCTGCTACGGAGCCCAAAGTGTTGTACTCCGGAACATTTCAAAACATGAAAGACGGGGACCCGTAGCAGGAGAAGAACGGTACTTACGGTCGCGGATCGGCGGCTGCACGGCCACCTGGTCCGTGTGCAGCTGCATGGGCAGGTTGCCCGGCCGCGCAATGTTGGCCGTGTACGTCGTGATGATGGCGTGCTCGCCCAGGAACCACGGTATCATCTCGTCGATGATGGGGTGGTTGAGCAGGTCCAAGAAGTCCTCGCCCTTGTTCACCAGAGTCCAGAGCCGCTCTGATGGTGGCATTAGTCTTGCTACGGATGCTAAAGTGTTGCATTCTAGAACATTCCAAAACGTGAAAGACGAGGTTCCGTAGCAGGAGGAGAATGGTTCTTACGGTTCGGGCCCTGGGGGCCGCCGTCCATCTGCGCGATGCCCGCTTCACGCTCGCCTGCGGCCTGTTCCTGTACGGCCTTCTTCATGATGGCGCACTGTTCGGGCGTCAGGACGCTCTTGACAAGACCGTATCCGAACTCCTTGATATCTCGCTTGACCTGCTCGATGTCCTCAGTTGGCTTTGGCAGCCTGACGAATGCATCAGCATGCTTCGGCGGCACAGGAGGGTTCGGAGTCACCAGATCGGCAAACTTGATAGCCACGGGGATGCTCCCCGAGGGCATGGATGCCTGGTTGAAGAACGCATCTTTGAAAAGCCCGTATCGTGGCTCAAGCTTGCCGTCGTAGAACTGTGCAATGTACTCAGGCTTGATGTTTAGCTTCGTGTCAGGCTCGTCCTTGGTCGAAGCAAGGATAGACGCGGTGCCAGATCGTGCGTCGATGAAAAAGGGCGGGTTGTCCCCAAAGCTGATCTGAAGCAGAGCCTTGAGCTCACCAAGAAGTGGGAGCTTCTCCTTGATAATCTCATTTGCGCGTGAGACATCGGCTTCGACTTTCCTCGCGAGGTTGCTGTATGACTGCCCGCTGAAGTCCAAACCTGGAGTGAAGGTCTTTCCGGGGGCGACACCGGCCATCGTCGTTATTCTGGCTTAATGTACTATGCGCGTAAGACAAAGTACAAGGGTGGCTATTGCTGATTATATGTGTGTATATGGCAGAGGAACATTGGAGTCCGTGTCACTGAAGGAGCAAGTGTAGGGGGAAAGTGTCCCAAGAGGGCACCAGTGTTGACGAACACAAAATGTGGGATGTGTGCGGGTGCGGATGCCAACGGTCATGTCAACCATTTCCTTCGGGAGCTACTATGGCCGTATTTCTAATGCGATGGGAGGGGAATGCATAATCTATGTAGTGCTACCGATTAAAATGGTGGTTGGTGTCCATCATACGACCCCCTAGGGTCCCATTTGTGCCCACGTAAGTACATATAGCCATTACCATTTCAGGCGAGGTAACATTATCATACAATCTGGCTGGGGAGTGTACAAATAACTAGCAATTCTGGGGAGTCCCCACTATTCTCTAGATGTTCTTCCAGTAATAATTCTTGGTAAGAAAGACCTCGCAATCCTCGTAGCCAATTAGGTCCTCTCGGACAGGGGAACATTTGGCATGTTCAAGAGTTACTACATGGCCAGAAGCATGGAGCTGCATGCGGTGCCTCGCGCTGCATGTGCGGGGACTCTTTTGCTGACGGTGGGACCACGACCAGTGATCATCGTTGTGCTATTCACCTAGATCACGAAGCGCCTCTATCAGGGGGTTCTGCAATAAGAGGGTTGTATTCGGTTTCTAGTTATAGTTCTATCTAAGTTTATGCCAAAGGGCCAAGGGGCCAAGGACTACCTATTAATACCCATAAGGGGTTTATGCAATGCTCCTTCCTTACAATCTACCCCCTTTAAAAAATAGCAGCGCCCTTGCAGTTAATAAATAATGTTAAAAAGTATATTTAATAAATTAATTATCTTATATTTTATCTTTTAAGCAAAGTATTAAGCTTAAATTATCTTTATCTTTTTTATAATTTTTATTTTTATTCTTTAAATTATTTAAATTATTTTAAAATTTATCTTATAATTTATTATATTCCTTATAATTAATTACTTTTATATTTTTATTTAATTTAAAATTATTTATAAAAAGTTTTAATTTAAAAGTATATTTATTATTAAATAATTTAATAATAATATTTATAATATTTTAAATAATAAAAAAGGCATTAAATTTATTTATAATTATTTTAATAAATAAGATATAATAATTATTTTTTAAAATATTAATTTATTTATTTTTTTTAATTAATTATTTTTTTAAGTTAATAATATATATAATATTAAGATTAAGCTATATTTAAAATAAGTTTTATTAAATTTTTAATTTAATATTTTTTAATTATAATTTTATAATTTAAGCTTATTATTTATTAACTTTAATAATAAATTTAATATTTTTTATTTTATATTACTTATACTTTTATTATTTTATTAAAAATAAGGGCATTATTAATAGAAAATATAAATAAATATTAATATATTTTATTATAAGCAAGAAAAGTAATATAAATTAATAAATTATTATATTATTAATTAAAGATATAATAAGTTATAAAAATATATTAAACTTTATCTTTTTTAAATTATATTATAAACTTGCTATAAGCATTATATTAAATTTTTTTTAATTAATTTTGTTTAATAAATTATATTTTTTAATTTAAAATAATATAATAAAGATATTAAAATTCTTATTAAAAGAGTAATTATTAAAGAAAAGTAGTTTTTTAAGTAGGTTTTCTTTAATTTTATTATATATAAATTTAATAGCTTTAGCATTTTTATTAAAATTACTTTTATTTAAAAATCTTTTAAATTTAAATTAAGATTTAGCTTAAAAAGAAAAAATATTATAATTTATTATATTAAATAAATATTATAAAAAATATAATAAAATTAAGGCTTTTTTAATTAATTAATGTATTTTTATATTTATATAAAAAAGATATTAATTAAATTTTTTATTAATAATATCTTATAATTTATTATAAATATATATTTATTACTTATATTTTTTCTTTTTATATCTTTTAATAAATTATAAAAGCTTTTTATTATATTCTTATTTTTATATTAAGTAAATAAGGATAAGAAAATTTATAGCTTTATTAAGTTTATTAATTTTAATATTATTAAAATTAAAAATTATTTATAATATAATATATAAGTTTTTTATAGTAATTATTAAATTAACTTAATTATCTTAATATATAATATTATTAATATTTTTAATTTAAGGCTTTAAATTTTAAAAAAGATTTATAGCTTAATAATTTACTTTAAATTTATGTTATTTAAGTTTATTTTTAAATAGCTTTTTACTTTTATTTCCTTTTATTATTATTACTAATAATAAGCTTAAATTATAAAGCTATTTTAAGTATATCTTTTATTAAATAAAGATAAATAAAAAAATAAAAAGAAAAAAGAAGTTTATAATTCTTAAAAAAGAATTAAAATTATGCTTTAAGTAATGCTATATTTATCCTATTTTTTTATTTAAAGTTTTTAAGTAAATATTATTATAAATCATTATAATAATTATTAATAATAGTTATTAATAATAGTTATTAATAATAGTTATTAATAGTAATTATTAATAGTAATTATTATATTAAGTTTATAATAAATAATTATTTATAAGTAAATTTATTAAGTAGTAATTATATATTAAGTTTTAATTATAATAAAGTTATTAATGCAGTTGCGAAATCTTCCGCTGCGCCAAAAGGGAGAGGGACCCACTGGTTGCCTAAGGGGCTCTTTTGCAGGCTTATTAAGAGCTTAATAAAGGCCTACTACGCTAGGCTTCAGGGGGTACTGCATTAAATGCCTCCCGTAAAATAACTAAGAAATTATCCGCGATTAAGCTATATAGCGCGCCTTTTAAGGGGTTGCCCCCTATAGCTTATATTTTATTACAGGCCTCCTTATAGCTAGGTCTTTTTATATTAAATTAACTATGCACCATAGCTAGGGATTAAACCTAGGGCTCTTGCATTGCTAATGCGGTGCTAAACTAATTACATAGTAAGTTTCTAGGTACGGTCCCGCTTCTTTTAATGTAAACGGATAGTTATAGCTATTATTTAATGCAGTTGCGAAATCTTCCGCTGTGTTAAAAGGGAGAGGGACCTATTAGTTGCCTAAGGGGCTCTTTTGCAGGCTTATTAAGAGCTTAATAAAGGCCTACTACGCTAGGCTTCAGGGGGTACTGCATTAGTTATTTATTCTTAAAATTTAAGTCTTAATTTAATATATTTAATAAAATATTTTATATCCTTTAATTTTAAGTATTATTAATTAATTATGCATTTTATATAATCTTTAATTTAAATAAATTTAATTTAAGGTATATCTTAATTAAATAAATTTAAAGAATATAGCTTAAGGTAATTAATAAAAATAATATTATGCTTTAACTTTTATATATATAAAAAATTAAGTTAATATATAAAATGGCTAATCCTTTTTATAACTTTAAAAAAGCTTGCATATTATAATTTATATTTATAGCTAATATTTTATAAAATTTTATATTCTTTATATAATTAAAGTAATACTTATATTTTAACTTTAAAGAATTATATAAAATATTATTTATTAAAGTATGCTTTTATTATTATTATTATAAGTATTAAGGCGTTATATATATAAATATAGCTTTAAGGAAAATTTAGCAATTAATAAAGCACTTAATTTATAATAATATTTAAAATATTATTTAAAGTAAAGCTTTTAATAATTTTATTTAAGAAAATCTTAATTACTTAAGATTTAATATTATAATATTTAAATTATATTTATAGCAAAGTATTTAATTATTTTTATAAATTATTAAAACTATAAATAAAGTAGCAAAGCATAAATTTAATAATTTATATTATTCTTTTTAATTAATTATTAATTTATAAATAATATATAATTATATAAAGCAGCTTTATTTTAAATAATTTCTATATTAATAATTAAATGCTTAATAGGAATTTAAAATCTTAATTTAAAAAGATAACTTTTAAATAACCTTAATTATTTTAAAGTAAATATTATAATAAAAAAAAGGCTTATTTTATAACTTTTTATATTAATTTTCTAAGCATTAGCAATAAATTCTTTAAGAATTTATAAATTATTAAGAAAATATAATTATAGCTTTTTATTAAGGGAAGTTTAAAAATAAAGTTTATTATAATTTAATAATATAAATATAATAAGCTAAGCAATAATTATAAGCTCTTATAAGCTTTATATCTTTTAATATTAAAAACTTAATAATTAAGGTAGCAATAAGTAAATTTATATAACTTAAAATGCAATCTTTTAATATAAAAAGGCTGAAGAAATTTACTAAATTAAGCATAACCATAATAATTATTTATATAAGCAAATTTTAAGATTTTAATTATATATAATTAAAAAATATAAAAATAAAGAGTTTTATCTTTATTTAATATTTTTTAAATAAGGTTAAAGCGGATTTTAAATAAAAAAACGGCTTTATTCTTATAAAAAGCATCATTTCATTATATTATATTTAAAATTCTTGCTTATTAAGGGTTTATTTAATAGCTATCTTAAAAATGCTTATAAAAATTAAGAAATATTTTAATATATATATTTTTATTTTATAAATTTAATTTTAAAAATATTATAAGGGCCATTAAGCATATTTCTAAGAAAAATAATTAATATTTATCTTAATTATTTAAGAAAATATTTAATTTATTATCTTTAATTAATAATAATACATTTAGTAATAATATATATAATAATATATTTAATATAATATTCTTTCTTCTTAATTTATATAATAAATTAATTTTAAAAGCGTTAATATATTTAAAGGCATGAATTAATCTTTTATTATTTATTAAAGCTATAATAAAGTTAATAATATTAAATTATTTAAAAAAGGCAAGGATTATTAAGTAATTTATATAAATTATAAAATAATGCTTAATAATATTAATTTAATATTAATATTTTTAAGTACTTATATATAGCTAAAAAGTTTTATTTTTATAGCTTAATATTAGCGTTTTATGGAAAATAAAGTATAGCTAAGGTATATAATTATTTTAATTAAAGTTTATAATAAGTATATAATAATATAGCTATTTTTTATAAGTTTCCTTATAGTTAAGTCCGCTATATAATAAACTTATACTTTAATTTTAAATATAAATATATTAAAATTAATAAATAAACGCCTTTTTAAATTAAAGTATATAATAAATATAAACTTAATTCAGTCTTATTTTATAGTATTAAAAGCAGCTTTCTTTATATTGCTAAGCAAGATAAATATAATTTATTTTATTTAATTTTCTTAAGCTATTTTACCCTTTAGCTTTATTAAGGCATTTAATTAATAAAAATTTATCTTTTATTATTTAAAAGGCTTAATCTTTATTATAAAATGCAAAACATTATATCTTATATAGCTTATAAGGTTAATAAAATATTCTAAATTCTTTAATAAATAAAAAAATTCCAAGGCTTTAATAACCTTTAAATATTTTTTAATTATAAAAAGGTTAAGAAAATTAATATAATAATTAAGCATAATAGCTATTAATATTATAAAATAAAATTTTTTTAAGCTTATTAAAATATTCTTTTATTGCAATTAATTAAAAATTAAATAAATATTATTAATATAGTTTTATAAGGAGCTATTAATAGCAATAACTATATTATTAATATATGCTTTAATAAATATATTTTTAAAAAGCCAATCCATTTATTATTATATATAAGTTAAGCTGCTATAATATATTATAATAGCATAATTAAATATAAATTATTTATAAGCTATTATAATAATAAATATTTATTAAGATTTAAAATAAATTTACTATTAATAAAAGAAAGCAATAATATTAAGAATTATAATATATTTTACATTTATAATCTTTAAAAGCATTTAATTTTAGCTTTTCATAAGGTATATATTAAAAACCAATATATAATTTAATTTTTAAATATTAATTATCATGCAACCTTTTTAAATACCATTTAATATTATTTATTAAATAATAAATATAAAGAAAGAAAAGGGAATAAATTAAATTATTTATTTAATTTTTTCAGCAACTTATAATTTATTTAAAGTTTTATTAATAACCTTAGCATCCTTTAAGGTTATAAGGTAAACTTTGCACTTTTTTAAAATCATATCTTGCTAATTTTGCTTAAAGCAAACTTTAAGCTATTTATCTTATAAAGCTTTAGCTTAACCTTTATTTTTAAAGATATTTATATTTTTATTAAGAAAACTTAAGAACTTATCTTAATTAATAGGGTTTAAGTTAAAAAATACATTAATGCCTATTAAGATATATATTTAAAAGTTATTTAACGGCATTATTTTTAAACGTTAAGAATTTAAAAATTTATAAAAGGCTATAAATATAACTTTATTATCTTTATTAATGGCATAAATTTAGCATTATAAGTTTAAAAAATATAAGTATTTTATAAATTTTTTATTAAATATAATAATAAGCTATTTATTTCATTTTTAATAATTATATAAGTTAAATAAATATTTATAAAGAAAGCATAAGCGCTAAATTAAGTTAATGTAAAAATAAATATTAAATCTTAAATATTATTAATATATAAGCAATATTTAATAAAGAAATAAATAGCTAATTTAGGTAATATAATAATATATTATATAGTAAATACCCTAGCCTTTATTAAGCGGCTATAATTTCTTATTTTTATAAAAATTTAAATATAATAGAAATTAATATTAATATATTCTTTTAAATTAATAATATTAAAGCCCTTTAATTCTATAATATTTATATTAATAAATATATTAGCCTTTAAGTTTTTAATTATAAAGACTTTATAAATAAATAAAATAATTACTATAATTCCGTAATTAATATATTTTCTTAGGAATTATAATAATATAAATATATAATTATATAACTTATAAATTTTTATTTTAAGTTTATATAATTATAGCGAAAATACATATTTATAAATTAATAAAAGGGAATAATTTTATTATAATCATTATTTATTTATCATTATTTAATTATAGCTAATATTGCTATAAATATTTAATAATAATTTAAATAATAATTAAATAAAAAAATATAAATAAATTTAAAAGTAAAAACTAAATCCTATCTTAAGTTTTAAATTAACCCTTATTAGCAATTAAATTACCTCCACACCCCTTGTAATATTTAATGGAATACTAAGGCCTTTTAGTTTTTTACTAGCTGCTTTAAGGCATTTTTTAATACGTTATTTAAGCCTTAATTATTTAATAAGCTAATAATTTCCGCCTTAATTATAAAAGCTATTAATATTTATCTTTATTAAAGTTAAGGCTTTTTAAAATAAATAAAGTAAATATAATTTATTAATAAGTTATTATTATAAAAATGCTTAATGCAATAATAATAAATAAATAATAATAATATTAATATATTAAAAAAAGCAATATTTAAATAATTATTATAATTATTAATAAAAAACGCCTCTTTAAAGGAATAATTAAAAGCCTTAGCGGCTATATTTATAAAAAACTCTTTATTTAAGACTTCCTTAATTAAAGATAATTAATATATAGGCATATTAAGTTGCTTTATAAAATCTATAAACTCGCTATAATAAGCTTAATAAGGCTAATTTCATTAATATAATTTAATAGTAAATAGGGCTTATAAGGCAAGTAAGTAATAATTCTTTAAGACAAGCTATTATTAATAATTTCTTAACTATAACTATTATTAAGCAAGTTATTACTATTTATCCTATTATTAATATTATATAGTATATTAATTTAATAATAGCTAAGATTAATTATATTTAACATTCTAAATCTAGCCTTAATTAGCTAATTAAATTAATAGTTAAAATTAATTCTAGGTTTAATTAGCTATATATAATTAATTATATTATAAAAAAGCTTAAAGTAGTTATGCTTAAAAGCATTGTTATAGTTATTATTATTAAGGCTATAAAGGCAAATATTATAAAGCGTAAGGAATATTTAACCTACCTTTATAAGTAAGTATAGGCTAATAAAAATAAATAATATTTTAAGTAAATAAATATTATTATTAAGTTAGGTTAAGAATTATACTTTTATAATTTTAAACATTATTTAAAAAGCTTTTTAATATTATTACTTTATTAAGTTTTTAAAATTTAAACTTAATTTTAAAAGCAAGCAATTTAAACATAGCAATTAGCTATATAAAAAGCTTTATATTATAAGTCTTTATATTTATAATAATAATTTAAAAGAATAAAGTAATATCTTATTTCTTTATAACTTAATAAAGAAATAAGTAATTTATCTTAAAATTAGCTATAATATTTAAAAGAAACTTAGCAAAATATAATTTTAACTTATTATAAATTACTTAAATTATTACTATCTTAAGTAATTAGTAATTATTATTAATTAAAATATAAAAATGCTATTTAAGTATATTCTTTAAGAAATATTAAGATTAAACTTAATAAATATTATTTATAAAATAAATTTATTTAATATATTTTAAATACTTAAAAAAATAAAAAATATTAAAATATTTTATAATCTTTTTATTAAATTAAATGCTTAAATTAATATATTTATAAAAGCAAAAATAATTAATATTTATTAATTAAATATTAAAATGTTTATTAACGCTATTTTATATAAACTTAGCTTAAATATAAACTTAAGGGATTAATATATTTATAAATATTATAGCAATTAAATATATAAAATCTTAATTTTATTAATTATAAAGCTATGCCATTATTTATATAATAAGGTTAGCAATATCTTTAGTTATAAGTAATGCTATATTATTATTATTAAATTTAAAGCCTTTTAATTTTATTTTATTATTCCTTTTTAAATATAAGGAAAAGCTAAAATCTTAATTATATATTAATATAAGCAATATATTTTTAAGGGAAACTCTTAAAAATAATAATAAACTTAATAAACTTATTATTTAATAATGCTTAAATATTTAAAGAAATTGCATTTTAATTAATATATATAATAAATTATTAAAAAGCGGCATTTAGTTAATTAAAAAAGCGGCTTAAAGATTAAATATTAAAGGGGATTTAAGTAATAAAAACGCCTATTAATAAGCAAAAAATATAAAAAGGCTTTTTTACTTTATTAATTAATTTTATAATTAATAAATCTTATCTTAAGAAATTAAATTATTTTTATTAAAAGTAGGCTATAAAAAATAAATATATTTAAGCTTATTATTTTAAATCTTTATAATATATAGAAACTTAAATAAGTAATAAAATTATAAAAGCTATTAAATATATAATTATTTAAGTTTAATTATAAAATCTTATAAAGCTATATAATTAAATAATTTAAATAAATAAGTATTAAGATAATTATATAAAAGTAAAGTAAGTAATAAGAAATTAATGGTAAATTTATAATAATGCTTTTATTATTTTATTAAATAAGGTTATATTTATAATAGTTATTAGTTAATATTTAATTCTTATAATTTAAGCTAAGTTATTAAAGGGTTTTATAATAAAAGAGTTATATTTAATTTCTGGTTGTGGTTCTATTTAAGTTTGTGCTAAAGGGCCAAGGAACCAAGGATTACCTATTAATGCCCATAAGGGGTTTATGCGATGCTCCTTCCTCACAGCCTCACACGAGCGGAAAGGGGGGCTACGAAGCAGCCCCTCCTCCCCCAAACCACATGTTGCTCATCCTAACGAATAGCTCTTAGGTCCCGGAGGAGCTTAAATGAAAATCCCCTTAGTTTGCTTATGGTATAATTATGTGATATATATGAGAACGGATATTCGCAGAGCAAAAAACGGCTGGCGCAGAGCAAGTTGCTTACCTAAGCCGCACCCCTCCAATGCAGCCAATCAGAGCCCATCAAACTCCCAATTTGCAAGCTTAAATAGCTATATAAGTTGAGCATATTAATTGGGCTTCTGAATTAAGCGTGTAAATTAAGTTTATAAATTGGGTGTGCAAATTGGGTGTGTAAATTGGGTGTGTGAAGTGTGTTATGAAGTAGGTGTGTAATTTGGGCGAAATAGGTGTGTGAACTGGTAGGTGTTGTTCGTGCACTAGGGGCTACATATACCTCTTTACCATCCGTTTTCTGCTCTGCGAATATCCGTTCTCTTATATATTAGAAAAGGTGATTTGAGCTTATATATGAGAAATATGTGCCCGGGAAAGAAGTAGGGCTGGTTAGTTCGGTACATATGAAGGTATTTCTTGATACTTCCCCGGCGGGACATCGCAAAGACGGAGCCTTTCTTCAACCTCCTCAAACCAGGCGGTCGACGCAGCTACGGAGCCCCTGGGGACCTCACTGACATGGAGCAGGTGAAGGCATACATCAAGAAGTCGACGCTGAGCTGTTGGCACCCGATGAGTACGTGTGCCTTGCTGCCACGGGAGAGGCGGTGTGGTTGACCCGCAGTTGGAAGTCTACGGCGTTGAAGGCTTGCGTGTTGTGGGCTCTAGTATCATTCCATTTCATACCATAGGCAACACCCAGTCGACGGTCTACGCTGTTGCTGAGAGAGCTGCGGATTCGATCAAGGGCTCACTGTAAATAGCATAAGAAGCATGGCCAAGTCTAAAATGGTTTAATGACACTTTTGAATGATATGAATGACAAGTGCCACCGAGCAAATTGAGCTCTATCCAATATTTCAGCTATGGCGCTTCTTTTATCAGACTGGGCGAACTTTCAGCCCAAAATTGGTGTTATGCGGCTCCATCCCGGAACACTTAGGGTATGTGTACTCGGAAGCCCGCCTGTTAGATGCTCATTCGCTTGCAGAATATCCTCTCACGCGTCTCATGCCAGTCGACCTTCTGCGGCATATTCGGTTGGTCTCATACTGAGAGAATGATGTATAGACTCGATTTGCCAATGAAATAGTTGACGAAGACACGACCCCAAAGCCTCCTGAACCGCTGGGTAGGGACCCAGGACCGTTCTGAGGAGTGAGCCCGTGCATGCAACCCTAGGGTCCGGCAATAATTCCATTACCCTGTGCCAGCGCCGGCCAAACGATGAGGGTAGATAAGAAACGCAGGAACGCCTGACGCGTCGCGAGTGACGGCGTCAATATTGACTTTTTGGACCTATGCTACCATGCTTCCATGGAAATAATAATAAGAAATGAATATCAACCCTCACATGCCAACAGTGCCTCGGTTTGCCAATATGAGAGTGAAAATGGAGGTGCTGAGGTGGGGAGGTGGGGGCAGGCACGGGTGGGAGGAGTGAAGGAATCGAGAAGACTTCTTCGTGAGTAGCACATGTCCCCCCTCCCCTGGTCTGGCGATGCTCCTATGGTGTCTGAGAGATGTTGTCTGTTAATTAACGTCATGTCTCATCTTGAAGGTCGGTATTGGCATCGGTGGCGAGTACCCCGCAGGCAGCGTCGGCGCAGCCGAGTCCACTGGCGAGCTCAAGTCGGGCTCGCGGAACCTGTGGTTCATCATGTTCACCAATACCATGATTGACTGGGTAAGGAAAAGCGTCCGGCCTCGAACTCCATGCCTCGACTCTAGTACGCTGACTGTGTAAAGTAGGGATTCGTAATTGGCGGTTTGTCCACCACTTCTCAAACCTCGTGATCGCCGTGACAGTAGAGAATTAACCCATGAGCAGCGTTTGTACCATATGTAGTCGCCGCCGCCTGCCGCAACGGCCATTACAGCACCGTCTGGCGGACCAGCTTGGGCATTGGCGTGGTCTTCCCCATATTTCTCTTCGTCCTCCGCCTATTCGTGAAAGAGCCCGAAGCCTCCACTAAAAACTCCATGCGCTATGCAAAGACACCCTACCTGCTCTCACTCAAGATGTACGGCTGGCGCCTCTTTGTTGTCAGCTTGATCTGGTTCATCTACGATGTGAGTCCCGCCCGGCCGTGTTTAGCCTGCCTGTGACCTTGACGCGTAGTACTCAGTTCTCGGCCTACTCTTTCGGAATATACTCGTCCACCATTCTGACCACCCTCTACGGAGACACGGCCCCCCTTACCACGGTTTTCGGCTGGAATACGGTCATCAACCTATTCTACATCCCGGGCACCATGCTTGGCGCCCCTGCCTCTGACTGGCTGGGCCCGCGGTACGCACTGGCTCTCGGTGTCTTCCTACAGGCTATCATCGGCTTCGTTATGGCTGGCGACTACTTCAACCTCGCCCAACCCGGAATGGTCGGCGGCTTTGTCGTCGTCTACGGGGTCTTCCTCGCACTTGGCGAATTCGGGCCCGGAAACAACATCGGCCTGCTCGCGGCAAAGACCTGCGCTACTGGCATCCGCGGTAATGAAGAGGACCTCCGGGAAACAAACCTCCGTCGGATCATGCGCTGATGATGTGAAAAGGAAAATACTACGGCGTCGCCGCAGCGATTGGGAAGATTGGCGCTTTTGTCGGCACCTGGGGTAGGTCCAGTCCCAACCGCTTGGAGGAGTGCCACTACTGATCACAATCTCTCCTTCAGTCTTCCCGTACATCCAGGCGGCCGGCGGCGACGACGAGGTTGCCTCGGCCCAGTACCCTTTCTGGGTTTCCTCGTCGCTGTGTGTACTGTCCGCTGCCCTCGCACTATTCTGCCTACCGCACATCGGCCAGGACACTATCCAGCTCGAAGATGCACGCTTTCGGGCTTACCTGGAGGCGAACGGCTATGACACTCGCCAGCTCGGTATGAATAAGGGACAGGTTTTTGAGAGCACTGATGCCGAAATTCCGACGGAGGGTCTAGCTGAGCCCGTGAAGGGCGAGAAGACGGCAGCTTAAGCCCGAGGCTGGTATGGTGATGACATATGCTGCTGGCTGTGACAGGCCGGGGAATATCATGATACCCATGGCGCTACGGTCAAATTGATGTGCAAGCTGAACGGCCCTGGTGATGTCCTCGTTAAGAATTACTCATAATATTTACAGTATCTGTGACTCTCATCTTCAATTCTTGCATTGACGCATCACCCACGCGGCGGCCTTCTCCAGAGTGCTGGGATATCTGCTCCCGTCATCTTCAAGTCTATTGGTGACGAGGTCCATGGTGGTAAGCTCCACTCTTTTGGTCTTGGCGTACACCTTGTAGCTCATAATATTCACCAAGTAGATAGCAATGCCGATGTATGAGGTCATGAAAGTCGATACGGTAAACTTGGGGATGAAGGCATTGTAACCTATGCTAAGATGTCAGAGTTGGCTGCGCTGATGACGAAGATCAAGAGGCATCCATTAACAACATGGGGAAATGCGGGAATACTAGCAAGCTGCACCGCAATGACAAACGGGCTCGCCGCGGCACCCGTGCTCTTCTTGGTCCCGCCGATGAGCAGGTCATTGGTATACGGCACTGACATGCCAAGCACCAACGCGCCGAGGACATAGAAGAAGACGATCCGCCACAGGGGCTGGCGGACGGCCACGCGGATCGTCTTGCGCGGGTTCGGCGCCTCGCCAAAGGCGACGCCGACGACCTCGGTTCCCGTGTACGCGAAGCAGGCCTGCACCATGGCGGCCCAGAATCCGAGGAGGCGGCCCAGAATCCGAGGAGGCGGCCCAGAATCCGAGGAAGCGGCCGGTCGGCCGGTCGACAAGATACTCTCCAAAGGCACCTGGGTCGTGCCAGTATTTGAAGCCGATTACCTCGCCGGAGGGCTGCCCGCCCACGGAGATGATGAAACAGGTCAGGATGAGCATGATGATGACAAGGAGTTTGATGGTGGACATCCAGAATTCCGCTTCGCCGAAGAATGATACCTGAAGAACCTTGTCCCGATTAGCGTGGCTGGCCCGGATGTCTTCCAGGAATATGTGTGACTGACATTGACAGCAATAATTGCAACAGTAAAGGTTGTAACAAATATGGCAACATTGAGGTCTGGGCGCCAGTACTGTATGATGATGCCGGCGGCCGTGAGGTTGTTGGGGAGGACAATCGCATATTTGAGAAAGTAATTCCAGCCTGTGGCGTACCTGGACTGGGTCAGCCAAGTCTGTTCGTCATAGATCCTCGTCGACTTACCCCAAAGCTGGATCAACAACTCGAGTTGCGTAGCCGGCCAAGCCTTTGTCTGATGGTAGTATAGTTGCCATCTCCCCCACTGCTGTCATGATGAAGAAGACCACGGCACCAATGATGGAGTATGCAATCAGAAGACTCGCAGGTCCGCCTCTGACAAGACCTGTACCAGAACCAATGATGAGTCCGGTCCCAATGGCGCCAGCAACGGCTATCATGGATACATGACGCTCTTTGAACTCTCGCTTCAGATGGTCTGTCTCCACACAGGTCCCTTCTACATTGGAAGCTGTGGCTTCCAAGGTGGAGGGGTCCGCATTGATGTCGTTGGTAGACTTTCCATACTTGATAATGTTGTCATTCATCATTGTATGTTATTAAAAGCTGAGAGCGACTTGAGATGACCAAGAAGCAGGTAGGTGAAAAGATCCGGGGCTGACAGCAATTTCCTTGAGAGTGCTGTATTCCAGGCTGGGCAACAGTTCTTATACTTTATCCTAGATAAGATAGGGAGAAAGACGGCGTCTTTTGCTGGTATTGGGTGTTTGTGATTAGATAGAGTCAATGCCTAAACATAGACAAATGCTAAATAGATACCGCGAATAAGTCACCAAGACTACCTATCTTTTGACTTCCATGACTACACTTTCACAGGCATGCTCAATATTGCTATCCGTTGTACCTTTTCCTTGGTGTTTTCAGCTCCAACAAGTCTCTTCTCACCCACCTTAGTAGTAAAAGTGACTTTGGTAGAGAAGTCAACAATGAACGTTTGTTCTGGAGAAATATGATGAGACAGAGTCTGGGAAAGCAATAAAACCATGAGCTCAAAGATAGACCACGAGACCAACTCGTTCGTAAGACACTGGCGTAGAGTGAACTCCTGCCAATGCAGGGGACAGGGGTCCCTTATCAAGTCTGGACCCACTAATGGAGGTCAAAGTCCGTCCCGTAGTACAGGACATCACAAGCTCCTCTTGGCTAACCTTGCAACCACCACGTCAGATGATTTCATTTTATCTAAGAGTACAAATTTCAGACTCAGTGATTGATGGGCAAACTGCGGGTTTCTAATCCTGCAAGTGATGCCTCCATGCCCTGAATCAGTCATTTTTTGCAAACAGTCTTAGCATCCCAACACGCGCACACACACAGTGTAACGCCGGTCCTTGTAGCACTAGAGACGGACTTCCGCCTCCACGAGCTACATACTCGTGTAGATACCCAACGGCAAGAATGCTGGCAGGTGTCATCGCATGATGTCGGAAGATCTGCGATACCCAGGTACGGCAAGGCATGGCCGAGGAGCAAGTATCATTGCGCCGATCTAGGAGCTGTCGTCCAACAATAAAAGCTAGCAATGCCACGCCACAGAATATACAGGATCTCAGTCAGACCATCCCAACCTAACTCCACGTCTTTATTTCTTTTCAACACAGGTATCATGTCGCCAAGTGCTATTCAAGAAAGCGTCGACCACGTCCCAGCTCTGACCCAGGGGACCACTCAGCCTCCGTCAGAAGCCGACTTCTCCACCTTCCGGTCCCTCGTCCCCCTTGTAGCTGACGACAAGATCACCTACCTCAATGCCTCCTACCAACCACCTTCCAACCTAGTCATCCACGCTGCCATGACGAAATATGCCTCTGAAGGACTCTACAGCCCCCACCCCAAGCCCCAGTGGCAAACCGCCGTCGAGGACACCCGTTCGCTCGTAGGACGGTATATCAACGCCGACCCATCCTCAATAGCCTTCACCCGCGACACCACAGAGGGCCTGGGCTACTTCATCCGAAGCCTCAAGGTCGAGCCCGGCGACAACGTGGTCGTCCTGGACACAGAGCACCCCAACCACGTGTACGGGTGGATGACCCTGCGCAAGGCCGGCGTCGAGGTCAGGCAGGTGCCCACCATCCCCGAGGCCCAGCGGACCGGCAAGGTCACCGCCGCAACCGCCGAGACGTTCGCGCCGTACGTCGACGAGCGCACCCGCGCCATCGGCCTCAGCTCCGTCATGTTCCACAGCGGGCAGTGGAACGACGTCGCCGGCATCAGCGCGGCGTTCAGGCCCCGCGGCAGCCACGTCCTGGCGGACCTCACGCAGCAGGTCGGCTTCGCCGAGGTCGACGTGCGGGCCCTGGGCGTCTCGGCGGCAGCCTTCAGCCTCCACAAGGGCCTCAACTGCCCGACGGGGTTCTCGGTCCTGTATGTGGACCCGGACTTCATCGCGAAGAACGATCCGTCCCCTCCGATTGCTGGCTACGGCGCCGTCAGCAACGTCCGGGCTGACCTGCTGGTCCCTCCCGAGGAGGTCGTGTACCACCCGACGGCGCGGCGGTACGAGCACTTGAACCTCAGCCTGGTCGGTGCAGCTGCTGCGAAGGCGTTCTTGACCCTCTACCTGGACTCCATGGTCCCGAGGCGTGTGCAGGAGCACCTCTATCGGCTTGGTGATGTCCTGAGGGAACAGTGCAGTGCCATAGGGGTGAATATTGTTGGGCCTGCCACGAGGAAAGAACACGCACCTCATCTGTACATCCTCGATTTGCATGATCTGAGATGGGTGGACCTGTTGAAAGAAAGCGGCATATTCGTCACACCCTATCGTCTGGGCATCAGGGTGTCGTTTGGCTTTTATAACAACTCATCGGACGTGAAGAAGCTTGCAACCGTTCTCAGGGCTGGAGTTGATCAGGGTCTTCCTTTGCCATAGCCTGTGTAACTACCTCTCATAGCACAGAAATAGAACACGTATGGTCATTGGGACTCGGGAGAAGGGACGAGATGTCATTAGCGTCGCAGTTGGTATGCTGTCTGCCGCTCAACTTGAACAGGGCGCTGGTGACACCCACCAGATCCTTTGGGGTAGAAGAAATCTGTAATTGGTAACCTGGCTAGGGCTGTCCTTACATGTCAATGTGTGTCAACCTATCTCTGGCCTGATGAGCTAGAGCCCAAGCAGAAGAGCACTCGTCGAGGGATAACAACAAGTACTGTGCTTCTTCCGGTGTACCAAACACCGCCAGGGTCCTCGCCGCTTGCATGATTCCGTAGATCATCATCAACGGGCTATGCCCCAGACCGAATTGGCTGCGATATTTCCGCACGATGTGGGCAATATCTTGTGCCGAGGCTACGCAGTCGTTGCGTGCGTTGTCTTTTGCAGCTACCTCTGTGTTCTCCGAAGTGGCGTGGTCAAAGTTGAGTGCAATGCGGACGCTCCGGAAGAGCAGGCTGTTTTGGACTTGTCAGTTCCATCGTGAGGTCCTATACATGGGCGAGATGACAGAGGCCGAGGTGACTTACTGAAGAGCGGCCACGCATGGTATGAGCGGTGCGCTTGGTGGCTCCCATTTATTCCACTTGGCGCACTCCGGCAGCGCCTCGTGCCAGGCACACAGCTCGATGTTGAAGGTGTCGAGACACGACTGACGGCCAAGGCCTTCCAGGTTGGACTTTGGGGAGAATAGTTTGGAGAGCATCTTCTCGATGATTTTGGAGAGGCGAATTTGCTCTTTAAAGCAAGGTATCAGTGGGTTGACCGCGCCCGAAGACCCGTCGTAATCCGCGAATCCAGCCGGCAGCCATGGTCCCATCTCAGGAAGGTCGCTTGGTGAGATTTGATCGTTAGCTGCATTCAATTTATAAATGATATAGTCGACCCTGACTTACGGAAGTCTGTTGGTGGTATCAACTTCTGCGTCGTCGTAGAAGAGATACACAGGCCGCCCAAGGATCAGGCTGATCAACTTATCCGATGAATAGCAGCCCCAGAAGATGCGCCTGCGGATTTCCATGTCTTCTTCAGTCGCCAGCGATGAATCATGGGATACCCAGTGTTTCGGGTCTTTTTGAAAACCTAGATCCTGTGCCATTCGGAAGGCGATACCTTTTCCACGGTAAGTGATATAGTATCATGTAATTTGGTGGAAGTGATGTTACCTGAGAAGCCCCATCCTTTGGATAGATTCCCTCGTCCGATCTCGTAGAAGGCGAGACAGAGAAACCCCTGGACAGTGACTATAGAAGGCTTTGTGAGCCCAGAGACAATGAGAATGCTCTCAGCAGCAGAGAAGAATTGTGCACTCGACTCCCGATGCCTCTTATCAGGTGACATCAACGTCCCCAGAGCGCACACAGCCAGGAGTAAGGCCGGAGACCAGTACTTGCAGCCGACCCGATCAGAGAAGTGGTCCCTCAGAAACGCTTCGCGATAGATGAACATAAAGTGCGGATACTGCCACCTGAAAAACTGCAACAGGGCATCATGCACCAGCTCATCATGCAAGCTGATGCCGAAATGTTCCGCGACGTACTCGAAATTGCCGTCGGAGTCCGTGGCGTGTTTCGAAAAGGCGGAATGCTGGCCAAATGCGTTCCCCGTCGCTGGTCTCCCCGAGTGTGCACGATAGATGCTCGTCGCGCCGTGATAGATGAGCGACCCTTCGAGGTCTACTTGCAGATTGGCACTGCTCTCTCGCTTGTGGCCGCCGCCCTTCTCGTTCCCCGGGTTCGCCATCGATGTCGATGGCTGTGGGACCGGCAGGTGATCCCCAAATGAAACACTTTGCAGCATCTCGTCGCGCTCTGGACCCGGCGCCGCTTGGAGTCTGCCGATGAACGACTCGAGCCATGCGACCCTGTTCTCCAGGCTGGCCACATATTCATGGGTGGCAGGCCGCCTTTTACGGTCGACTTCACGGTACTCGCATGCTTGCTTAGCCGCGGCACAGCTCTGGCACGGCTCTGTGCGTGAACACTTCAGCTGCGAGCAGAAAGCATCGAGTCAGCTAGGTCGGCGACACGTATCGTGGGGTTTCAATGCCTTTCGGTACTGGCATCTCTTGCATCTATTTCTCTATGTCAGTGAGTTTCTCAAGGGATGATTGTGAAGGGAAATTAATTTACGAGATTCTTTTGGCTGGCTTTGAAGACATGCTTCCTTATCAAACCACGAGAGTCGGATGCATCCTGTAGACGACCGTCCAGGTTACGAATTGTGATGGATGCGCCTCAAATGGCGGGGTCAGTCTCCCGTTGTTGGGGAAGATAGGCTTGGACTCCCAGGGCTGGGCAACGGATCGGCCCCACTAAGTCCTGGCCCACGGGTCGCTCAGCCAAGAAACTAAGGAAAGACGCGTCTCAGCTGGCCGGAGACAATGACTACAACGCGACTTATTTTCAACCTGAAAGAGTCGATTGTCTTTCACTCAACATCTCTAGAGACTGTCCCTTCACCTGCTTGAAGAATGGATCATATCTGTGGGATTGGCTTATATATGCCCAATTCATCAGTTTCGATAATATTTGTGTTGGTCTCCGGTTTCACCGTAGTCCACTCCTCGAGGACCAAGAACCGCTAAAGCGGCCCTTGATGATCGCACCAAGGGTCTCAAAGCTCTTCGGGGGCTATGGAGCCGGCTTCTTTTCCATTGATCGCATTTACCATATACACTTGTCAAGGGTTTTGAACTTGGTGGCGCCGCAAGTCTTGACGAGAAACGTGATTGAGCAATCTATCTATGTGCGCCGTAGTCTTCATGGGGGGGGGTGGGGGGTGCGAAGAGATAAATGGCAAATTGTAAACGTTTAAGTCCAGTCTTGCCTGTTTCTCTGTGCCTCGTACATTTTCGAATCAGGAGACGAGGCAGTGAGCTCATCAAGGTCTAAATGGTCATTTGAAGAGCTTGGTAGGAGTAGATGACGTAGATCTATCCAGATGAATAGACCAGAATTTCTGCACGTTGTTAGACTACTACTCAGGAGGCTCTATGCAATTAATGCTTGCGGGATTGCTTACGGCTCATGGAAACTTTTACCATGATTGCGCAAGAACGTAGTAATTATACCGTAGTTTTCCGTCATCAGTGTCGTCTTCTGGCTCATAAAATCATGTAGCCATTGTTTGTCTTCCAACATGGCGGCCCAGGTATCTTGGAGAAGATGAGGTGACCAGGAAAAAATACTCGAGCCAGCCGAACATCAGTTGTGTTTGATGGAGCATGAGGTACAAGCACGGCGACACCCACCTGATACTTGACATAGCACCCATTATACCCTTGTCCTGAGTATACACAACACCTAGCCGTAAGCCGTTTGCGCAAAAATCCTTGCTTGCGCCGTAGAGGACGTGGTGCCGTTGCGGGTCAATAACACCGCGGAGGTCCAGAGACAAGGTGGACACGAATGGCTCTGGAAGCGGGACTCCTGTGTTGGAGAAGACTGATTTCGCATAGATCTCGTCGGAGATAAAGTGCAGTCTGTGTTTCCCGCAAAATGAGGCAAATGCTCTTAGAGTCTCGGGCGGCTACTACCGACATTAGCTACTGAGGCGAAGATGGGGGAACCGGGGGGGGGGGAGGCGCGCGCGTAGCATCTTCCCAACGGATTATGAGGGTTGTCACATGTTCTCAGCGTTCGTTTTCAGGCATTCCACGCAAGTCTTCAGTAGAACTTACTGGGAAATAATTAAAGCCCGAATGCGGATACCATTGTTTTACGCCTTATAGAATGCAGCTTCCGTAGCTCTCAAGTTCACATCCGCGTCAAATAAATCATTCAAGTTCGAGTGACCTTCGATGCCTCGATAAGGTATTCCAACCACGCGGACATTGCTACGATTCAGCAAGTCTACTTTGAATCCGTTATAAAGCGGTAATGGAATAAGGACACCGTCCCCTTCATCACAAATGGTCCACGTCAGTGCGTCAAGAGCGCCGGCTAACCCAGAGGTTATGAAGACGTTATCAATAGTAAGAGGTAATACAGGTCTAAATTCCTCGGCCCAGAACGAGGCTAATGCATGTCGAAGGCGATGAGAGCCACGAGGGCCAGTATTGTAAGTCAAATGGTTGATGGGCAGAACGTCAATCTATGTGCATCAGTGATCACTCATAGATAGGTGTCAAGGGTACTACCTGTTCCCTGATGAAAGCTGCAACTTCGCCGTGCATAAGGCTGTTCTCGGCGAGGCGGAGAATCACACTAAGCCCTGGATTAGTCCCATCGAGATAATGAGGAATGGCAAAGATTGAACGTACGTCCCCTCGGGATTTGCAGTCGACCATGGGTTGCCCATGGACTTCTCTCGCGGCCCCCATAAGTCGTGGTAAAGTAGACCATGGGTGCCTCGTTTGGAGAGGCCAGCTTCCAGAGTGCTGCAAGCGAGTTAGAAGACAACCACGCCAGGGCATTTGACGATGCCTATCGAGTGGGGTGGAATGGCAGAACGATCTCGTGTCACCGAGGAGCATGTCGACAACGCGCAAGTGGACCATGGTGCTGATTGTGTGTATGGCAACGGTCTGTGTGTATGTATCTGAAACGGTCTCTCATTTGGATCTTTCTGCTGGTACTCATTCTTCTCAAGGACATGTACAAGTTCTATCTACAAAACCACCTACGATCAGATCCAACGCGACTTCAATGCATCGCCATTGATTTGCGCTCTCGGACTGTCCACTTTTGTGCTTGGCATAGCATTCGGACCTCTGCTCACTGGGCCGTTAAGCGAATGTTACGGCTATCTCGTCTCGTGGTCGGCTTTTATTATCTGGACCATCCCATCAGCTGTCGCACCGAATATGGAGACACTTATGGTGACTCGCTTCTTCGGTGGGCTCGCTGGCAGCTCTTTTCTATCCGTCGCAGGGGGCATGGTCGGAGATATCTTCCACACCCAATCTTAGTTGAGTCATTGTCACCAATCAGATACGTAAGCTGGACTGCTATATTACCATTATTATTTCAGGAACCAACAACCAACAACCAACACAAAACAACCAACAGCCAACATGGAGCCAGCCCCTCTTTTCCTCGGCCTCGTGTATTTCCCCTCGTCCATGTCACGCTCATCAGAGATCCCGTCGCTCCTTGCGACGGCTTTCCGCTACACCATTGTGATTGACCTCTAGTTACCCTCCTGTATCTCTCCCATGGTGATGACGCCAGGCTATCCATCCGGTCTGCTAACGATGTCTGACCTTGATTATGCCATGCGCGTCGTGCACGCCGTCCAAGATTCGGCCGAACAGACCTACTCCGCACTGCATCGCATGAAGACCCCCCAGGCGGCGTTCGAAGAGAGGCAAGCAGCAGTCAACGTCAGCATCGACCAAGCTCTAAATAGCCATCATTCTGCGCAAAGCTGCGCAGAGGCAGACAGGTTCCGAGAGGATATTCTACGACACAGCGCCGAGTTGCATCAGCTCCGCCAAGATCACCAAGCAACTCTAGACGCGAAAAACAAGGACTTTGAACACCAGCGGCGACTCGCAATCGAGGATCTTTGCCGCCGCCTCATCCATGCGGTCGGCCCGGATTTGATTCAGAGTGCCATCCGGAATTTGACAAAGAATCCATCAGATGCGACCAGCAGCAACCCCACACCAGCCAACCAACCTACACCACCTGCTACCGAGCCCGAGCCTGAGGTTGTGTGTCCTGCCGAACATCCTGCCAGATCGCCACCCGCATCTCCCGAGAGACCTGTACGTGCTGACGCTAGTGCCTCGTCGAAGGTGAGGATGCGTACTGCCGCAAAACATGGAATATACTGTTGACAACTTCTAGCGTAAGCGTACTAGAACTGATACGGAACCCGAATCGCATGGACGGCGCAAACGGACTGCTCCAACCGGCAAGAAGATATCAGTCATGTGGTTCGACGAGGTTTATCAGGAAGGTCACGCCGAGACAAAACACATCATCGTCGAGCACCCCAAAGGCACTGACCAGTGGTATATAATCCGTTGCCAGCACTGCCCTCGAGATTTCAAAGACACCCCCTTGCGCACTGCTGGGTCTCATCTCCACAGTTCAGAGCATGGTTATCAGCCTAGAGATGCTACGCACATTGTCGAAAATTTCGGCATTGCTGTTTTAGACTGCAACAAAGAACTTGCAGAGAAGAATAATGCCGTCGCTCGTCGTGCATTCCGCAGACAAGAAAAGGAAGGGCCCCGTCCACCAGATGACACAGCAGCCAGTGGCAGCAGGCATGGTCGCCGAGGCGGAGGAGACATTGTCAGTCCAACACCGGGTCAGATTTATCTCGGTTACTGGGTTAAGGCCAAGAGGAGCTGGCCTGTACTCTTACTACCAACCGCGAACCTGGAGGACGTCGGCGTGCCAGAGACCCTGGAGAGCTTGGGGCTGCTGGAAAAGCTGCCCCCGTGCTATCGCTGTGACACGACGACAAGTACGCTTGAGTGGGAAGAGGGCTTCGAAGATGGGGGAGCAAAAGTAGCACAGCGTTGGTTCCCTGTCATGTTTTTCGACGACGGCATGAAGTTCCCGTCTGAAAGCGAAGTCGCCTGGCTGGCAGCAAAAGACTTGGATGTTTTGGACATTGAGTCGACGGCCGCGTCTGACATTCCTCACATTCGATCTGTTCGGGCGTACCTGAGAGCACGAGCTCAAACTTCGTCAGAGGCGGATCCACCTAGTGAAATGGACGTGCATAATGGTATGGATTGTTCGTGTTCAGTTTCTTGCGACTTTCACTTGTTTACTAATTATGCTTCTTAGATGCTATCAGCCGGCGAAATGACGAGACGCACCACACGCCCGAGGTGGACCAGAGCAATTTACCTGAACCCATTATTGTCGAGCCGTGGACTACGCGAGTGAAAGCTGGACTCGTGCCAGTCGTCGACCAACGCAGTGAACCTATACGCCCCCCTACCCTTGAGACATGGACTGGGGCTGCGGGAAACAGCAATGACAACCTACGCAGGAATTCTTTCGACATCATCTCAATCAGCAGCACACCAGCATCTGAATCGCACGAAACACATTTCGACGAGGCAGCTGTTCCTTCGCCCAATAAGCTAAACATAACAACCTCGGCGCCCGACGCCGATGTAGAGACCACCACATCGACCGATATGAGCGTCAACAACCCAGACCCGGTGAACCAAGCTAACACAATGGTTGAGGCCACGGTGGAGCCCCATCATTCGGTTCCCAACCTTTCAGCTGAACCTGCTGAGGTATCCGAATCTCGCGCTGACTATTTGGCAATCATTGCCCAGAATGGTCTCAAAAAGAAACTCGAGCTGTCCGACTCTATACCGCCTGGCACTGTGAAACAGGTTGCACCACGATGCACCACGTACGCAGATTTCAACCGCCAACCTTCACGCGGCAACCCTGCCGGTGACACCACAACGATTCCACCGCAAGCCGAAATTTCTCGAACCCCCTTTAGAGTTCCGAATCCGAATTTTCAACATCAAGGACCAAATACGCCTCAGGTCGAGAACAGGTCTAACAACTCAGCGATGCCTTCAGCCCAGTCACAACCACAGCCCCAGCCCGACACCTCACCTGCTCCATATCACCCCAACCTAAGGATGGAGGTGGTCCGGGAGCAGTCTACAGTCCAGGGCCCGGATCCGAGGCGCGCAGGCCAACACGTTTCGTCGCCCAGATGGGGTAATCAGGGCACGGCTCCTCATGCAAATCATTATGGTGTCTCTGGTGATAACAGAACCTGGCTTGCTGGTAATGGGGCCACTCAATCCCAGGCGCCCTGCCAGGGATTCCCCCATCTTCACCTGTCAGGAAATACTTGGAGAAGTATCAACGGCATCCGTTGAAGGCGTCGATGGACAAGGTTGCGCGATGAGTCATCTTGCACCGCATCATCTTGCCCTTGTAGTAGGCGTCCTATCTGAACTCTGCCTTGCATCTGTCGCACATCTAGCTTTTGGAATGAGGCCTAGAAGTGAAAAATTAAGAAAACAGATATTCGCAGAGCAAGAAATGGATGGTATAAAGGTATACTATTGTCCCTAGTGCACTATTCATTTATACTACCTACTAGTAATTTATATATCGACGGAGCCGGCTTATATGTAATTATGCTCAATTCATTAGATTCGTTATTCGCGTTGGTCTCAGATTTTACCCGAGCCTCCTTCCTAAGGCATCGACGTTTTCTGATGTCGGGGCGGACTTCATCGCTTGTAACACTTGAGCGGACTCCCAAACTACTTCTCGTCGACATGATCGGCCTTGACAGCGAAAATCCCGAATCGACTGATCCCATTCTCGTTTTCATTCCCCATCAGTATTCCTTCCTCGTCTGGCACATTTCCCCAGCCCATCCAAAACCTTGTCGTTGTCGCCCGCCCGCTGTGTGCGCCGGTGACATCGCTATCCATCTCATGCACCCACTCCTCCAAGTTCCCACCAGCCAGCAGCGCTACCACGCTCGCAATGGTCGTCGGGCTCCTTTTCGGCAGCACGTTTGTTTTTGGTAGCCACACCCAGCCCACGCCCAATAGAACCAGCGTCGCAAGCAGCAGCGCCTCGAGGACGCGAGTCGATATGGCATCCTGCACCACGCGCTGGCGGCCCCCCTTGTCGACCACCGTCGCCTCGAATGTGCGTCCAGCATCATTCTGGCCGGCCAGGGCCTGTTCAGGGGTAAGCGTGGCGTTTGTCTCAGCTGCAGGCACACGGCACTCGTTAAGTGCCTGTGCGAGGAAGACACCATGCTGAAACTTGATGGCGGCAGCGACAGCTTCGTCGCTGCCACCGCCAAGCTTGGATATTGGTATGGCCCATCCAGATTGCGTGAGCAGGGCAAAGAAGCTGCCCAGTGTCTCGTCTGTCGGGATGTTGGGTACGTTGGCGTACAAAGTTTTGGAACCAAAGTGCGGATCGAGGGCGGCGGTTGAGTCCCGCTCTGAACCTGGCAGGGGTCGGGGCGGGTTCTCCATGTCAATAGCGAGGTTGGCGCCGATGAAGTTAGTCTCCACGTCGACAGCCTCGATCGACTGATTGCAGTGCATCGCTGTTATGTGCTCCACTTTGAACTCAGCCAAAGGGTCCATTTTCCCCCAAACGAAGAGGTAGTCGTGGCATCGAGCGTAAATGCCGTAGATACCAGTAGTGCCAAATGAGTCTGATGTGGCGCCCAGGCCGAAATATGAGGTGTTGGAGGGGATAACAAATTCAGCATTGAAAGAGGAATTGTCGCCTCGGTCGGGACAACCCTCCTCGTTGACAGCAACATCTAGAGTGTTCCCCTTGTTAGCGGCATCAGAGGAGTCGTACCAATGATGAACTTCAACACGAATCGTGCTTTTGTCATATAAATGACACTCCAAATGTGATCGCAACGCGGGCACTACCGCATTAATTGAGAGGAGAGACGTGTTGGACAATCCATTGGCCGTCAGGGCCATGGTCGGCAGTAACTGAGGGAAAGCAAGGTCCTCATGCGTGAAACTGGGATATGATAAATTGCCCAAGAGAATCAAGGGCGCATTGATACCAAATGAAGTTTCACTGCTTGTCGGTTCAAACGAGTTATTAGCCCGGAGCAGCGCAAGAGTCGCGGATGGCAAAGAGACGCCGTGGAACAAAGATCCGGAAAAGATGGTGTAGAATGAGGCAATAAGCAACGTCGTAGTCGTCGCTAAGGCACCAAAATTGCGCAGCTTTGCTTCCCTAACTATAGCTGAGGGCACCGACATGTCGAGAAAGTGCAGAGCTTTGAAAGCATCAGGGGTTGCAACGTTGCTCAAGCTAGTATAGGGAGCCAAGGACCGTATGCTGAAGTCGATAGAAGAAAAAGTCATAGCAAGACCTCCAAAGAGAAGGGTCGGGATTGATGTCCATGTGTAATGTATATATGCGTCATCGACCACATTACCTAGCCCGTCGTGACTTTTAGACTGGTGCAAAGTTACCTCAAGAGTCGCTACCACGGCTATCAAAATGAGGCCGAGACCGAGTCGCGATGCAGGATGGAGTATCCAAGGGTGAGGGTGAGTTGATTCGCTTTGGAAGAAGTCAGATCGACATTCATCTGCGCTGGCCGGAACGACGCCCTTGATAACAAAAGATTGGTTGGGCTCACCCAGGCCAGGTGATGAATGGTGAATGACCTCGGAATGGAATCTGGACCCCTCTAGCTGTAGACGCAAGGTCTTGGAGACGGCATCACCAGAGTATCGCAGCTTCTCCAATAAATCTGGGCTTTGCGCGACAAGGGCCGCGATTCCTGGAAGTGTACTCGGACTTCGGCGCAGTATCCCATGCCGCGGGATGACGAAGGCTGAGAGTATTGAAAGAGCTGTGCAAATCAGGACTACACCAACCATCCACTGAACTGCCCATTCTCTCACGATAAGGCGGTCGTCCATAACAATGGCTGAGCCAGTCGTGTTAAGAGACGTGGGTTCCAGTAAAAGTTGTTTCGCAATAATGGCACCGGCTTGCTGGTAATGTGTCATAGCGAGGGACTGAATGAAATATGGATTGTAAAGCGAAGACAAATCGGTTCCAGCCGTAAGTTGGTGTTCCACGAGACCGTACATGCGTGGGTCCAAAAACAAGCTTTCATGGCTGATGTTGACTTCTGTCCATTTATGATATCTAGTCATGGTTCGATCGAAAGAATCGAAGTATGCCTTCATGAAGCTCCACGGCCTGACGTGATCCAAAGTCTGATTGGAATACTCTCCCGAACTTGTGTGGGCCGTCGTTACGCTTTGGACTTTGGTTCCGTTCTGGACGACTTTGACCTTCGTGATCTCATATCTAGGGGTGCAAAGTAGCTGTGCTGATTCGAGCAATGTGCCACCCACGACGGTGGTGACATTGCAGTTGGATCCAATACAATCAGGAGATGGGTCCTCGTTTGGTATAGTCTCGTTGACGATCCACTCTTCGAGCCCGAACATGATAAGCGCGCGCCAGCTCGTGTCATCTGCAAGTACTGGGCCGGCGCACTGTACAGGCTGAAACCTCCCGACTGCCAGCTGAATCGGCGTATCCTGTGACCAGAGTACAGGGCCATAAAATAGCCCTGGGCTGACATTACAGCCAGGAGACCTTATAGTGAGGTTCATGATGCTCTCCATGCTGTACTTTGTGCTATACCCAACATCAGTCACGTCCAACTCAGCAGTCTCGCATTCCAAGGAAGTTGTGAGGCCGTCCACAACCACTTCATATTGTGCCGTTTCTGGGAGCTGGCTCCGTACTGACTGGAATGCGAATTCGCTGGATATCCCTTGGGGGTAGCTGTTGCCCTCGATCAAGCCCTGCAAGATAAAATAGGGGACGCTGCTTCCCTCGCGAAGGGGTGCATCATCGTCGATAAAGGTGTTTTGAACCTCCATTGGCATTGATGCGTAGTGTACTCCAACTCGCGACAAAGTGATCAGGCCCGAGGACAACACGATGAGAAGCTTTATCAAGACTGAGATAGTTGCAGTTGCTGCTACAACAAAGTCTTTATTCCTCAGGGATTCGTAGATTGCGACAGGCTGTAAGGGGGACACGTAATCCAGAAGCAAGGTCTTTCGAGCAGGTGCAGGGTGCTTGGATAGGCGTTCCCATGGCGCCATGATCTTTGCCTGGTACTCGACCCGGTTAAAAAGTGCCGCGGTCAAGGTCAAGACGGCCGTCGGTCCGAAAGTCCAGAGGTAGTGATCTTTGTTGAAGCCTTTTGCGATACCGTCGTTTCGAGCCGATAACGCCTTGATTAGCTCCAAAACGGCAATCATAAGTAGAAAGATGGCACTGAAAGCAACGAGTACCCGACGGCGAAGGTACGTTGGCCGCCATTGGGGCCCGGACGCGGCGGCTGGGCACTCAACACTGTGGACGGTGTGAAGAGCGCTATCATGGGAGGTTTCAGGATTGCATGACATATGGGCTGTAAGTAGCTGGTGACTTTCAGTGTTGTTTCCTAGAATCACCGGGTCTTCGTGCGGCGGGAACGTTGAACTGGCATCGTCTGCTTGAGCACGTTCGTCTTCACATGCTAAGCTAGCTTCGTCGGAAGAGGCGGTTACTGGTAGCGAAGGCAGGAAGCATATTGTCTGCGAGGCCCCGTCACATGCAAGTTGTTCGGATCCTCCTATTTCATCCGTCTCAGAATAAGTGAAATCATCTGTTACCAGTCTTCGTGCTGTGTAGCCTGCCATGGCAAAGGCTGAAGAGAAATAGTGAAATGTGCTGCTACTTGGATTCAACTGCCTCTAGAAACTAGGTAAGATCGAGATGGCCTTTCCGGGCACAAAGCCGGACCCACGGCCTTTTATCGACTCAAATTCCGCATGATGTAGTCTTGAGGGGAGGGGGAGAGTCTTTGGGGCAAAATTGTATCCCAGGCGTGCTAAATTCGGGTGCATCTGTTGTGTCATGTCAAAAGTGCCCTCTGCTGGTACTGTACATTTGTCTCGGGTGATGCCTTGTCTGCGGATATGCACAGCTTGGCGTTGAGCGCAGCATCAAGCATGTAGGTCTTATTGGTCAAAGTTGATACTAAATTGAGAGCATCAACCCCAAGTCCCCTATCAATGTGGGTAGCATTTCAGCCCACGCACAAAGTGTGTTTCGTTGTACAACACAGATCAGACTAGTCCTTGGTCCCGCCCGTTGCAAACTGGACCTCGGTGACGCCCTCGCCCATACTCCTCGTGCTCACCATCCCGCCGGAGACCATGGCAAGCAAGGAGTCGATATAGCCCGCACCTGACCACTTCTGGTGCGTGAGCACGTCGACACCGTGTTCACGCTCCGGCTCCTGTATCTGCTCCACGTAGGCCTGCATTCCTTGCCTGGAGAAAGCCTGCTCGTTAGCCTGTGGGATCGCCCGCTTCCAGTTGAAGCTCGGCGATAAGTTGTACGCGAGCTTCTTGCCTGGGTACACGGCGTGGATGCCCTCGGCAAAGTCGGCCGCCTGCTCGTATGACAGGATCTTGGATTCCATCCACACGAGGTCTAATTATCATTTTGCGGTGCAGGTTAGCATGGCTTAGTCGATGTGTGGGGCGCAAGTCAGTGTAACCCACCTGCGTAGGGGCTGTAGTTTGTACCACGAACATGGCACACTTGATGCCGCCCTGGTAGCGGTAGCACCCGTCCCGGGTCCTGGGTGAATCCCAGTCAAAGAAGATGTCGTTTCCGTCAAGGAGCTTGTGTGCAAGTTTGCGACGCTGGCTCAGAGACAGTTTGCCTTTCACAGCTTCCAAGTACTTGGCGACGGTGCCCTCCGGGAGTCCCTTCTCCACAACGGCTTCTTCAAAAGCGGCGTCGAAGGTCTTCAACCCGGCCTCAGACATCCACCTTTTCTCTAGGGCTGAGAGCTCCTGTTCTGTGCTCTCCTTGTTCTGGGCCGCGATCAGCACGTCGATAAATGGCGCGGCCGACGGGTTTGTTGCGCCCAGTATGAAGGGATGGTCCCCCGCATCAATGGTGGACGTGATCAGCGTCGCAGTCTCCGAGTCGGTGCGTGCGACGATAACGAGCTCTGTACCCATCATGTCCGCCTGGGCCCGACAGGCGACCAGACGGTCTATATGCTCCTGCATTGGTACCATCACCTCGCCGGCCATGTGACCGCACTTATTGGTGCCCGGGGCCTGGTCTTCGATATGGAGGCCCGCGGCGCCAGACTCGATGAACATTCTGACGAGCTTCAGCGTCGCTGTGAGGCCACCGTGACCGGTATCGGCATCAGCGATGATGGGTCTGAGATAGTCGACCTGAGGGAGATTTAGACGCTCTCGAGGAGGGAGGCTCAGCCGCTCCTGCCTCTGCTTGCGGTCGTGGAATAGCTGGGCTTTGAAGAGGTGATCGACCTTCCTCGGCACAGTGTCCTGTTGACGTCGAGGAAGGCGGAAGTTCACTTTCCAGCCTTCTTTCTTTTTATTGATGGAGAGCAGAGGCCATAAAATACCATCGGGTAATCAGCCAAGTCCGGAGATGGCTCGTTAGAAGACGACGCGGTAGCAGAGCACTGCCAGCCGGATACATAGACAGTGTCGAGATGGCTTGCCATTTGCGTGACCTGTACAGGATTCATACACCCAAATGTTGCGCTTGTCGTTCGAGCCTGTGTTACTAGAATGAGCATTTGTATTGTTTAGACAGTCAACGCGGTATAGAGCCTCTAGTCTGAGCTGCAACTATAGTGGGATGCTACTGACCTTGGCCCTTGGCCCTAGGATGGACCATAGCTTCTTGCTCAATGTATCACTGGCACAAGGGAAAGTGAGGCTGCCTCTCGCACTGCAGATCTGTTCTGCAGTATACGGGCGTTGAGTGCCCGAGAACCGCGGGGAGGACCACCACTTCTCTACCTCAGCAACTTGCGACGAGAAAGCCATGTCTTCGAGATGGAGATTGAGAAGAGCTGATGTTTCCAGGCCAAAATTCTCGGCCTTGGCGGCAGTCGTCTGCAGCTTTGAGAAATCCACAGAGACATTTTGGCTGGCGGAGAAATTCTCATCAACGAAGGGCGCCATATCGGGAGATGAACGGGAGATCTGCTGTGGGTAATGAAGGTCCACGAGACGAATAGTAGTCTTTGCTAACGAAATCGAGAAGATGAGGATTTGGATTTTCTGAAAGGCAATGACATGCCGCTGCTTCCAGCCAGGACGATTCACTCGCTATACAATATATATACGTGTGTCTTCAGTGCCTGGCAACCGGCTCACTTCAGCCAGTCAGCAGTTGCACACATCCGACCTGGTATTTTGATAACATATCTTGCGCATCCAGGTATCTTTCCGCCAATCTTGAACATTCGCAAGCACATAAGTAAAATTCCCGGAATTAATTGCCTCATCGTATGATAATTCTAATGGTGTCGGCGAAGCATAGACAACCCGCAAAGGGAGTGGAACAAAAGATCGTCAGCTCCATCCACATCCCGCTGCACGTCGCAGTGCATCACGACCGGCATGATCGGAGGTGCGAAGAATGATCAGACGGACGAGACTCAGTCCGCGTGGATACTGACCTCGGTGTACTATCATTCCCGACAGCAAGAGCCGCCGCCACGGCCTGGGAAACACGTCAACCTGGACCGACGGAGCAACATCCGTGTGGAGCGTCTGTAGTCCTCCGTCGTCATCGTCCCAGTGTTGTTGCACCTTTCGCTGATGCATGTATGGTTTTGTGGCGTGCTTTGGGTTGCTTGCTGGGCCACCGGCTGACGTACAACAGCCTGTGGACGGATGGCTCGAGGATCGATGATGGTGATAGAGTTGTTGTCCAGGTGTTGAAGCGTCGAACACGAAATTGTGATAGACATTCTACACTACTGATATCTGCATACTCTACTGGCATCTGCTTGGACCCTTCTGCAGCGGCACGTGGGTCTTAGCGGGCACGGACAAATGCATGACATTTCATGACATTGGATGGCCGGCTCATTGACCCGCGCGGAGCGTTGAACGGCAGCCGAGGCGGGCCGTTCCTGTGGGGTGAAGGAGCCGGGGTCCATACAGTACTTCTTCACGCCTTGTTTTCCTGTCTCGTATAAGTCCCGCGTGGGGGGGCGTTCCTGACTCCCGACGTTGCATGCATAACACGCTCGACACGGTACCAAAATTATCAAGGTTCCTGCATGCATCAGATATCAGAGGCAGAAGCGGTTAATGGTAATGATGGTACAGATAAGACTCTTGCCAATATGCCTGCATATGTAGAACCTGGTGGTCTACCAACATTGTTAAAGATGCATTCACATTGAGACAACTGGCTAGCGCCCCTGGTAATAAGAAATCGAGTATCTGATCGCCCAAAGTTGAAGCCGCGTGTCCACTGTAATGTTTCGCGTGTTCAAGACAGAGCGGAATCACACTATCTGATTGAAATCATACACCGGGATCTCGATCAAGACGCCGATGACATGATGTTATGGTTTGAACGCGTGCACTCTGGCAAGGATGACTGACCCGTCTTAACGAAATACTGTGTGTGTGCGTGGGCGCCAGTCAGAGCGCGCTCTTGGCGTCAATCCCAAATGCTGCTGCGAATGATCGACTTTAGTTACATATCAGTGCATGTATGTGGTTCAGAAAATGTGGGCAAGTATCAACTGAAGATGACAAGTTCGTGCAAAAAGGCCCATCGCATCTGCATCTATGTTGTCGTGATCCATTCTGTATCGCCGAGTAACTACCTAATACGGCTCCACCGTTCCATTTGCTCCATCTCACTGCAGCACCACCTTAGATCCTAAAACTCTCCAGCCGTGTCTTGAAGAACTCATAGGCCATGAATGTCACCGCCTGCCCGGGTGCCACCCGCATCACCCGAGGCATCAAGCCTTTGTACAGGGCCCTAGGACCCTCCTCCCTTATCAGACCCGTCACGATCCCCAGTATCCGCCTGTCCCCGTGTGCTGCGGCGTTCTGCAACCTCGTTTTAATCGTGTCGATCGGCGCGTTGCAGAGCGGCCCCATCGCGCCCGAGAAGAACCCGATAGCACCTGTCACATACGTCGGCAGGGGCTCTTTGTCGTCCCTCTTTTTGCTCCAGTATCGCTGTGCCGCCTATTTCAGGAAGGAGTAAGTGGTTAAGTTGGCTGCCTGGTTTGTTCCTTGACGCATGGCTGTAAGCGACACCCCACGCCAGAGTGCGGACATGCCCTCGTTCCGGACGACGCCGCGGGCAGCGTCAAAGGCATTGTGGTACATGGGTAGGCCCGCAACGGCCCCTCCGCCTCCTCGGTGCTGCCCCTGGAGCCTTATTTTGACGACCTCCATCGGATTGACAACGCAGACTGCCCCTGTGATTCCGGCAGCCAGTCCAGAGAGGAACACCACGGAACTGCTTGGAATTGGCTGCCCGGTGAATGAAGCACCCAGATGCTTGTAACCTTCAAAAGAGGTAAAGCGAATGCCCATTTTGGGACCCATCCCAAGAATGACAGCATCGAAGCCTCTGTAGAGCCCAACAAGACCCTCGTTCCGCACGATGTGTCCCAGAGTACTGATGAATCCGCCTGAGCGTTGCAACTAAGGACCATGATTAGAAACCGGAGTTATTGCCAAACATGAAGGGAATTGTGCTCACACGTGGATCATGGCGCAGCAACTGCATTCGCAACTTTATCGTGTCGAGTGGGTGACATGAGAGGGCTTCCATGATTCCAGCCACTCCTCCAGCTGCGATGTGGCCCTCGTGATTCAGTTCTGGGCTCATCTCATGACACTTGGGCCTGGCCTGTCTCAACATACCTAATAGGTTCATCGTGAAAGTATTGAAAGGCGAGACGAGTGGCCTTTCCAAGACTGGGTCGGCGTGAACGGTTCGAACAGCAGCAGCCATGTCGGGTGCAATATACGAGAAAATCGATATGAAGAATGGTAACGAGGATCACGTGTAAAGTGCGCCACAAGGGAACGCCGGAGGCAGAGGAAAGGCTGATGAAGATATAGAGAGCATCTAAATCGTGTACAGCAGGGAGGTGTGATATCAATCTTCCAACCCATAACGGCTTCAACGCCCACCCCCGGGTATTCTGGTACCAAAGCGAGACGAGATACAGCCAAGCTTGTGTCATCTATTGGTCCTATCTGTTCCTAGTCACGGGATTCCTTCCCTTCGGACTCCCCTTGCCCACACGAAGACGCAATTTTGGTGGCTTCAAAGGCTGTACCTCACTGCTAATCCGGGTTTCTGGACCTCGCCGCCGTTGATCCTTCTATGTCCGTCGATCTTCCTTACCTGAGCAGTCTCAGGATAACGGGATCCCACATCACGGAGTCACTCTTCGTATATGTGAGCGGCTGAAAAGAAACACGCCGTTCTCGCATCGGGTATCGAGGAAGCGTCTCAAACAAATGGGATGCCAGCAAGGGAAGCTTACGTGTTGTGCATAGGGAGGGATGAAGACATGCAGAGGGTCAAAACCTTTGTGTACAAGGGATGGGGAAAGCATTGACGCATCCTGTAGGTGTGGTGACAGAAGCCCCAGTTTAACTCACCTGTCTCCGTGCAAGCGGAGCAAAATTGCTGCGGGATACATTGGTATTTCCGGTTTATCTCGACTATCTCAGTATTTGCTGGGTGTGATGAGGGTCGGACTCTTCATCATCGGTTGATGCGGCCAAGCAAAAAGAAGCTCGTAAGACGCAACCAACCAGCATGCTGGGCTTTAGTTCAGCCAACTGAGGTTGACACTCGAAGATTTTCGCGTCACCGTCGGAAGGGAGGGTATTCAGGTTGCCCCGTTTCAGCGCATATGGGATCGTGGGCGCATAACGGAGTGAATATCACCGAAGAAGATGATATTCTCTGTCGCATCCATTAAGACGTGGACTTGATGACGTGGACTTGATTTCCTAAGATCTATTCGCAAATCTCTCAACCCCCCTCTCCTGTCACAGTCATCGTCCACGGACATCTTCTCTTCTCTCCCATCCCCAATACCATCCTTCGTCCAGTCAGAGAGATACTTCGACAACTTCATTCTCTCTGTCACTGTTCTTTTCGGTTCCCTTCACAATCTCCCAGAGATAACCCGAATATGCCTGCACACAATATCACGGCGTCACCGTGGTGGGACACCCTCATTCGACCATGGATACTCGTTCCCATCAGTATAGTCTTCTTGCTGTACTGCATTGTTGGAATGGACTCGCTCATATGGCTGGGGACCGTCGACTTTCCAGCCAGCGTGGCATGCCTCCTTATCTTGTTCTTCCTGCCTGTGGTGTGTGTGATTGGCTGTTGCCTCCCAGCCATATGGGTACCTTGTCAAGTGTACTCAATAAACCCACTGAATTTGCTCTCCGAACGATGAGCCTCTACTTCACGCCAAGCTTTGTTCTACTCCCTAACAGTACTCTCATCAGCGGGGAGCAAATTGGCGCTTTGGCGGGGGTATTCATCGTTGGGTATGTTGCTCAATATGCCGTGACAGGCTTTTCGTGCGTCGCTGTTCAATGGATATGTCGCAGGCTTCGTGGGGACAATATTCTGTCTCCAGCGCCAGGTATTGTCGGAAACATCGAGAAGCCAGAAACCACGACGCCTGAGCCTTCCGTCCCAACATCACCAACAGAAAGAAGTGGAAACTCAACCCCTTCGCGAAAAGCACCAGACGTTGATCAAGAATCCCCCAAGAACCCTTAAAATGCCTCCCAAACTTCAGATCTGATGACGGGATCCGTCGCACCATCAGAATTAGAGCGAAATTCAGCAATGACACCTGAGAATGACCCTTCCACTGAAAAGAAACGACAATGGAGATTATCGCTTCTCAAGAATATCGACCACCTAACTTGGCTTTCCCTATTCCTGGTCATCGGGCTCCCAGTCTATTACGGAAGCGGCTACACCATGCCGATCTTCCTCTGCATCAACATCCTCTGCTTCCAGGCCGCCAACGCCGTGCCGCCCAAGATAAAGCGCGTCGCACACCCCGTCCTCGTCTGCGCGCTCTTTACCATACTCCTCATCTGGGGGTTCTCCGTCTCCAGGAGCCTCACGCTGTACGAGTGTCTGAACCTCTACAAGACTGGTAATTCGTACTTGAACTATCTACGCGGTGCCTCGGGGCTCCCACGCCCAAGGGCGGGCGACATCCTCGCCAGCCTGCTCGACGCCAGCATCGTCTCCCTCGCCATGCCGATGTACCAGTACCGCCGAGAGCTTCGTCACTACTTTGCGCCCATTTTCCTGCCGGTGGTGTTTCTTACCATCCCGTCTCTTTTTGGGTACCCGCCACTGTGCTCCTCGCTCGGCATATCTGCGACAATCAGCCTCGCAGTTGCACCGCGAAGTGTCACGCTCGCGTTGGCACAGCTGTCGACCGAGAACCTGGGCGGTGACACGGCTGCCATCTAGGTCATTGCCGTTGTCAGTGGCATATCGGGGCCCATATTTGGTCCGACTATATTGCGCATGCTGAGGATCCCCGAAAGTAAGTCCAATTAATTGCGCTGAAGTTCTCATCCTTGGTTTTCACCCACACCACGAAATGGATGTTTACCAGGCTGCTATCTTTTGTTGTGTAGCTTTTGAAATCTCTCACTAACTGGCATCTTCAACAGAGGACTTCGTGACCTGGGGGGGGGGGTGGTTCTAGGGGCAAACTCGTCTGCCATCGCTACGGCAATACTTCTAGAGCGGGACAGGCGTGCCGCAGCCCTTAGCTCGCTTTCCTTGAGTCTATTTGGAATTTTCTTCGTGATCCTGACGGTCATTCCTCCCCTATTCACCTACGTGCGTAGCCTAGTGGGAATATGAGAGGCCAAGACCACTTGGAATGGCGTACCTATATTCTTGGAAATTGATTTAGCTTCAGGGAGGAAGAGGGTTATGGTGTTCGTCAGATAATTTTCGGATTTCTTGAATGCTCAATATTGATCCTCACATTATTACGCTTCCTTGTGCCTCACGTAAGACGCTACTATTACAAGGCTGTAAATCTCTCCTGGAGTCTCTCTTGCAGCGGTGATGGTGGTGGGGGTTCTGGATACCACAGCGGGCCAACCATACTATCTTTACTAATCAGTGACACCATGGCCTCTGCCACGCCTGCTGTGAGACAAAGTCACCTGCCGAGATAAAAAGAAATGGCGGGGCTTAAGCAGTGATCATGATGGTTTTGCATGTTGACACCAGTCAAGCCATTGTGCAACCCACCTTTGAACTGGATGGCTGGCTGTGCAATGCAGACCAGCTAAGGGTGGTTCCGCAAGCTGCAGGTTTCTAATATATCGGTCGACTTAGGCTCACTGGGATGCCTTACCGTCATCGTTTGTTCGTCGCTTTTACTTGTAGATGCAAGCCTCGCGGAGGACGCCTGCTACGGCACTCCTCATTGTGCAACAGTGGCGGGCGTTTATCTGCCAATCTGCATAAGTGTTCTTGGCTGATGTGTTTTCTGCTGTCCCCGCCCCGAAGCGCGAAACTCAGTTCTCTTGCCTTCCACCTTCACTTAGCCTACTCCAGCCTCTAGGTGCTGCACCCACGTTACTAGGTCGAACATACGTTTTGGCCGGCACGCAACACGGGTGAAGAGGCTGTCAGTTCCAAAGAACCTGCCCAAATGGATCCAGCAACAATTATCGGCACCACATCAGCTATTCTCAGTTTCATTCAATTTGCAGGGAAGATTATCGAGACCGGGGTGGAACTACACTTCAAGAAGGCCAACGCCACTGAGTTCAACAAGACCTTGGAAGAATCGGTGAAGGAGTTCGAAAAGAGGGTCGCTGGTTTGAAACCCAGGATATCCCACGCAGGCAACAACAACAACAACAATTATAATAATTCCCCAACAGCTGATGATGCCTCGAACAACTTGCTAAATTGCATCAGTCAGTGCGAGAACTTGGGCGAGAGAATTTCAGTACTGCTGGGGAAATGCAAGGCCAATAGCAAGACATCGCGTCCAAGCTTCCGAGTACGCCTGGGACTATCTGCTACACACAAGACGAACGTGCCGAAAACATCAGAATACAGCCTCGCGGAGGTAATAAGGGCTAGTGTGATCACGGTATGGACAAGAGACGAGATCGAGTCGTTACGTGGTCAGTGGTCACAATGCATCGCGGCATTCAATGCCGCTTGTGCCAGGTATGAGCTACTCATTGTCCTTGAAATACGAAACTACTGCAGTTCAGTCATTCATACAAAAATTAGGCTCGATTCACGCCAACGCTTTGATTGCCTGGACGAAATATCTCAACGTCATTCAAGTCTACTTGGAAGCATGCAGTCACTCATCCAGTCACTCGTCGATCAATCGCAGGGCGTAAAATTGAGCTTGCTAGACCTCTGCGATGACTATCAAAAAGCGAATTCGACCTCAGCCCGCCAAGCTGATAATCAAGACTGGATTCTGAGAGCTATCAACTTTCCACAATCAAGAGAGGATCAAATTCAAGGCGATATCGGCAAAACCTTTCAGTGGATTACCTCATACAAACCCTTCACAGAATGGCTGAACTCTACAGACGGCATCTACCATATTTCTGGAAAGCCAGGAAGTGGTAAGAGCACTATGATGAAGTTCATTGACGGCAGCACCGATGTCCATAAAAGGCTGAATCAGTGGGCGCATCTTGACAACAAACCTCTTCTCAAAGCGAGCTTTTACGCATGGAAACCTGCTTCTGATGCTTTTGAATGGAAGCCAGAGGACCATTTATGTATAGAGCTGCTCATACGGTCACTGCTACACCAACTGCTGACAAGTGCACGAAAATACATCCAGACCGTCTTCCCCCAGCACTGGAATCCAGAAACGTTCACCGTGTTCAACACCAAGACACAGACAGAAGATTCGAAACTCAGACTCAGTTTCTCTGAACTCCAGACTGCACTACTGGAGCTGCTTCAGAAGCACCTCACCCAGTCCTACCGAATCTTCTTCCTCATTGACGTCATGGATGAATTTGGACATCCACACGCGCATGAACAGCTTGCGATGACCGTTCAAAGCTGGTGCCAATGCAGCCCCCAAAACATCAAGATCTGCGTGTCAAGCAGGGAGGACAATCCGTTTCTCAACACGTTCCCCGTTCAACAACGTCTGCAGCTGCATCTTCATACGACTCGTGACATTAAGAAATTGGTGAAGACAAGGCTAAAGAGCAATCCCCATTTCCAATCAATCAGCTTCAAGAAACAGCACCGCAAGGAGCTAGTCCGAGCAATGGTGGACAATGCCCAAGGCGTATTCGTCTGGGTGGTCGTCACCATGAATGAGCTTCTGCTTCTCTTGGCCGACCGTCAAGACTTCGCGACTCTGAAGGAGGTGGTTGATACATTCCGCGCCGAAGAATTGGACGACTTTTTCAAGCAGATATTCAATCGCATCCCGCGAAGATACCACCAGGAAGCAAGAGCTGTCTTCTCGGTGGTGGGCACAGTATCGGCGTGTGATGATGTAAAAGACTATTTCTGTTTACAGCACTACGCTGCGATATCGAAGTGCCTTACTCCCTCGGCACCTTTGTCCCAGCCAAACTCATCTCTGTAGATTTAACGGGCTTTTTTCAGGTCTTCTGCGGCTCGTTGGTGAGGGGGGAAGAGACAGCACAGGAAACGTCAGGTCTCTTTATCTGAGTTCCCTAAGAGAGGTTAACATGGCCTTCTTCCGCGCATCTGGAGCCTTGCCTTCAGATAAAGACTTTGGATCGTGCGTAGAGAGCGACTTAAAACTCCGACCGGCGTTGCCGTCCGTATTCCAGAGAAGCATTTGCTCCGAGGATTCCTGGTTTGGCACATGGGCTTTGGATGGCAATTATCCCTCATGGATCCGCAGCGATTCGGTAAAAGACTACGTTTCCGAGGTGATATTCAAGGGTCATGAAATGGGGCAAATGACTTTGGCTTTTGACCTCACCCATGCGGTTCAATCAGGCTATCTTGACCTCAACGACCCTCGACGCTGCGTTCCACCTCCTCGAGGGGTTTCCCCACAAATAAGAGGCTCACTGTGGTTGAATTATTGCATTCGAAGTCTCATGTCGCAATCGCGAAATCGCTATGGTTGGAACCAGCTTATTTCGCAACTTCATCCTGACCCTCGCATCAACTTTCGATGGTGGTCTGAGTGTTACACCCATCAGCAAGATTCCAACGATGCGTTCCGGGACAAGAACAAGCAGCCCTGGATTTCTCGTGAAGACGACTTAGACGACATAGACGTAGGGAAACGGTTTGGCGTGATCGTAACAGTCGGGGATAACAGAGAGGGACAGTTGATTCAAGGCCCACAATGGTCGAATAACCTTCGTGCTACGAGGATTATCCGACTGTTAATCTTGAACTTCAGTACTGCTTCGGGGGAGGCATCATTGAGGGAAATACTCGAAAAAATGCTGACACCGTACGGCGATGGGGGATCAGGCGTGAAACCAAACTCGCGAGACCGGAGTAACGAAATACATGTGGAGGAACAGCGGCAGGACAGGGAAGCTGTCCTCCAGATACTGGATGAGACCCTGGTCAGCATGGAATCAGCCGCTAAACTGCCGACACCTGACGAGGAGCTCAGAGAGGAGAGAGAAGATGGAGACCTCACTCTCAGAAGGCTGCAGAATAAGGAGGATCGGGGTTGTGGGCGCGGGGCTGCTCATTCCAGCCAACATGCTCTGTTGTCAGAGAGTGGTTGGATGTGGACAGACTTCAAACATCTGGTGCTGTGTGGCTTAGGCAAGTCTATCTATATTTCAGCATAGCAAAAGTTCTGCTATATTGCCAACATTTGATATTTATTTAGCGGTTGTGCTGGCTGTTCTTTTGCATGCTATCGCGTGACGGGGCAATGTTTCGTGGAGTCTTGTCATGGTTGAATGTATTATCCTACAGGGTGGAAGAAGGCAAAATAATAAAACAGTTGTTAAGTGACTTGAGGTGGCAGTCTGCTTGAAGTTAAGAATTATTCTCAACAATCTAGTCGACCTTCTTTCACCATCGCTCATCTATTCATGAATAGTTTCTTGTTCTGTCTTTTCAATTCACATACTCATTGCGTTGCCTTTACCCATACACTCGCTGACGTCAAGCATCTTCATACATACTACCGGAAATACCTTCCTTTTGCCTCCTTTGTCATGTTCTACTCCATGGGAGACTTCGTCACGACGCTGATGTCACGCAACCCCACAGAAGCTGACTTGGCCGCTGCCAGCAGCTTCAGGCTCTATCACTACGATCCAACTATTGCTGGAGCGGTTATATTTATCTTGCTCTTCTCAGCCGCCGCCGCCCCTCATTTTTGGCGGCTTCTTAAGTCGAGGTGCTGGTTTCTTCTGCCGCTGGCAATTGGAGGCATTCGTGAGTTGCATGAACCTGGCCACTAGCAGTTGGTCATCGGAATACAACCATAATAGTTTGCAAGGAGTGCTAATTCAATTCTCATGCAGTTGAAGTAATTGGCTACGCTGGCCGCGCCAAATCTGGGAATAAAAGTCCTGACTGGACCCTCGGTCCTTACATCACACAGGCTATTGTTGCTTGTTGCGCCCGCTCTCTTCGCCGCCGCTATCTACATGGAGCTCGGAAGAATCATCAGCGTGGTTGACGGCGAGGGGCATGTCATGATTCAAAAGGAATGGATGACGAAGCTGTTCGTGACTGGTGATGTCCAATTTTCTTTCTTCAGGGAGGAGGTAAGCATCTTTTTATCGAACATTCGGCGGGAAATACTGACATTGATTTCCCAGGCGGTGGTTAGCAGGCCGCGGGAAGCCTGGAAGCTCTTGGAAGTGGCGCCAAGGTCGTCATCGTCGGCCTGTTCGTCCAACTTATCAATTTCGGATTCTTTATTGTTCTTGCAGTTGCTTTTCATCGTTCCACCAACGCAACACCCACCGGCCGCTCCAACAGCAGTATCCCCTGGCGGAAACACATGAGGGCGTTGTACTTTGGAAGTTTCTTGATCATGGTCCGCTCTGTATTCCGTACCGTGGATACACCCCGCTGACATGGCTGCAATACTGTCTGGAGGATGGGGCAATGGTGGCTGGAAGTTGGATACTCTGCCGCATCATAATCTGGACCGCTTTTGAGTGATTCAGGGCCTGCTTTCAACCAACCACGTGGTGTTGAAGGACACTTAGTGATGTGACTCCGAGAATGATCCTGTCTAAAAGATCTAGCATAAATAAATAGCATATATATTGGAAGAGACGTTTATTTAGATATTATGGCGACTTATTTGCGATGTTACTTTCGCTGAAACGAAGCACTCGTTGCTCATTTAGATGGTTGCAGCTTCATCCAGGCCTACAGACTGAAGAGGCCAGTAAATCCATGGTCTCCAATAACTCCCTAGCAGCTCATCCACCACTTCAACTGTATCTTTGCCCCAGCCTTCGAGAAACCAATAATCATCCAGTGCATGAAGAAAGGCGCCGAAGTGCGCAAATAGAACCAATGATGGCGGTTGTCGTTGGTGTAGCAACGTGAAATACTGTTGAGGTGCAAAGTGAATAAAGGCCTTTGGACCGGCCCCACGATTACAGTCCCATCGCTGAAGCGTCTGGGCATCCATCGTCTCAAACTGCACGGTGTGCATGCGACATTTCCTAATCACTGATAGAGCTCCCTCGTAGACCTCTGAGTCGCCGCTGCCTTTCCAGACGTCTCGCAGCCGGCACAGCTCCAGATCAGCCGGGTCGGTAGTGAACTCGTCGGGGTTCAGCTCTCCCCAGTTACCAAGAGTAAGGATGGTGCTCATCCTGCCCTGGCGCAGGAAGTCATAATACGGCCCCAGTACGGCGTCGATGCCGCGCATCATCGGGATCCATTCCACGCCCAACAAGCGGTCCTTGCGGAGGCGGGGCGAGTTCCGCCCCGCGCTGTCGGCAAGCTGTCTCGAGATGCTGAAGACGTACAAAAGGTTGAGGATTGACCACGCAAGCAGAGCCTCGCTCTTCTCTTGAGTGAGATTGTTGACACATTCATGAAAACCTGCCATGGCTATCTCGTGATGCTGCGTTGCTTCCATGATGCAAGACCTGTTCTGGGATCCACCAATGTAAGACATGTGCAAGGCAGCGAGGCTGAGAATAGCATGCGCCACGAAAGGGTGCTGGAAGCCGATCTGTGGAAGAGTTATTTTCCACAGTGAGTCTACGCCAGGCGTCTTGTAGATATCCACGCTGGCGGACATAGTCCAGTGGTGCAGTAATTCTAGATCCCTAATGCTAAAGTTTGGCAGAGCGGCAACGGATGCTGTCGATGCACCGGAGATGGTGCCCGGTGTGGATGCGGGAGTAGTCTGAGGGACTGTGCGCCTGCGGTCCGGAAAGGAATCAGCCACTGGAGATGGCCGACTTGGAGGGCCTCCATCCAGTACATCGGGCGCTTGAGGCGTTCCATGGTTGACGGCCTGGGTTTGCTTGGTGTATTCGCAGGAAATTTCTCTTCTGACACACGATTGACAGCTCGGTCGCTCCTCGCTACACTGGAAGGCCGTGTCAGCGGCGTTCGGATGGTCAAATTCGGCAGGGATTATAACCTTGACTCGGCGTTTCCGGCAGTTAAAACACCCGTTCCTTGACTTCCTGTGTGGCCCACGTCTCTTGACTAGGAGATGACCGTGTGGCTCTATTGGCGACGTTGTGTGTTGTAGGGGGGGGGGGGGAACTCATAGCTCCAGGGCAAGACGATCCAGACGGATCGGGAGCGAGAATGGATGGGAGGGAGTTGGGGATAACGAGCATGAACGAGCGAGCGTAAACGAGCGAGGACGTCTGGTGGAGAACATTACGGCCGTGACTTAAACGAACAAAGGCGAGCCGTTGTATTCTGTACGCTCGGTTCCCTTGAATGCAGTGAAGTAGAAAGCCCTGGCTCTAAGTAGGAGCCCCGTGTGCAATACCGTAAGGCTGGCGAAAACAACGACTCCAACAACCGCTGCGGCCAGTGAGGGCGTGTATCGGTAGAGCTGGAAGTTGAAGCCCGCTCCAGGGTCCGCGGCCGTCGTGGAATCCATGGTCTTTGGCTTCTAGGGACGCTGTGTCGAACTCTTTAACGATGTGGATGTAGTCAAGTTCTGTGGGAGATGATTGTGAGCACGAAAGCTTCCCTACATGACATTTATGAATTTCGAACGTCTCATTTCCTTCAGTAAAGACCGCGTATATCAAAGCAGCACTCCCAAGTTCCGGGCTCGTCGTATGCGTAGTTGATCTTCCCAAGAGCCAGGCACCTGACGAAGACGAAGACCGTGGCTGTGTTTTTTTTTTTTTTCTACTTGGTTTTGTGGATCTGGGTCTGCATGCCATCTGGAAACACAGGAGCCTGCTTCAGGCAACTTCAAAGTGGTGATGACAGGGGTCTTGAACAAGGCCAGGGGCAGACTGTGGTCTGGAAAGAACCTCCGTGGGATGTGGACTAAGCCCCATTATCTTTGAGCGGAGATTATCCCAGATTGGACGATGGAGGTCTCCGTGCTGAGCGTTCCAATAATGAGTCGCCAACTGCTTGTTGGTGTTGAGCTACGGCTAAGCGTCGCGTCGATCGGGCGTGGGGTCTCATCCAGTACGGTAAACGAACTCTAAACGAGATACGAGGCCACGTGAACGAAGAACGAGACGCCGCCCACAGCCACCAGGGTTACAACGCTTGGGGACGGGTACACGCTGAACAGTGTCCCCCCTTCCTGGAGGCGTCGAGGTCGCGCAGGGTACGACGCTCAACTGCGGCAAGTGGCATGTCGTTGAGGGCGGGGACACCAGCAGCACCATCTGCGTCCAGGAGGGCATCACCGTCGCCCTCTTCCAGGTTGTCCATCCGTCGCTTGCCGGCCATTCTTTGCACTCGAGCCCTACATTCGCAGACGGCGCTTTGTGTAGGGCCCACGTACCAGTGGAAAGTCACAACGCCGGTTACGAATACAGTTGATGCATCGATGGCCCAGATATTGATGCTCTCTGAGGCTGTTGGTAGGTCTCTCGTACGTACGATAATCGTATGGGAAGCAATCGTGTATTGGTGTTGTTCTGTCTAAGTTCTGAGAGGCTACGTGCCCCGGAGGGGATAACTAAAGTAGCCTTCCAAGTGCGAGGGTCGTACTTGCCAACAGAGGCTACTAGTGTAAACGGTATCGCGGGGAGAGAAATTTGATATAGCTAACAGCTACGCGTGCGCAGCGTAGGAACTGCGATTAGTTATTAAGCCAGAAATGTAATTCAGAAATATTGAACTCCAACTGCCAATGTCGCAACCAATTGCCTTTCCACTAGCCATTCATGCCGACTTGTGCATCCAGACTCACCACTTATTGTCAAAAACCTTTCCGTCCACATAATTGATCATCTCTGTCACCCAGCCCAGTGATTCCCTACCCTCTCCAAACTTCATTCCCTTGCTCATAACCATCCGATAGTTATCCCCCGGGTTCACCTTACCCAGGATATATGGTTTTCTTGTCTCCACTCGCTCCGGAACCGGTATACTCCTACCAACCAAAGCTTCCATCCCCTGCCAAGCAAACGTAACGGCTTCCTTCGCACCGCCTGGTATACCAGCATCATCAAGCATGAGCATCTTGAGGCCAGGCAGCTTCTCCTTCATGTAATCTGTGATGTTGGGGTTGTAAGCCCCTCCACCACACATGAAAACTTCATCAACCTTCTTCCCTTCAGGGCCATATCGGTGCCAATGGTCAACGATTGCCTGGGACGTGATCCTGGTAACTGTGGCCACGACATCGTCTGCAGACAGGCCATGGGCCTCTCCATCGCGGATAAGATCGTCTGCGAGAGTGTCGCGGAAAACCTCGCGGCCGGTAGTCTTCGGCGGGTCCCACGAGAAGTAGGGTATGTCTCTGATGAACTTGTCCACAAGCTCTTGGCACACAGTTCCACGCTTGCCCATCACCCCGTCCTTGTCGCACTCCATGGCCCCATCAGTGTAGTGCCTCACGGCCGCATCAATGAGAGCGTTTCCGGGGCCAGTATCGAAGTCGTACGCACGACCAGGCCCGTCTGGTGGAATGAAACACACGTTCGCAATGCCGCCAATGTTCTGGCACGCGCGAAGCTTGCCGGGGTGATGCAAGAGCAGCGCATCAAAGAAGGCGATGAGGGGGGCGCCCTGGCGCCCGGCGGACTGATCCGATACGCGGAAGTCAGTCACGGTGGTGATACCTGTACGTGAGGCGATGATAGTGCCCTCGGCCATGGTAAGCGCAGACTTTGGGACCCCCTTTTCCGGCATCGAGGCAAGCCAGATTGTCTGCCCGTGGGATCCGATCGCGTCGATGGACTTGATGTCGATCTTGTTGTCTTTGCAGAACTGCTTTACCGCCTCTGCGAACACCTCTCCTAGGAGGACGTTGACTTCCGAAAGCTCTGACGCAGAGGTCCTGTCGTGCTTGATGATGTTGAGAACGCGCTTCTTGATCTTGAGGTCCATGGGAATTTCTCCGTACTTCAGAAGGGAGAAGTGCATGGGCGACTCTGGAGTTTCTTGTCTGAAATGGCAAAGAGCGCAGTCGATACCGTCCTGAAATTGTCAGCCGTCTATGAAATTCCAAAGCCTACTGCTGTTGCATATAAAACGCCACGACCTTGCCAGTGATGCACAGTCGACATGTCAAGAAAATGATAAAACTACTGAAATTATCAGTCACAATCTACATACCATGGATGTGCCGCTGTTCATCCCCAAGACAGTCATGTCAAGCGGCTGGCCCTTCGACGTCTCATTCGTGAACTCATGGTCACTCGCCATGTCTTTGGTCAAAAAAGTGATGATAGGAAGGAAGAAGCGATGTTGCCAACTGACTCAGCCTGGGTGAGGGGATAGTGCTGCAGCCGAGCCCGGAAGTTTATTGATCAGCAGCCAGAAAGATCTGTAATCTTTTTGTACGGAATCATAATAACTTCAGCCGAAGACGTTAGACCGATGCGGTGACACGCGACAGTAAGCCCGTAAACAGGCAATGTCGACGTTGATCGCGGGGCAAAGTCGGAGAACATCAAGGCCTGAATGGTCAGCTCCTCCTTATTGGTACCAAAGCAAAGCTAGCAAAGAGAAGTATGGTGACTTTTTGGGTCGCTTTCACCAAGATTGGTACCTAAATAGTTGCCTCAAGCTTCAAAGAATAATTCTCTTGCGCATGATTCCATTCCTATCCGCTGCCTAACAATCGCATCGTTTGCGTACCAACGTCTCGCGAGCATCACCTATCACCATCAGCATGGGCTATACCACGTGGTGGAAACGGCTGTCAGCCAAGCAGCTCAACTTCGCCATACAAGCCTTCTCCCTCATCAGCATATTCTTCGAAGGCTATGACCAGGGTGTTATGGGTGGTGTCAACGCCTCGCCCAGATATGTTGAAACAGTCGGCATTGGGCTCCCCGACGGCACTGTCACGGATACTCTTCATCAGGGAGGCATAGTCTCGGTGTACTATATGGGCTGCATTGCGGGTTGCTTTGTTGGGGGTTGGGCGGCGGATCGGATTGGCCGTGTAAACGGGTTTGTACACTTGACTCTTTCCCTCCCTCTCTGTCTGTCCTTCTCACACGCCTTCTTAGCACATTTGCTGACTTAGTTAAGTATCTTCATAGGATGCATGTTCGCCTTGATCGGAGGCGCTCTCCAAGCCGCAGCGCAATCCAGCAACTTCATTATTGTTGCCCGAGTTGTCACAGGCATCGGCACCGGGGCCTTGACGGGTATAACACCGGTGATGGTCGCCGAAACTTCCACAGCAGACCATAGAGGCGGTTTTCTCGGCTACGTTTTCATTGCCAATTACTTGGGCATCTCCGTCGCCTACTGGCTGTCATTCGGCCTTGCCTTCGTCGATGGAGGCTACTCGGAAGTTCGATGGCGATTCCAACTAGCTTTTCAGTGCTTCCCCGCCCTGCTTCTCTTTCTCGGAATCAAGATGTTGCCGGATACACCTCGGTATTTAGCATCAGTCGGGAGGTTCGACGACGCTCGCGAGGTCATCGAGTATGTTCGTGGGGGATTCGGTCCTGAGGTTGAAAGAGAGTACCTTGAGATCAAGGCTGTTGCGGAAGAGAGTACCAAGTCTTCTCCCGTGGAGTTCATAAAGATCCTGATTGGCAAAGGGCCCAAACCCGGTTTTAATCTTGGACAGCGCGCCTGGCTGTGTCTGTTCCTGCAAATCATGGCATCGTGGACCGGCATCACGGCCGTGACGGCATATTCTCCGGTGCTCCTATCGCAAGCCGGATATACCGAATTAACCCAGAACGGGCTTGCTGGCGGCCTGAACACCATTGGAATTATCGGAACCATCATCAGTGCCCAGATTGTTGACCGTCTCGGTCGAAGAACATGTTTGATGGGCGGCGCCTTCTGCCTCTTTGCTGTGAACTCAATCGCAGGTTCACTCTACGAAGCTTCTCGTGCCAATCCGGAGAAAGCTACTCAATTTGCCCCTGCCGCTGTAGCCATGTTGTTCCTTTTCAACCTGTCATATGCGGCCACATGGGGAACAGTTGCGTTTCTTATTCCAACAGAAGTTTGGTCGTCTGACTTACGTGCGCAAGGCAACGGGTTTGGAATCACCGGTTGGGCCATTGGTGTTGGTATGACCACGCTAGTGAACCCGACAATCTTCGATGTCTTGGAAAATCGGACATACTTCCTGTTCGCTGGTCTCAACCTTCTGTGGGTGCCCATTGTCTATCTGTGTAAGTGTCATCTGCTCTACCACAAGGTGTAATGCTGATCATGTCCAGTTTATCCCGAGACCTCAAATCGTTCCCTCGAGTCAATTGATGCACTCTTCGCTGCTAAGAGTCTTTTTACATGGAACATGGAGCGCAGCTACATGGCTCACAGTGACGTTTTGGCCAATCGTGGGCGTGGCAATGAGGGAAATGTGTTCAACAGTAAAATACGCTAATACTCTTGTCAATTTCTCTCCCATTATGTGGACCAACCTAGACATACAAGAACATCCGAGCACAATTGGCTGAAGGACTTCTGGACGCCACCCCCGGATAGACAGGTGCTTATTGGAGTTGGCATGAATTCAGCATTGACTCGTTTTATGGTGTCCCAATGCCTGTGCGACGTTTAAGATGTCGAATCGAGCATGCATTCAGACAGATGCAGCGGGCTATTTCTACCAAATCTCGAACTGGGAAGAGAGTGTTATGTAGCCGCATTTGCCCTGAGTAGTTTTCAGCCACTCGGTGGAGTTGATTTCTCTTCCTCCTGACTGCATTTCGACTTGCTGGAACTGTTCCATAGCCTGATATATCCGTAAGTGTGAGAACACCTTAAACGAGTCAAGGCGTTCCTCGGGGAGCCAGAAAGCACAAGTTTACTAGTTAGTAGACACGTCTCATAAATTACCAAAGCTTTCACACGGCCTAGGTATGTATACTCAGATTGCCATAGTTCAGGCCTGCCTGGAAAAATCTCTGTTCCCCATCGGAGTGCGATAACCTCAACGCTTGTTGGCGCGCTTGAGTGTTGAAGGATTTGAGGCTGAGATGCAGATGTGCAACATTGAACGGGACGGACTCGCGCAGCCCAGCCACTAAGTAGGGCAGTGTATGCATCTCGGACCCTGTGCGCTGTGAGCTGTGCGAGATTTCTGGACCCCCGAGGCGGCGTCTTGGGACCAGTTTCCAAGACTCTGATAGCAAATCCACACCGCATTCGGGCTGTAGACCGCGTTAGCTGACGAATGATATCCATTCTTGTCTAATTTGAGCCCGCTTACGCTGCTCGCTTACGGATACACGGCTTAACAAGCGTGATGTCTAAGACAATGAGCTACAATATGCAGAATCAGCATTCCACTACGGCCACTGTGTAGGCATTCACCGGGCCTATGTCGGTAATCGACCAGTGAAGAGTTCTCATGCTCTCCCGCAAGAACGTTCCTGCTTAATTTATGGAACCTACGTGAAACAACTTGCGGGCAATTTGCGTCGACAAAAGATGTGGGAGGGACTGAGAACCGGAGATATGACAGTATCGTTCAGTGGCAGGGACTCAGTGCTACACAACAGCTACCTGCATGTTCGATGGCCCCCATGGTGACTGTCCCGACCCGTGTGAGAGATATGCGTAATCCGGTTTAGCTTAAAGCTGATGCCTTGCGCGGGGGAAAAGAGCAGAGCCGAATGACCTCAGCAGCGAGGAAGAGTGAAAAGACGCCAATGTATGCTCTCTAATGGAGTTACCTTAAGAACGGTTCCGGCGTCCCACCCATTTCTTCAGTAAAATTACTACCTCAATTTGTTTGCACTTATTTGGTTGCCTTGCCAGATGGTGTAGTCCTTCACTTGCGTTTCATATTTTGCCCAAAAGGCGTCGCAATGGGCTCTCAGTCAGCCAACATCAATGACTTGGCATCAGAGCATACTTTCAAGGCAAGTTGCAATATGGCGAATCGCAACATCATTGTGAGGCCCTCCGAGTGAAAACCCTACTAATTATTGACTTTCAACCAGATTCTCATTTGGTTCGGCATGGGTCTTTGTATTACAACATTTGCCCTGCGCTTGACCATCAGAATCATTTGCTGTAAGCCGCGTTCGATTGACCTGTCTTCTTTCCCGCACCAACCCCCCCCCCCCCGGATTACCCAGGTCTCAGTCCAGGCTTTGAAGGCAGACGTACGGGTTTCTTAGCTTTGGCTTCCTGGGAGTGATATAAAGTAAAAATCGCGATCCGCCCCTGTCAAATTCGAGACCTATTTCCTTTATTTTCGGCAGCTAATTCTGAGCTCGCAGTCCAACGTCTGTTCGTCGAGGATTATCTGATGGGTCTTGCGCTGTCGATCATCATCTCCACCGGCGCCGTTCTTCATACTTACCTAGCCGACATCTACCTGACGTCGCTGCCCCTGGAAGCCACTGGCATGTCCCCTGCAGACTATTCGAGCCGCGTGACTGTCGTGTGGCGGATCGACGGTGTTGCGATCATCCTGCTCGCCTTGGGGATATGGACCATCAAAATCAACTTCATGTTAATCTTTTACCGTCTCGGTCACCAAATCACGGCCTATGCGACCTTTTGGTGGGCCGTAGTCGTGGTCATTGTCGTCTGCGGTGCGGTGCTACTTGGTATTCTTCCCTACGACTGTATGTTTGAAGATTCGGGGTGGGTGAACGCGCATTGCTCGACGGCGTCAAAGATGAGCTACATTTACTCCGTTTACAAAGCGAATGTTGCTGTGGATGTTATTTCAGACTTCCTCAGTGAGCTATTACCCTCAGCCACCTCTCTGCATGGGAGTTGCTATATAAAGTATTGAGTCTTACTAACTCCAAGCAAAATCATAGTCATTGTGTTCCCCATTTCAATATTGTGGAACACGAAGATCTCCTTGTGTCAGAAGCTTGTTCTGTCGAGCATATTTTTGCTGGTCGCGTTTACTATAGCCGTGACAATTGTCCGGGGTAGTATCTTCTTAGGCGTCTATAAGTCCGGGGAGGACGCTAGTCGCAAAGGTTTGGACCCCTCATGGATGGTATTTTGGTGGTTCATCGAGCTTATTGTCTGTGAGTAGATTTTCTTCTCCTTGAAACCTGCTAATGTTGCCGGGATATATGTCTCCATAGCCGTGCTGATCTCTCTAGCTTTCATCGTCGCCTGTCTTGTGTCCTTCCGGTCCCTCTGGAGTAAAAAGAGGCAAGAGAGGAAACGTAGGATTCAGCTGGAAAGACAACGAGCCATTATTTTGACTCAACATACGCCTGATCATATGAGATCCTTGACTTCTATTAGGACGTCCAGCGCAATGCGCAATTGGTGCGACAGATTGCTGGATACTCTGGCTGATCTCGAGGGCACTATGCTCGAGCGGAATATGCCCCAGCGTCTTCCCCTCACCGTACCCTCGGGAAGGTTGACAGTTGACTTTTCTCAATTTGATACTGTCCAGCTGTCTACCTCTGAAGCTAAGCTACCATCTGTCTCTCATAGCAGTCACGGTTCTTCTGTCAACGGATATGTGGCTTCGGTCCGTTCGGAATGCGCAAGGGAGCCGCAGGCCTTGATTGAGGAGTGCAACTTGCTGCAGCATGCAGAACCACTGCCTTCATACCATCGTCCTGGCACGGCGGTCTAGATGTCTACAGGAATGGTCCCGAGAAAGATAGTCGCTGAAATGAAGATTGTAACACAGGATATAGGATCCGAATCTCTGACTAGGCCACATAAAAGAATCATTTCGCTGCATCACCTCTGACTGACAAACAAATTATGTTCCAGTATATCCGAAATCAAGAGAATCCACTAGACGACCATAATATCCTGTATGAAGTCCGCCAAGTCCGAGTCATCAAATCGTACCTTTGGCACCTCGACGCCTGACCTCCCGTTATCTTGAGCAAGACCTGACCTTGTCAATAGGAGTTCCTGGACAGCCTGCGAGTCCTGGTGTACACTCAATTCGAACATGCCCAGGCGGCCTTTGGAACCGTCGACGAACGGTTTAAGGACTAGGCCTCGTAGTGAATGATGAGCATTGCCAAGCTGCGCCGAGATTACTGCGAAAAGCACTGGCAATACCTCCCTTTTCTGGCCCTGAGTATCTTCCACTGCATCAATGTTTGACTGAAAGGGACGACTGGCGGTAAATTCATCCCAGTATACGCTTGTATAAATCGGAGTACCGACGTTGCCCAGTAATGGAGTTGGATCCAACGGCTCGAAAGTAAGGCCTGTCTGGTGTATACTGTTTTCTCCACGTGGTGCCAGCAATCTGCCATGAATGAAGACGGCTCGTAGATACAGTCGGCATAGTGTAAAGTTATACAATCCTGAGGGGTGGTTGGTGGCCACGTCGACATCCACAACTTCTGCGCAATCTACCACCACATAGCCAGGCCGTGGCTCGTAGCCCAGATCAGGAGATATGGGTCCGTCGAGGTTGGCCCAAGACCACGTGGCGATCCAGCAACCCCTGATTCTGGACACCGCCCTTTCATGCTGGGGATATGTGTTCCAGCAAAGTTGAGACAGAAGCTCTTTTTCCCACATGCCGGCGAGGTATGTATCCTTCTGGGTCTCACAGACGTTCCCAGCCAGTCCGGCAAGTGCAACGAGCTTGTCTGAACCCTTGGTGAGGTAACATGAGGAGTAAGCTTTCACCATTGCCCCCCAAGCTTCATTCACACTGGCTATATCTACACCCGCATTTAAAGGTAAAGAGCGTGTCCTGGTAAGAAACACTTTGAGCCTACTAGTATTTCTTGAGTTACCGTAATAAATAGCTGCCAGGGCTCTTGTCTCTTTGAAAGTAGTTAAATTGCTTAAGGATATAAGGTGATATCAAGAACTGCTTACGTTTTCCCTATTCCGCAACTTAATGTTGCATGGCTATTCTACCTTGCACCGCGCTTGATAAGAAGCTCCGCGGTCTCTTTACTTTCAACTAATCTTGCCAAGTCCAGGGGTGTGATAGCTCCCATTTTATTCACGTCCGCACCAGATTCCACAAGCAGCTTGACCGTTTCAAAGTCTCTCGCTTGTAAGGCTTGCACCAAGGGCGTGCATCCCTTCTTGTCCACGCCGTTCGGCCTCGCACCGTGGCGGAGGAGCTTCTTGGTCAGCTCCACGTTGCCACAATTGATCGCGTGTGTGAGCAGGGTCTCCCCGTTTCCGAGCTCTTGATTTGGGTCGAGGCCCCTTTCGAGGAGGAGTGGCACGAGACTTGTGTGCTCTCTTTCTATGAGGAAACTGACGGCTGTCTTACCCCATGAGTCACGCTCATTAGGTGTAGCACCATAAGTAAGGAGGAGCTTGATCAATTCCTCGCGACCGTTTGCGGATAATGTCTGGGCTTTGATAGTGTTCATGAGAATGCTGGTTCCCATGAGATCTTTTGCGTTCGGGTCAGCGCCTCGTTCGAGCAATTTCTTGACGACGCTGATACGTTTCTTCGTGAACGCTTCCATGATCAGGGATGTGCCAGTGTTGGATTTCGAGTTGACGTTCGCGCCGCGCTCAAGCAGGAAGTCGAAGATCTCATCCCTGTTTTCTCGCAGGGCGAGGACGATGATGGGGTTTCCGGTCATATCTGTTGCGTTGACTGAACCACCGCGGGATTGCAGAAGCTTGAGCATCGCGAGGTTATTTCCTGAGTAGGCGTGTTGAATTGCAACCCGGCCGTACCGGTCAGTTGTATTGACCTCGGCTCCATGATCCAGCAGGAGCTCCACCATACCCAAGTCACCCTTATCGACGATTTCCAAGAAATACGACGATCCGTAAAGATTCTTGTGATTAGGGTTGCATCCATGCTGTATCAAAAGCTTCGCCATGGGGATATCCCCAGTAGAAGCTGCCCAGAACAGAGGAGGCAGCTTTTTCGCCGAGTCGCTCACGTCCTTCGACGCTCCGAGCTGTAGTAGCTTTGTGACCATCATGGGCTGTTGGTTTTCGATAGCTAGGACAAGCGATGTCTTCCCCTCTTCATTTCGTCCGTTGATGTTCGCCCCGGACGAGACGAGCGACGCGACCGTGGCAAGGTCACCTCTGGAGGATGCTTCGCAAAGTGCCACGACAAGAGGCTCGGGCTTATAACGGAAGGGAGCAGTTACAGCCCTGAATACTTCAGAAAGCTTGCTCTGTGGGGCCTTGTTGGAAGATGAAGGGCTTGTAGTGGGCGATGCGGGCGATTCGACTCTTTTGACATCTGAAATATGTTCGGGCGGATTTTCATCATAAGGCGGTGGTGCGTCATCGTCCATGGCGGAAGAGCCTGTCTCGCTTGAAACAACGACTCTGAAGGCAGCATCTGCCATCTCCAGCAGTTCACGATATCCATGGCCATTCAGAAGCTGATCTTGGCCATCCGCGGTGTTCCTATATCCGATTAGAGACGTACATCATGGTAGCAGAGTCGCTGCGTGCACTCCTTACACCTGGATAGCTTCTACCAAGCCTTGCATTACCGAAGTCTCGAGGCCCAACCACGTCTCATATTTTGATAGCAGACCTGCGTCGACTGGGAGCTGTTGAGCTACAGAAACACCGGTACCCTTTTCCACGATCGCCTCGGCCCGAGCACACTTCTCAAGTCGATCGGCGAGTGTGTGTTGCAGCCTCTGAGAAACCAGCTTGGTGGAGCCCAGCTTATCGCCGAGCTCGAATACCGTTTCACTGAGCTCTTTGAGGTTGATAGACACTTGGGTGAAAGGGGAGTCGCTGGCGCTCCACTGTGCCACAGTCTCAGCAATACTTGTGGCTGCCGAGAGTGCACGGTGATGGATGGTTTGGCACTGTGCTGCAAATGCTGCGGCTGAGAAGGGAGTCATCGTAACGAATACAGCGGCCTGCGTACGCCAAGTTTGTGTGTATGATCTCGTCCGCTTGAAGGAGCGGGATCAGTCTCGCATGCTTCCACGATTTACAAAGATCAGAAACTGCCGCGTTAAATGTGCGGGACTTGGGGTTGTCGAGGTTGGATTTGAGGGAGCCAACATGATAGCTCGGAGGATTCACATCAGCTGCGGAGAGGCGCAGCCAATCCACTAACCAAGACTGGATTAATAGGTGCGAAACCTGACGCGGCGCGTAAGCCCGTATTCGTCGTATTGTTCAACTGGTTGATTTACCCGTGGGCGTTTCCCGCGTGCGCAGAGACCGGACAACTTCAGGCAGCTGAGCCCACGGGCACTCTGTTTCGTCGCTGTGCGACCGAGAAGAGAATCAAGTGCTCATTCCTGGCCGCAGATCGAATCAATATCAATGACTCCTACAACGCATCGAATTTCTGCAATATTTACCGGCCAATTACCGCACTTACATTGATCTCAAACGTCACCACGAGCACCGTAGTTTCCGGCTCGCGCCTCTGCTCTCCTCTTACCGACAAGCGATTCCATTGACAGTGCAATCAGAATTACCGCTACAGCCCAGCCAGATTTGCAGCATAGTCTATCACAGCCTACACTAGCCCTAATACTTAGGGTTTACATAGAGCAAACTACATGCCGAGATATTTAAATTCACAGACATGAAGGAGTTACTCTATGGCACGATAGTATAGACCATAGACTATTTGCATTCTTCGAGTTCCTCTACTAACCTGGAACAACGATGATTGTCCGAGTGGGACAAGAGACAGTGTAAGTTGCAGGAATGTATTATACATGCTAACAGAAGTCAATTACGGCCCCATATGTTTGCGGCCTCTGCGGGTCTTCGGGGGCCTTGGTCACCTCCGCCAACATAGCCCCCAACTCTCATCTATCTTGTTGCGCATTCTACCCCCTCTGTAATGTTAATTTCTTCGTGTACTACAAATAATCCGTTAGGCTGGAACGCTATCCTTCGTTTTCTTTAAACCACATGCACTTCCTGTTCTCGTGAGTTTTTACGACACTTGCGTTACGATACCCACTTTAGTGGATCTTTAGAAACACCGCGGCATGCATCCGCAGTGGCCCGTAGCCTTCCAGTCCTCTCCCCTTTGCCCAACTACAAACTCCTCCAATTTGAGTCTTTTCATTCCATCCATCTTTTGAATTCCTCCTGCAATTCTCAGCGTTCTCCGCATCAGTGACGCGGGCTGTGTGACAACATGTCTTTGAACGGATCACTCAACTCGCTTGCGGAAGCCATCACATTCACAGCTCGTGAAAACAAAGTCGAGGACCTGCAAAATCTCCTGGGGAAATGGGAGTCTCCGGACCGAGAGCCGCCACAGCGAGCACTCAACGCAGCCCTTCGACAAGGCCACGTGGGGCCGGCAAACCTGCTCCTAGATCGCGGGTGCTATTGCGGCTTCCACGAGACACAGGCAGCCTTGGAGGGAGGCCACAAGATCGCAATATTCGAATGCATGCTCCAGCATGGGTGGGCAGTCAACTTCAGCCTCGACCACCGCGGCGACGCATTAGTGTGCTCGCTGCTTTTCGCGGACACGCCCGACCTTCCCCGATGGCTCCTTGAGCACGGGGCGGACCCCAATGCCAAACCCCGGAGTGACCCGGTGTGCTCGACTGCACTCGAGGCCGCGTGTTCCGGGCCAAGTATTCCGGCTGATATCGTCAGCCTCCTGCTAAAACACGGGGCGATGGGTAGTCTTGCGGTGCTGGTGGCCGCGTGGAATGGTAATGTGGAGGCACTGCGTGTGCTCCTGGACGAGGGGGGAGAAGTGTTCGGCATTGATGTGATACCTGAGGCGGAGAATCCGGACTGGGCGCTGAAGGAGGATTGGGGGACGGCCCTACACGGTGCTGCTGCCAAGGGCGAGATAGCATGCGTCGAGTTTCTTCTGGGTAGAGGCGCCAGAACCGATACCCGGAATGGCGCTGGCTTGACTCCGGAGCAGACTGCAGAGCATTTTGAGAACAGGGGTTGTGCGGATGCTCTCAGGAAGTCTCCATCAGCGTAAGCATCGCATTTACGATGACAAGGTACAAAAGAGAGCTTTAGGCGGATGAAGTTCTGAGGACGCTATGTCATACAGAGACATGACAAATACCTGGAAAAGGCTGCTGGGTGCGGCGCCGGCAAGTCTACCTAGCCAGCGAAGAGCATGGTTAAGAATTGTGGAGAGCAAGTAGATATGTGAGGCAGTGGGTCGTGCACATCTAATTGGACTCCGTATAGCCCTTGATCCAAATGCTGGCACTGGGCTCGGAGTTATCGCGGAACGCCGCGGGTGGGAAAACGAGTTACCCCTGAGACTGCTTGGCATACCTTAACGAGGTGGCAGTTTGACCCTGGTATGCCATTCTCCTGACGTACATATTGGCATGGGTCTTTAGATTGAGCCACCGGCGCTGATTGACGAAACTGTATATTGAGAAGAAAAAGGCCTCAGTGTTCTCTTGACAGTCGTCCACCTAACTAGGCTACATGTCCTCTCCTTCCTCGCCCGTGGCCCGCGACCCACAAAACAGGACAGGCCTACATCCTCAGTCGTATCTCCGACGGTCGTAAATTTAAAAAGAAAGAAAAACGATTTAAGAACAGACTTCAATGGTTTTCCCCAAACAGAAATCTCGGCGTCGACTTACCCTACCCCATCTACCGTCGATCCTCACTACCCGGGAAGGGTGGCTGTTCTCAGAATGCCCTCGTTTTGCTTGATGTTGGCCATGAGCTCCCTAGGGGCAACAGCTACTACGCGCCAGCTCTGGAACCTTACGTTAATACGTTGATATTGAGAAGACCCATCTCCGGCCGAATGGCCAAGTCCTCATGACGACGTTCACCAACGCTTCGCTCTATACTCTCGATCCTACGTCTTCAAGTCCGACTGCCGATCTCGTTGCATCATTCGCACCATCGACCGCGTTAACGGGCGTTACAAGTGTGGGCAATGACAAGTTCGCAGTGATCGGAGGCGTCCGGGGGAGCTACATGTACACACGAATGAGACCGTCTACACCTGCGACTTCAGTGCCGGGTCCGAGCCCGCACTCGAGGTTGTCGCCACCCTGCCTGATGCGGTGATGCTAAACGGCATGGACTCCCTGCCCCAGAATCCGGCTGTTGTGTTGATAGCGGATTCGAGGGTCGGCACTGTGTGGCGGGTCAACACGACGGATGGAGACGTCGCCATCGCGTACCAGGGAGACCTGCTTCTCCCGCCCGAGAATGCGACTGTCCCCATCGGTATCAATGGCTTGAAAGTCTCGAATGGCTACGTATATTTCACCAACACTGCAAAGAACCTCTTCGCCCGTGTTGCTGTCACTAATGATGGCGTCATGCACGGCGAAGTGGACACGGTCGCGATCCTGTTCCCAGGGGAGGAGGAGTACGATTGGGATGACTTTGTCATGGACGCGTCTGGCGAAATTGCATACATGGCACAGATTCCGAATGCCGTTGGGAGAGTCACCATCGGCACAGGAGAAATGGATGTTGTCGTTTGGGTTGGAAACGATACTGTATCCTTGATTGGGCCTACCAGTGTGACATTGGCGGAAGACGGTGTCACGGCCTACGTGAGCACGAGAGGTACGCAATCGAGTGGGATTAGCTGCCAGCTTGTAGAGATCTCGTTGGCGTGATTGCTTGCGCCCCCAGCAGCTGCTGTTGATGTCGCAGGCAACCTGAATCGCTGGAGTAACTAAGGGGTTGTTCCTCGAGTCTAAACTCGAGCTGATCAATCAAGTACTTATTGTATTGTCTGTAATTAAACTAATAAGCTAGAGCTTACTAGGCCTTTATAAACGGTGTCTTAACTGTCGAGAAAAACGGCTCATAGAGCGTGCATCGACTATCTGCATCAGCAGATTCTAACATGATGGCTTCAATGGTCCCGTTGCAGCCAACACAGGCAATATTATCACCCTCGAGGTTAACCAGCTCCCACCCTGGACCTTTCCCAGAGGGATCCTTTACAAAGCCTGCCCAGGCTTCCTGCAAGTATCGACTTAGTTCATTTTGTTGGTCTGTGGCGCCCTCTCTGGGATACGTCCCCCAAATCATCGACGTATCGGAGCCGTGCACTGCTCCAAGCTCTTCAGAGGTGTAGCCGTCTCTACCCATGTTTGGGAAAGATGCGTTGTACAAGTACCGCCAGGTTGGGATTCCGCTCTGTATCGATGTGCGGGAGACGAGAAAAGCGGGCTACAAAGCGATTAGTGTTAGCGAAAACTGACGTTGTTTAAACAGCCTTGATCAGTAGGACTTGCACATTGGTAAATGAGCTCAGTAAAGACCTGAACGGCAGCATAGAATAGCGGAATGCCAGTGCTTTGCTGAATAAGAAGAACAACCTGCATGATTGCCTCGGCAATCTGAGTATCACCGCCACTGATGAAGCCGATAAGTTGCACCACCTCCGGCTCAGTGACGGCTGAGATGTTGACGCTGTACTGAATGGCCAAATAGGTTCCTTCTTGTCCCGTGGAGCCGATCAACAGGGGCACATTTGCGACGGCCCCCGCCGCGCGAGCTGGCAGATACGGAAGCTCCATCTGCGTGACATTGTCGTTGACGGGGCTGAAGTCGAGGCCGTTGGCCACTATCACGTCTCGGATGGTTCTGCCATCCGTGGCACGTACACATGCGATCTCGTCGTCCCCGGAGGAGCAGCCAACAAGAGAGGCAAGCGCCGCCCAGGATAGTGGCCCGGCCTCCCTTCCGATGGCACTGACCGTTGCTTGGCCACTTGAGCACGCTGCGGCGCGAAAGGGTGGATTAGAGTGCATGGTGGTAACCAGACGATCGACCGAGCCCCCGCCAGATGACTCGCCCGCGATGGTGACCTTGGAAGGGTCGCCGCCGAATGCGTGGATGTTGGACTGCACCCAGTCTAGAGCAAGGCGCTGGTCAAGGAAGCCAAGGTTCTGCTCCTCTAGAGAAAGCTGGGGCGAGTTTGGAAAGCCGAACACTAAACGTCGAGATTAGCAATGCCCCGTGGCGAGGACGCGGCTAAGAAAGCAGTGGGGTACCATTGAGCCGGTAGTTGAATGTCACGACGACAAGACCGTGCTCCGAAGCGAATCCGGTCCCGTCGAACATGGGATGGCTTGCTGTCCCCGTCCGCAGCCATCCGCCGTGAATCCAGAGCAGGACCGGCCGCCCGGCGGTTGAGCAGTCCACCTGATCTGGGGCGTAGACGTTCACAAACAAGCAGTCCTCGCTCTCAGGGATCCCGTCGTCATCTAGTGAATGCAAAATCAGTGGTTGTGGTCAGTGAGTAATTAAAAACATGTTTGATAACTCACTACTGGTATAATCCAAGCATTTGCTTCCCCATGCGGTAGCTTTCAGTGGACTTTGTCTGAAGGTGGCGATGGGCTCCGGTGGAAGGAAGCGCCTCTGATCCACTGGCGGCTGCGCATAAGGAATGCCAAGGAACTTGTTCACCTTTACTGTTGATGATGGCAACGTCGTGGTTGTACCGATGATGACACCAGCGTCGAGGACGGCAGATGGAGCTGGGGCGGCGTCGATAAGGGCACCAGCCCCAAGCAGGAGACTCATCAGCGAAAATAGGGTCATATTGCCATTGCAACTCAAGTCTGCTTAAAACCGACGTCTCCTGAGTGGGCCCAACAATATATAGTTCTAGAGCAGAGCCAAAGGCTGCGATCCCCGCAACTGCACTCAGACGGGAAGGATTCCGTCGCTGAATTCCTTCCTCTAAGTCTGTTCTGGTCGGAAATTCGGTGCAGGCGGGAAGTCGTACCGACGGGAGGATTCGTGTCTTCCGACCAGGCACGCAAGGTAGCCATTTTGAGAGGATGCGCACCTACTTGAGGATGTAATTAAGCGTTGGGCAGAATGCTCTGGAATTCACAACATCACTTGAAGGTTGCAGTGTTTGATTCCATTCCTTACAAGATAAATAAGCACATTTACTTCACAATAAGACCGGTTCTGAATTGAATCACTAGTTCAGCAACGGCGATAGTTGATGTTTGTGGCCCAACGAGCCAGTGCCATGGATCATTTAGGTAAACAAGCAACGCTCTGTTCTTACATTACCCCAGCATTTAAGGATTTCGATCCTGAGCAGCCACCAGGTGCCGCAAAACCAATCCCCGCGTTCGGTCAAGCGATGAAAGATAATAGCCTGCCTTGGCATTATTCGAGCTGCAACCTAAACTCCTTCCTCGGCAGCACGGTCCGGCCGTTTCCTTGCCTTTGCTGTCACTGATTGAATGACTTTACACGTGTTACCAATACAACGGTGTCAGTTGAGGTCAGGTGGAGACGAGGGGGCGCACTAGGGGATTATATTGGCTTCTCAGCGACTTTGAAGTGCTGTTAGTGTAGGGTATTCTGAGGCGCCTAGTCCGGCTCGAATCGAGTGTCAGCAGTGAGAGCCCATGTCAAATACCCGTTCGTTCGTATACTCTAAAATCTGTACATTTGACAGGACGCATGCTGGACGCTCTTGCCGGCCAAAGAATGATCATCAAGACCAGTGGTAAATACCGATCATGGAAGGGCTCCTGGGCGGATGACTTGGTGAAAGACCCGACCATCTTTGGGCACTTCCTTGGCTTCTTCGAGTGGGTCAACGGTCCCATGGGCAATCTTCCACGGTTTCTAGCAAAAAACAGTTTCAAAACTCCGACCGACTCGAAGGCAGGCAGCTTCCAAGACTTTTACGGCTCCGGGGTCGAATCTTATCAGCCCCCACTTGGTGATGCTGCCGTGTTTGAGAAGCTCAAGTCTATGCTTGCCGAAGATGAGAAACTATGTGAGCTTTTCGTCAACGACCAAAATGTCACTTCCCGTCTAGGCGACTTGGCCAATGCAAAGCAAGCCCCGTTGCTTCCGCAGTGGGCCCAGCATATGGGCGACTTCATGGAATCTCACTCTCGGTACAACCACAGGTTGTGGACCGAGCTGTTCCCCACTGAAACAATTGCCAAGGATCCAAAAAAAGATCGAGTTCTCGTTGTCGATATCGGCGGCGGCAAAGGCCACGATGCCCTCAAGTTTGCGGAGTTGCATCCCGAAATCCCTGATGGGAGCCTGGTTGTGCAGGATCTACCGCATGTTATCAAAGAAGCAAAGGCACTTGAAGGTCAGAAGAAGGTTCTGCCCTGCGAGTACAACTACCTGGACCCTCAGCCCATCAAAGGCGCTCGGGCGTACTACATCCATGTTGTCATCCACAATGCTGACGACAATCGAGCCATTGCTGTTCTGAAAAACGTTGTTGAGGCAATGGAGAAGGGCTACTCGCAGTTGTTGATACACGAGAGTGTGATCGACCTTGAACATCCGCACGCAAACGCCACGTCTCAAGACTTGATTATGATGGGCCAGTTCTCAGCCCAAGAGAGGACGCATGATCGGTGGACATATGTAATGGAGAAAGCAGGCTTGAGAATTCGCGATATAAAGAAGAAGGCGGGTTTTCCAGACGCGGTAATAGTAGCTGAGAAGGCCTAACTTGAGGCGGGCTCTTCCTAGCACTAGGAGTTATTTCACAATTGTCTAATGCGTCATACTCTCGAAGTCCGTCCTTTGGTCTCCAGGATTCGAATCAACCCAAGTATCTATTTTGTTAGCATGGATCAAGTGAGATGGAGACCGAGGGCGGCTAAGCAGAATGGATGCGACGAGAATTCGTCAGGATACGGAGATTTCCCCTCGAGGGAGCGGAAGAGTCGCCGTATGACAAAATTCCTGACTATAAACGAAGACACTTCCTTGATCATTTGGTTAATGGATTCACTGCGCTGGAGCTAGAGGTTTTGGCTAGAGCGAATTGTATATAGTCTTATAGCTTTGTTATTAATTAATCATTTTGATCTTCTAGGAAAGTAATTTAACCTTATTTTAAAACATAAAAATTATATTAACGGATTTAAAACGTGTCATTAATTAATTGAATTTTATACTTATTTTAATAATAATCATTTTTGATGATATATTTAATCATTTTAAATTACTATTTATTCGTGTAAATTGTTAATAATATTTTGACTATACGACTCTCTGAGAGACCGTCGACCACTCAGGCTATTATCGGCCTCTCACGCTCTTCTATCCTATTTGAGAGAACCATCAAAAGTAAGCTCATTGCTCGATGTCGGCACAAGCTACATGACAAGTAAAAATAGTGAAGGACTTCGGCACACTCGTCGCTCATCACGCCTCAGTCATAAAACAGTGATAAATTCATTCTGCGAAATACCTTTGGTCCTGTCACTCACCATCTCCAGTTTCTGGCTCACCGCTGATGTCCTCCATGTCTTCATCGCGACCCGGCCAGAGCACTTCCTTTCTTATGATCGCTCTTATGTTCATGACCGCAACATACACCCACAGCACAAACAGTACCACTGTAGCCGCCGTGACTACAACTTTGACGCTGCTAAGGTCCATCGCATCTGCGAGCTGGAGCAGCGCAATGAACAAGCCAACATTTGGGAAAATGAATCCCCACCAGTTCAGAGTGAAATGTGCCTCCTGGATCGAAATTAGAACTCCGACAGTGCTCAGCGAGCTAAACCAGAACGCGACGAGCCACATGAACACGCCAACAGCCACAGCCACAGCCTTGAAGACGTTCCCGACGGGGACGGAGTGGATTCCCAGGAAGCCCTCGGGGATGTGTTTCGGCGCCTGCATACCGAGTGCCACAAAGGTGCTCACGGTGTACGAGGCCGGTCCGACGGCAACGAACATCGCCGGTCGTTTGGACGCCTCGGGGAGGTCGGTATTGATGAGGCGAGTTACGTAGATGGTGAGCATGAAATATGCCACTGTCCACCCCAGACCCTGGAACGCTATGCTCCCGATGAACATGGGCAGGCCGGAGGTCGATGGCTGGTTCTTGAGAAGCGCGCTGCCGAGCACGCCCAGCATCAGGAACGGGTACACTGGCAGGATCCATGAGGGCAATGCGTCTGCGACGGGGAGCTTCTCGCGGTCAAAGATGATGTGGTACTGGAACACGGCGACCAGCATGACGATGCCAGCATAAACCCAATAAAGCACCTCGATGGTCTTGAGAAGCCAGCCTCCTGTGATCGGGACCGCGTAAAGGTCGACGCAGTACAGGATCATTGCGATGCTGACGAAGTATGCGCCGAAAAAGAAGCTCTCGTGGGGATGGTGCAGACTACGAAGTAGTCTGCCTCTCACCGTGCTGAATCGATATGTGATGATGCCGGAGAAAAGGACAAAGAGAACGATATTGAGAATAGCTAGTGCCCACCCAATAACCCCTATGCCGATGAAATTGTATGGCTGCTGTCCGATCAATGTGGCCAGCGCTCCGGTAGACATGTTGACCTCGAACCATGCCCAGGTGAAGTGCTGTAATCGTTCGCTCCATGGGAGGCCATCTTTGGTACCTCCATCTGGTTCTCTCCGAAGGAGAGGTGTATTTTCGGACATGGTTAAAGCTGACTGGAGCAACTGATGAGGAGAGGTTCTAGTCGAGCCTCAGCCAAGCTGCAGGTACTGTAGATAATTCTTGACGCTTGGGATATTGACGTCATGGAGGAGGCACTCTTTAGACCACTATGCCCACTTCACACAAGTGTATAAAACACCCAGTGGAGAAGGGCATATTGATAAATTGCAAACTGCACGCCACCCTAGCCTCTGAATTGACAGTCAATTGGAAAATGAATGGGATTGATTGCTCTCCGTGTCACTGACGAAGTCGTGCACTGCATCCAAGGTACCTAGATAATAAGCATCTATGGTATATAAGTCTCCGCAACCAAGTATAGTCCAAACGACCACACGCGACAGCAGGTTGAAGATAGTGAAGACCTCGGCGGCCACGGCCCCAAAGAAAAAAGAAAGCGGCCCGGGTCGGAACATGAAGTAGTGAGTAAGCAGAGGAAGGACTATGTGTAGCAGCACTTGAGAGCGAATGGTAGTCTAGGGGGATGGCCTCCTATGGGAAAGGTTCACATTTATTTTTATCTTCTGGCTGTCAGGCTACAGAGAGTGGTTTGATTTTATGGGAAATGTGTTTCAACATGTTCCTTCACTTGGGTTCTGATCTTCTTGTTGCGTTTACGAAAAGTGGGCGGTTGAGCCGCTCAAGCCCAGAGTTTGGAATCGAGGACAATCTCTGCACATATGTTGAGCGGGTATGTGTGGGTGGTCTCGTTTTTAATCTGTACACATATGCTTCTTAAGCAGTATGCATCCAGTCCCTTCATACAGTGATAAGCACATATGTTGAGGTCTTATTTTTCACGCGTCTCGCCCTCTGTAGCTAGTCTTGATAGGATCTTGCTGCTATTTTTCAAGTCGAGCAATGGGATTCATTTTTCAGCGACTGTCGGGGTTATTTAATGAGTGGTTGGTTAGCTACTGTAGTTTGCATCCGACTATTTCAAGCACGTGAATATGACAAGACGGTATGGGCAATCGCGAGTGATCACCAATGTTACAAGCCAACCATGCAGACGACCATACAATTCATATATGTTCATTTCATGAAATTATATCACAGGGAAAGGGGCGAATAGCAGAGCCACCTGATCAAATCCCATCATTTGTTTCACCAATGTTTGTGTGCAGTTCGGTCCAGGATAACATGGACCTCAAAATTTAGCACAGAATCAGCGGTCATAGTTTACACAAAAGCATTGTACCTGGGAGCTTTCGTCATCCCGAGACGGCATGCGGCCATGTAGTTCGCAAGCGTTTCACCGCAGTCCTCCTTCCACGATGATTAATGCGAGGCACAGCAGGATCACTCCAATTTACCTCTTGAACACAGTCTCCTCCAGCCCCCTCCCGTCCTCCAGAACAACCTTCTCAGCCCCAACCATGACAAACAAGATCCTCGCCACCTCGGTCTGCGACCGGTTGACCCACTGGTGGTTCGTGCCCCGCTGGACGATGAACTCCCCCCGGGAGATGGTCTTCTCCTCCCCGCCGTCGAGCACGCACACGATCTCCCCGGACAGCACGACCGCGTAGTCCAGGCTCAGCGTGCGGTGCATGGGCGCCGAGTAGCTGGGCGGGACGTCCGTGACGCCAAAGTACGCGCCGCCGGGGGCGCACCGCGGGAACGTGCTGGCGAGGGCGGACGGCGGGGCCGCCGCGCCGGTGTTGTTGTTGGCCGGGAGCGTCGGCCGCAGGTCGAAGTTGTGGAAGCCGCTCGTGCCGGGCCCGAAGGGCTGGAAGGCCGGGATGGTCTCGTCTGATGCGAAGACGGACGTGCCGTCCCGGGCGTGGGTTGTGCTGACCAGGCGCGGGCTTGGGAGGCGGGCCTGTGCGGTGCCTTCTTCCTTGTTTGAAGCCATGTTGAACGTGTGCGTAGTGGCGGTTCTGTCTGATACTCTCAAGTTTGCCGAAGGGGGGAGCTACCGGTATAGTAGAATGAGTTAGATGGGTCTCATTCATGCAGTGGTTTGTTATATGGAAAGATTCGCGGGTGCCTAGCTGCGGCTGAGGATGATGGATTTGATCGCTCTGGATCCGAAACTCTCCCTTATTCATCAATCTGCGGTGTTCCCTTGTCTCGAGTCGCGGTATCTCCGCTACTGGCCTGCAAGGATTGAGCACTGTCCCCCTGCCACCAATGCTTGTTGAAGACAAGCCTTGGAGGATCGTTCTAGCTCTAGAGCCATTGCCATTTTAACTTAGCTTGATCCTACCAAAGCGTCGGCTCGTAAGCTGACCCATATTTCTGCCTGTTATTCTGGCAAGGACCCTTTGCCAATAGTCTTGGTAGATACATTTGGAAATGATAAGACGTTTCGTCTCTTCAAAAGTGGCTCGAAGCCATGATGACGAGCATTGGGATGCCTACAAGGCCAGCTGCTATGCCTGGACTGATGTCCACATGAAAGACCTCCCCCTGGGCGGCCCCTATATTTGCTCCATCAAAAATGAGAGTCGCATTATGAACTCACTCCCAGTATATGAGACGCAGGGAATCTTGTTCTTACCAAAGACAAGGCACATGCAGCAGGAAGCTTGGGTACCACGAGCTTGGAGAACCAGATTGCTCCTGCTCTCAGGCTGAATCGGGCTGCAATCGCCATGGGAGTGGAAAGGAGAGGAAGCATTTTCAACCCTCATTTTGTTTTCTCAGCAATTGGATGCGAGATTGTGAGACGGTCAAACCGGGTGGTCTGAGTATTAATTTGTGACACCTCTGCTAAATAATCTTCAAGGCCGCGGCAACCATATGATGATACATACCAAGGTACCTAGGTGGGAGCGACTTCTGAAAACACTTCCCAATGCGATGGCCAAGTGGCTCCGTTTCGTGCAAGAGCAACATCTAAAGGAGTCGCGGCGAGCCGATCTTCTCGTCGGGAGGCGTCACGATCTTGGCTGGAGCTGTAGGCGGACTACTGGGCGAGAACGAGATCTTAGAGCTGGCCCAGATTTGAGTTCAAGGTCTGCCAAAGGAAGCAAGACTGCGAAGGTATCAACTCGATCAAATTTTAGCCCTTGAGAGCGTTGTTTATAAGTACGTGGAGAATCGACACGGCTGACAGACAATTTCCACAGTAGAGGGTTGTTCGCCGTGCGACGTCCTTGAAGGACCGCCCAACTCGAGAATCAGTATCCCGTATCCCTAACGACACTCGTCCGCCAGATCCCGGAACCGATCCACGTTCAACCCAGACCTCAGTCCCAATGCCTCCCTGCCAACGGTCACCCAGGGACTCAGATGACAGAGCCCTTTGCCCTCATCCCAGGTCCAGGCCAGACACTTCTTTCTGGAACTGCAAAGATGGGAACAGCCGAGTGCAGCCTTGACACCCGCAAATGACTCCGTATGCTCGTCCAAGTCCCCCACATGATCCCAGCCTGCCCGCCCAGGCACGACCTCACCGTACTCATGGGGTGACGCGGTTTGGCTGATGGAAGAACGAGCTTCCGCCGCCCGGTCCTGTCGCCGTCTGCCGCCGCGGTGGGCAAACATCTCCCACAGGTCGACCCAGAGCACGGGGTCGACGGCATCCCGGAAGACCCGGCCCACGTCCGCCATCTCGTCCGCCGTCGAGAGGCGGTGGAACGTCGCGACGGGGGCACAGAGGCGGTCAGGGCGCAGGCGCGATGCCCACGGCTGCTCGCCGTTGAAGAAGCGGCTGGCGTCCTCGTCGACGGGTACGCCGAGCCGCAGAAGCGCATCGGCCAGTAGCCGGTCGCCCCAGGTCTCGGTCAGGGAGGCGTGGCGTGCCTTCGCGATTGCGTGGTGGTTGCCTGGGGCGAAGAGGGCTTGCATTGTTGCACGGGAGAGGGCGATGGAGGAACCGCCGTGGGCGAAGCGTTGGCGGTAGTCGCCTACTGCATTGCCGAGGTCTGTTTGAGTTATGGGGGTCAGTGGGAAAGGCCTCGTCCGCAGTGCAAGAGTCCACTTACAGTAGGGCATGGAAGGGTCGAAGTGGCCGAGAATGAAGTTGAGCGACGGGTAAATGAGGTACGTATCGTCATCGACGAGGATGAACCACTTCCTATCCGGCATGGCACGGTAGGCCAACTCGAGGCTGGGTATGAACTACACCAATGTCAGCAGAAGCACGGTACCCTCGGGGACTGTCTCTCCACGTACCTTCATCGCATCCAACTCCCACCCGAAAGAGCTCGAGTAATTCTTTGCCAGTCCATCCTCGCCGGCGGAAATAGCAGCCTTCAAATTCATGTACTTCTCAGCACGCGGGCAACGGGCATCCTCGCACGCCACAAGCTTCTCGTCCGCGATCCTCGCGATAACATCATGGACCTTCAACCCGGACCGCGCACCACTCCTTGTCGCCAGCTCGGCGTCGAAGTCGCCAGCGATGATGACATTCTCGGGGCTGATCCCAGCCGGCAGCGCCTCGACCCACGCCAGGGCCCTCTCCTGCGTCCCGTAGCCCGTCTTCAAGATGATGCCGACGTCACGCGACCAGTCCACGGGGAAGGCGGGCGGCTCGTAAAGCCAGCGCTCGTTCCTCAGGGGGCCCCTGAGAAAAGAGACGAGCCGGTGGGTGTTGAACCGCGCCGACGAGCGGAGCGCGTTGTCGTAGGGGAGGGTCGCCCAGAGGAAGAGGACGACGAGGGCGGTGGAGGTGGTGAGCAGTCGGAGACCGAGGAGCGATCGCCGGCGGCGACGCCAGTGGAGTGGCATCTTGCGGTTTTCATCTCATCGGCGGGGTTGCCGTGGAAAAAGAAAAACACGGCTGTGGCGGATGGACTGGAAAAGAGGCAAACACCTTCCAAAGGAACGCCCTTACCAGCAGGCCAGGTGTTTGCTTGTGTTCAAGTGAATACGGTCACTCTGGGCAGAGGACAGCAAGGAAAGGTGTAAGACGCCGAAGACGTAGGACAAGTTAAGACAGGGTGTGTCAGAGCCAACAAGCACCAACAAGAAAAACATCTCACTTGATATAAGCAGCTACAAGCTGCATCCTTACGTAGCTAATGCAGCTGAAGCGGCACAGCGGCCCTACAGCGTTGCTCCTTCTTTTCCTCCTCTTCCGCCTCTTCCTCCTTCCTCTGGGGCCTGGCCTGCCGCGCCAGGCCAGCCGTTTTGCTTACCCGACGGAATTGGCGGTAGGTGGTAGTACAGGCAGTGCCTGCGGAGAAGGATCAGGAAGAAGGGAATGGATCAGCCTCGGCCCACCTTCCAAGGTTCCCAACCACATGGGACCGGGGGCGCACGCGATCTGGTGCGATGGGCAGGGCAAAAACTAGGCTGGAGGTGTGGTTGCACTCGCGCTCCAGGCTGGGCTAGCTGCATGCACATCAGGACGCTTCTGGCGCCGCGGGGAACAAATCTACCTTGATGGATGATGTTGGTGGGGTCGAGCTTTCTCCAACGGTGAGAGGGGACCCTGAAGGATTCAGTCAGCCAGGCCGATCTCTGGGCATCCAAGACGGCGGGCTTCTTTCATGACCGTACGGAGAGCCGTGAGCGACGTTTTCTTGGAATCCCCTATCCCTGTCAGGATGACAGGCTTCTCTGACGATGTTCCTGACCAGGCACCCGTAAGAGAAATGCTCATGGATTCACTGGCCAGCTGGAGCCGTCTCCATGTTTGCTGTTCAAGCTTTCCATTGTAAGACAAGTTCACCATCCTCACGTCTAAGCATCTTGGACAAGCCTTGGCTGTTTTCCCTCTATTTGTGGTACAAAACAGGCTAAAACCTTTGAGACAATTTTAAATTCTGCATTTGTTCATAGAGCTTAGAGACATCTTCCTAAAATCCTGCCAAAGTGTCCCGGCACTGAGAATGAATCAGACCTCTCAAATCAATCAAAGTTGATAGCATTTGTTGAGTAAAAGCTGCTTCCTAAAGTCCTACAAAGCTGGAGCGGATTTGCTCTTCTGTGTCCACACAAATTCAGAGAAGGTTCTCCTTCACAGGTCCAACTGCCTTGTTGGCCTGTTTGATAAAGATGAAAAGACATGGAAAACTTTTATTCCCCGATGCGCCTTCTCCGGAAAGGCTCTTCATGAGCCAGCGATGAATCACTCAAACAACAACCAATGGATCATGCAGCCAGTAATCACTCTCGCAAGCATCAATCAATGGGTTCACAAGCCACACCAGTCGCTTGTCCAGACAACAATGACGACCAAAAGTCAGCCTGGTCCGATCACTCAATCAAGTATCCGGGCACTCTCCGATGTCCACCTTGGTCTCGTGGCTGACAGCCCATCGGACAGCCTCCCAGACATCGGTCTTGGTCTCAGTTGGCGCGTACGCAGGGACCATATCAGCCTTGTGCACGCCCGTCTCAACGAGCACACTCCGCCAGGCCAGGCTTGAAGTCTCGTCCGCACGGATGGCACCACAGATGTCACTCTCCGGGTTGTCACCAATCATGTAGACAGTCTTGATCTGGCTGGTGGAAAGGGGCTCGATCTTCTGATGGTATTTCTGCAGGATCTGCTCGGCGTAATCGTAGGTGGTTGTAGTTGGTTTGCCGCAGGTCCACGACTGCAGCTCCGCTTTTCCTTTGGTCGCGGATGACCAGATGCCTTCGAGCGCTGCACGGAATGCGCCCTGTGCGAGTCGAGGGGTCGCATGGGCAGTCGACCACTATTGTGAGTGTTAACAACAGTATGTACTTGACAGTCACAGAGATTGTGGAGGGTCTCAATGACAGGCAGAAGTACCTGCCTGCAAATCAGGATTGCACCAAAAGAGCAGAGGCTGCCCATCTTGTTGGTAGCCATGGTTCGGAAGGTTTGCATCACCATTGAGCGTTGATCTGGTTCCCAGTCGGCCATTGGCAGAGAGGAGGAGATCTATGCAGATCTGGAGGTCCAAGCACTACGTGTGTGAGAAGTCAAAGTCAGTGACTGAGCCAGTATGGTTGTTGAATGGACAAGACCTGTTCTCACCCAGTCTCTTGGAGAAGTGAAGACAAAGATCGCAGCGATCTTCTCCTCATGAGAAAAGTCGTCCGCGATATTGCCGTACTGGTCATGGTAGGCCGAAGTCATCTCCTGGGATCTCAAATATCAGTCCATGTCTAGAGGCCAAGGAGCCTCTTGTATTGGCAGCAGAACTCACGGGGAATGGATGGATGCTAGGGTGATGCTTGACGATATCACTGCTCGTGATGATCTTCTCTGGGTTGAATCCATACATGGTGGCCAAGTCCTTGACATGGGAGCCATGTCCACCAAGGACGACAATCCACTCCTCTTTGTATTGCTCCACGAATGTTCTGAAAGGTGTGTGGGATTGGACGAACTGGTCTTCGTCGATGGACATGGTAAGCCTGAGACCAAGCCGCCGGGCGTGGTCCAACTCTGTGAGTCCTCCCCCGTTGGTCAAGAGGATGAAGGGAATGGAATTGGCCTGAAGGGTTTCCAGAGTCTGTTTGGCGCCTTCGACTGGCAAAGTGCCACGCAGCAGGACACCGTCAATGTCGAAGGCGAACGCGAAATCGTGAGTCGCGTTTCGCAGCTTGGAGAGGACGCGTTTCTCGCTGCAGAGAGGAAGTTGGTCCAGGTGGAGTCCACGAGGACACTCCTCAGGGCGCATGTCGGTAGTGTCTGTCATGGTCAATATCGAATTCGTGCAGACAGGAGGAAGATTGGTTGACAGATCGGTGAGTAATCAATCAGGTGGATGATGGATTGACGGGCAGGTGGTAAGGCAGGGGAGCAGGTAGGGGAGCAGACAGGTGGGTGGGCAAAGCAGGCCGACGAGTGTGTTCAACAGTAAGGGCAGACATGACTGAGATACGCAATCTTGCGACCATTGAAAATCAAAACCACACTTTTATAATGGCTCTGACTGACATTTGTCTGTAGAATCAAGGCCCGTGGCCGCAGCAGTAAATAAAAGGTTACCCCAGCTTTCTGAGTGCTGTGAAGATTCATCTCGATGCAGCCACGAAAGACTCAAGATACGACACATATACTCTCAAGCGCACAAGCAACACGTGCTTTTGCCTAAGTCATGCTCCTTAGAAAAGAAATTGAGAGCTAAGAAATAGGGATACGCTGGACGGTGGATGTATAGGGCTGGGTCTATAGAATAGAGCAACATGAAGTCAGGCAGACCCATCCCGGGAATATGTGCATGCTGCCACGGGTATTCCAAAAGTGTGGAAGTGCATACAAGCACAACTACTTACCACTCTATTATCCCTAGATCAGACCCTGAAGACTTCAAGCGGTCAAAGCCCTCAGATGTGCAAGGACACTCATCTCCATGGCTTGGTGTTCAGAGCTGAGGCACAGGTGGAAGGAGAAGTTGAGTGGCAGGAGGGAGAATCCCCAGACTGCCAGCCACTGCCCCGGTCAAGGGTAGATAAGACATTTCCGAGACCTAATCGTTATCTGATCAAAACATAGTTTGCAAAAATCTAATCATTGAAGCATGTGAAAAGGGCCAGCTAGAATTTCATTTCAACAATGCTGGTTGATAAAGAGAAAGAAGGTTGGACGGAGCATGCAGGTTCCTGCATGCGGCCTTGGCGGTCAGGGGTCTCTTGACAGCGCTGGACCCACTTCTCTGGGCGGCTGAATCATCACTGGCACCGAGGAACTTGGGCCCTTGCCGGTTTGAGCATCTGCTTCCCTGGACTCAACATCAGCCATCAGCCATCAGCCATCATCACAAAACTCATCGACATACCTTTGCCATCATTCCATCAGCCCGAGATTCACATTCTCAAAGTCCTGCCAAGAAGCCATGGTCTGCTCCAAGTGCCTCAAGCTGTCCAAGGGGACAACCCTTGCCACGCCAGGCGTGAAGAAGAAGAGCGAGATGTACCACGGATCCCCGGCCTCTTCATCATCAAAGTCAGCCACACTGGGGCAAACAGGCATCGGAAAGGTCAGAGCTATCCTTTCGTCCCAATGTGCCTAGTGGGTCATTTTGGTAACAACAAGGCCATGCAGAGCAAGCTTCTTTCCAAGAATGCAAAGAACCCCTATGCTCAGTATGCAAGGTGAGTTGCTCCACTTTTTGGATTGGGCTCAGACGACCCCAGATAGCTGACCAACTCCTCAGCTCCTGCACGAAGTGCAAGACCAAGATATCGCAAGGTCACTCATACTGCAATAAATGTGCTTATAAGGATGATCGTACGCACCATTCACCCAAGTCTCCCAATCTCCATCAACGATTTGAACCAAGCAGGCTGACGTTAGACACAGTGTGCCACATGTGTGGTAAACCAAACAAGAAGACGTCCTCTAAGGCGCCACAGATCTCCGGACAGAAGTTCTCCATGAAATGAGTCACTGCATGCCCCTAGACGAGACAATGTTGCAAGGTGTCAGCCTCGTGAGGTAGCCGTAAGGGCCACAGACACCCAGCCATGACGGCATCCATGCAACTCAAATTCGCACATGAAGCACGAGGCACCTTTGAGGCGCTCGGGTCCGTGACCGGGAGGACAGTGAACGTGGGCTACCGGGGCGGTTGACCTCCCGGGGGTTGCGCGGGCAAGGGTTTCATGGCCTCGAGTGTGATAGCATACACCCAGGGACAGACGGACCTTCGTTCCGTCAAGATACAAACGTCATCTGCACAGGATCAAGGGGGGGGGGGGGTATCAACAGCTTGTCACAGTGGTCCCTCAGTCGAGTCCGACCCCAAAGACGATATTCCCTACGCAGAAGTTCAGTGAACAGCTGTCCGGATGTTTCGCAAGACAAGCACAGTGTCACAAGATACACACAGATTAGTCAGAGCAGCTGTATGGACAGATACAGACCCACGTCCAACAGACTGCTGCTGACCATTCTCATCAAAGTTCATAATTTCAGACTCTTACTTTATGACTGAAACGATCAAATAGAGGCCTTCACAGACCCGCCCAGCACCTCCTCAACAAACCTCCCAATCGCAGCATTCACGTCCTCGGTCGAGTCCCACAGCGCCCAGTGCGTGCCACCCACAGTAGCCCTCGACAGACTCTCAAAGTGCGCCTCCATGCCCTGCGACATCCTCGGCGGCAGCGCAGGATCCTTCTCAGCCACGACCACCAGGGCAGGCATGCCCAGCCGCTGGGCCTCCCCGTCCTTGTTGAGCAGCGCCAGCTCCTCCTCGTAGTTGTGCCGCCGTGTGCGGTACCAGTTCAGCGGGCCCCGCATGCCGTTCCGCGCGTACTGCCCCACGTAGAAGTCGACCTCGTCCGCGTCCAGCAGCGGGCACTCGCCCATCTTGCCGAGGTTCTCAAAGTGCACGCCGTGGTCCGTCGTGAAGACGTCCTCCCCGCTGGGGCCCCGCGCCCCGTACAGCCCCGTCAGCAGGCCCCGGATCTTGGCCGGGTCCGACCCGATCTCCCGCTCGACGTCGGGCCCCGCGAGCTGCACCTGGTAGCGGAAGTTGGGCAGCAGCTTCACCACGGTGGGCAGGTCCGCGTACTGGCTGCTGGGCGGGACGTACGGCGTGCACACGCTGAAGACGGCGCGGATCAGGTCCGGGTGCCACAGGGCGAGGCGCCACGCGGCCGCCCCGCCCCAGTCGTGCCCGCCCAGGATGATGCGCTCGCCGGGCCCCGCGACCTGCGCCACCAGCTCGGCCATGTCGTCCGCCACGTTCCTGAGGCTGTAGAGGGAGAGGTCCTGCGGCGCGTCGGTCCCGCCGTAGCCGAGCTGGTCCGGCACGATCACCTGCAGGCCCAGCGATGTGAGGTAGGGCACCTGGTACCGCCAGCCGAAGCCCAGGTCCGGCCAGCCGTGGATGAGGAGGGCGGTTGCGCGTGGGGGTGTGCCGCCCTCTGGCTTGGCTAGGATGTACTTGTATGTCTTGCCCCGGACGTTGGCAGTCAGGGACTGGGCCCTTGGGTCGTTTGGCTTGAGCTTGTCGACGGCCATGGTGGGCAGAGAGAGGTGTGTGTTGTCTTCTCGGGAGGGATAAAAGAGGTGTGTGCTGTAGGGGTGGCTGAGCCAGTCACGAATATATACTCGCGGTTCACGGTACTATGTACATAGACCGGGTGGATGGTTCGACCGGTGGAGTCGAGATGGGCCTGACTCGCTTCACGGGGCTCTGCCGCGGCCGCCAAGGTCGGAGGCAGAGGCGTGTTTATTTATCCCGGCGGTGCTGCGGAGCGGCGCACCTGGATGCTTCCTTGACGTTGACGTCAGTCAGTGTCGGGACGTGGACTCGAGTGGTTTTCCCACTTGAAGACCAAGAAATCAGTGGAACTCCGTTTCCAGTTTGAAGCAGCACACAGCTGTAGACATGTGCGTTGAGGGATAATCGGCACCGCATAAGATAGATGAGCAAGGGTAGCACCAAGCTCCAAGCATCGGCCGAGGCACCGACAGGCAGCGGAGCCAAGACGTAGCTCCCACAAGGCGGGTCCTCCGAGAAACCTCGGCCGTCCCAACGATCAGCGGAGACCACTGGGAGAGCTTATGCAACATCTTACGATATCGGCCTATATCCCTCAACAAAACGGTGACATGAGACTGGCCCGTCGTCATATGGGCCACAATGCTGCTCACAAAACAACAGCTTGCGACGGATCCCCCGGGAGTTGGGAGCAGGGCAGTCACTTCCAGGCACGGCACTGCCTCAGCATACACACGCCCGGAGCTCTTTTCGTTCAATGCGTCGAGCCGCTGTACTGTTCAAGACTGCCATGAGACTAGACTTCTCAATATTGATGTCCTAATCAATAGGCTCAAAGCACCCGTCTAAAGCTGCTCGGGGCCAATGCTGCTCCCGGTCACTATCTTACATTTTCCGTAACCCCTTGTCCGGCCACACACCCGCTGATGAATGAAGAAAAAGGACTGAGCAGATTAGTAGATGACAGTATCCTCCTCCGCCTCGACCATCTCGTCGTGATCCTTATCCTCGTGGTGGTGGGTACTCTTCGGTGCAGGGGCAGGGGAAGGAGTGTGCTGGTGCGTGTTCGTGCGCGTGGCCGTGGTGGTCATGATTAGTAGCAGCGGCATCATCGGTGGTAGACTCAACTTGCGCGGTGGTGTTAGAACGTTCTTCGGCTTGCTCACCAACGGTGTTGTCAACTTTTGAGGCCGCAGGCAGGGCCAGGACGCCCAGGTCGCTGAGCCTCTGCTCCTTGCGGCGCCTGAACTGCCGGACCTCATTCGCGATCTCGTCCTCGGCGTCGCGGATCTGGTCTTTGATGACATCCTCTTGCTCCGGTGTGAGTTCCCAGGGGCGGTAATACTAGTCACGGTATGGTATGATCAGTAATCGAGCCCGTCAACTGGAGTCGGGCTTGACATCAGGTACTTACCAGCTTGGGCTCGCTCCTGGTCCGTAGGCAATGCGCCATTGCAAGCATGTTGGAATGACGGGTGCGCATCTAATTGATTCTCTCCGTCAGCATGCGCTTTCCCTCTATGTCACCGCTGTAAAGTCATGCCAGCGCCTGGTGCGCGAATCACACTCACCACTTGCTCATCGAACCGGACCTGCTCGATCTTCCTGACCTTGTCGAGCTTCGCAAGCTTCTCCATTCGGCGCTTGTCGTCTTCGGTCTTTTGCTTGACGGCTTTTTCCTGCTGTTTCTTCTCAATCTCCAGACGTCTCTTCTGCTGAGAATTTGCCGTGGTTTGACTTAGTGTGCTTAGCAGACCACCGAACAGACGCCTGCCGCGCTTCTTCTCCTCCTGCGAGTAGCTCTCCCTCCGGCCCCGATCGCGCTCTGCCCCGTGCGAAGAGGACATTCGTCGGCTGGTTTCAGAGCCGCGCCGGTCAGGCGGGCTCACTGGGGAGCGGACTTCATGTCTTGTCGACTCAGAAGGCCGCCGTCGCTGCTCTGGAGAAGACGGGATGTGGACGACCTGCCGCTCCCTGCGAGCATCTGGAGAGCGGCTCTCCTCCTTCAGGAGTGCGTCCTTGATTGGGGATCGATGTCGTTCCCCGTTTCCATTCCCAATTGTTCCATTTCCGTGACGCGCAGGACTTCTGCCAGGAATGTCCCTGATCCTCTGGCGCTTGTTGGGTGTGTCTTCGTTGCCGTCGGAGTCGGCGCCAGGCGAGGCACCAAATGATTTACGCTTCAGTTGGTTCGTCTCGGATGCCCTCGTTTCGGACATGACTGTATCGGTGTCGGGAGCGGGGCTGTATACACGTCAGCCAATTGACATCTCACACCCTTGTCTTTTTCAATGCCTTGGTGTAGAGCTTGCCTTCTCGACGTGGACATTGCGTCGTCGCAGACAATGACACAAGGTCACACTGCTGGGTATATCGATAGTAGAGCACCGCAAAGTCAGTTTTCCGTTTGCGATAAGTCAAAAAAGAGCTGATCGATATGGTGCGAGTGGGACAAACAAAGAGCAAAGCGCAAAACGATGCTGAGCTGAACCGTGAACAATCTGCGGCAAGACGATCTTCCTCCCTCAACTCAAACGGTTGCAGGCGGACGCGCAGAAGGACTCGGGAAGCTCAAGCTCAAGGATTCCCCATGCATCGGCTACCCCACACTCGGGCGGCCGTGGGCCCAAGGACCCGCGCCTGCTGGCCCGTGGGTACCTAGGTTTTTGTTCGGCAGGCGGGGGTCTCCAGGGCTAGTAGCGCTAAAGTTCGAGTGGAAATTTCGAGCAAGGCTGGCAAGGCTGATGATCAATCCGATAAAGCAACACCCACGCGCCCTGCTGCATATATCGCCTCCTCGAGCCACCCACCTGTGACGCGCCCTCTCCACCTCCGACGACTCACTCACCTCTCCTCACCTCACCTCACTTCTCCAATCCCCACCACAACCACAACCGGCGCAGCATGTCCCGCCACCACCCCGACCTCGTCATGTGCCGCAAGCAGGCGGGCATCGCCATCGGGCGGCTCTGCGACAAGTGCGACGGCAAGTGCCCCGTCTGCGACTCGTACGTGCGGCCCACGACGCTGGTGCGCATCTGCGACGAGTGCAGCTTCGGCAACTACCAGAACAAGTGCGTCGTCTGCGGCGGCGAGGGCATCAGCGACGCCTTCTACTGCCACGAGTGCACGCGCCTCGAGAAGGACCGCGACGGCTGCCCCAAGATCATCAACCTGGGCAGCTCCAGGACGGACGTGAGTTCCCACCCAAACTTGTCTCCCTCCCACCGTCTTTCTGCTGCTTCGGGTGGCAAGCGGCCTATCACCTTAGAATGTATGCTGACTGCTTGGATTCACAGTTGTTTTACCAAAAGAAAACGAATCGGACGTACTAGCCCCCGTGACGCCCGGGCTTGGGCTGATTTCCTGCATATTTTCGCATGGGCGTTCCGGCATTTCGGGGGGTTTCTACATTTGTGTTTGCTCGAGATCATCGTCTTCACGAGACTGGGGTCGCTGGGAGACGGGGCATGCGAGGAGGCAATGGGCAGCGCGAGAGGCAGGCTGCGTGGAAATTACGCAGGGAGGAGAGATCATTTTGGTACCATCCACTATCAAACGACATTGAAAGATGGCTAGACGAAGAGGAATTGATGAGGGGTGTGATACCAACCAATTTGATGCAAAATTTACGCTGTCATATGTTTCATGCAATTTCATACAAAGCCCCCTCCTTGAGCAGTGTTCCCCCCCCCCCCAACGCCCGCCTCTCTAGGCCGACATGCGCCAATATCATGCAACCCCCCGAGTATTATATGTAGCTGACCTTGACACCCATGCCAGCCGTGGCCTTGACCTTGTTCCAACTCGTCCCTAATATCCGAGTGATTCGCTCCCGCATGTTCTTCTTCCCAAACATGACAACCAGGCCTATTATGAAGGCCAGAAGCCTCATCAGCAGCATCGGGTTCGTGTGGAGCGTCACGCTCATGCGCTCGATCATGGCGCGCACGTTGGCGAACACCACCGCCGCCCTGGCGCCCAGCGACGCCGGCGCGACCGCCTTGCTCTTGTTAGGCGACGTGCCCCCGCCACCACCGGCAGCCGCGGACTGCCTCGCCGCCCTCGACGACCGTGACGAGCCCGCCGTCTGCGCCCGCGCCCGCCTCGCAGCCCCCTTGCCGGCCGACGAGCCGCCCACACTGCTGCTGCCACCGCCGCCGCCGCCGGCGTCGATGCCGTAGTCGACCTCGCTGGCCCCCTCGCGGCGGCGGGCCCTCTCCTCCTCGAGCCGGCGCCTCTCGCGGCCCTCGTTCTCGGCGCGCAGCCGGCGGGCCTCCTCGACGTCGCGGCGCAGCTGCTCCTCCTGCCGCAGCCTCTCGTCGCGCTCCCGCCGCTCGGCCTCGAGCTGGTCCTCCTGCAGGCTCTGCAGCGCCTGCAGGAACGCCTCGCGCCGCTCCTCGTCCAGCACCGAGGAGGCGGCGATGAACTCGCGCGCGTACTCCCACTCGTTGTTGCGGATCAGCACGTGCAGCGTGTACAGCTCCAGGATCTTGACCCGCGCGTTCAGGTCCCGCGGCGTGTCGGCCCCGCTGCGTGCCCGCGACTGCGACCGGGGGCGGACCGGGGGCGGGCCCGACACGCCGGCTCCGACTCCGCGCGGGGGGGCCTGCTGCGTCGGTGAGAAGTGGCCCGACAGGTCCAGGTTGGGGGTTGCCGACGCGGCGAGGTAGTTCTCCAGGCGCTTCTGGTTTAAAGTCTGCGTCCTCGCGTGTGTCAGGAGGAGAGTCGCCCTGGGATGGCATGTTAGTCTCACAGTTGGTGCCAACAAGGGAGATGACTTCAATAAAATTAGAAATTACGCACAGGTTGATGACGACGTCCGAGTCGACGTCGGCCTCGACGCCATGGTAGCCATTGTGGACGACCTCCTCCCAGACGTCGCCGTCCCGCACCTTGGCGCACAGCGCCCTCCACTCCTGCGTGCCCAGGGCCTCCTTCCCCTCGTCCGGGTCGAGAGCCACGATGGCGTTGAGGATGGCGATGTACAGGGTCCAGACCTTTATCCTCGTGTTCCGCGAGGCCTTGGCGACTGGTGCGGGCTCGGTGGTGCCGTTGGCGCCGTTGCTGCCTTCCGGCTGCTGGGACGGCGACGGTGGCGTGACTGTGATTAGAGGCGTAATTGTGGAGAGGGCCTCGGGCAGCCTTCGCGTGAGGAAGAGGGTGGATGATTGCCGGTATGTTTTTGAGACATAGGAGGCGGCGTGACGGGCGGCAGCTGGGGAGCCAAGGGAGGATATAGACGACCGGAGCGACTGGGAGGCAAAGCCGTCGGTCGAGGTCGGGCTGAGAGTCGCGGTATAGGCCCCGTCTGGCGGTGCTGGGGCAGCCATTGTCGAGTCGGGAGAAACCTTCTGGGCCTTCAGGGGAGCCGCTTTAGTGATCAGGATGGCATTGATGGATTTGCACGGGAGAGATTGGCAGTCATCTAAAAGCACAGCTGCGTCGGGGCGTGGGCATGAGGTCGGACGCGCATCGTGGAGCGGGCTGCGGACAAAATTCCAGTCGGGGATCGCATGTGTTTGCGGGCGCGAGGTCACCCAGCCAGGCCATTGAGCCTCGGCAAACGGCTAAAAAGTGGATGGGGGTGGCCGGGGTCGCTGATGAGACGGCCGGCCCAAGGCTGGCAATCGGGACAGTCCACCCCTGCCAAGCCCCTGGTCAATTCGCTTTTCCCCAGACTGGATCCCAGTCTATAGAGATCCCCCTGCGCCTAAACGGCCATCATCATCTGGGCCTGCTCGATATTACGAGCCGATAAGATTGTGCTCTGCCGTCGACGAGAGCCAATTTCATATGCCTGGGCCATACGATGACGGGACGTCTATTTATGGAGGGTGGAGCATTGATCTTCTACTAGTATACGGACGCATGCATTCTCGTTACTGCAACTCCCAGAAACCCGACTTGTCCGAGTGCTCAACCAGGGCACCATTCCTGTGGAACTGTCCCTATAATTTACGGGGCATCAGTTAAGCTGTGCTCGAGTGTAAATGATATTTCAAATCTTATCGGCTCCTCTCGCTCGGTACTGTCAAAATCTGTCAAACCCCTGGACTCCAGGGGCCTCTGTATGCTGTGTGGCCACATGGGAGCCCTGTCTACAATTGCGGGCACTATTCAGCGCGGAATTGTCATTGGAGTCTGGAGTATGAGGCTAATGTGATGTCCAGCTTGCCACCATTACCAGGTGGCCTCTGTGCCTTGCCGTTCAATAATTTATTTTTGCACGCCTCCCCACTGTGTCCAGAGCTGAGAGCCTCATCGCTGAGATGGGTCCCCAGAGGCCCACATCCTGTCTTCCAAAAACCTTACCATATGCTTCTGCGCGTGTAGTATACTGCTCTGGTGGATTTGACTCCTTGTCTGTTTCTAGGAGGTCGAAGGCAAGCAAGTATGACATAGCCTCCTCCATTATCAGACTTCAAAAGCCAAATGAGGATCTCTATCCAATCCAAATAAATCCGTCCCAAAGGTCTTGAGGCATTCACCGAGTCTGAAGGTCCATTAGAAGCCTTGACGGTGCATTGTTGTCCGCATAGGTGGCAAGAGTGGGTTGTCCTCAGTCAAGTGCCCCAAGGCCTGAATATATTCTGGCAGCTGGCTGGCCCAGCAAACACTCATTTTGATCTCATTGAACCCCTGGTATTGTAGGGGCAGTTGTTTTGCTGCTTGGACACACCAAGTGAACTCTCATCTAGACTCTCCTTGAATGGTGGTTTCCCTTGTTGGGCTTCTCAAGGTAAACATATCTCTATCTCCCAGACGGGTTGAACAGTTAGTTTGGACAAATAAAAGCAAAATGTGGTGGCTCCTAGGTAACGAGCAAGATGCTGTGCTCGAGGTACCCAGGAACGAGGAGCATTCATACCAGACTTCTTGAGGTGGATCTATGAGGCAAGTGCCCAACGGTGCCAGATGTTGCCCTCTGTGGTGCCTCCCGTGTCTCCATAAGTGAACTATGAGTGCACAGGGGCAGGAGCAAGACAGCCAGCCTCCTGACAGTGGACAAACTCGGCAGGGAAACAGCAACAAACACGCGGGTGATGCCACAGCAGACACTGGCGACATCATTCTGTCTTTCTTTCGTCTTTCAGAAGATTTACTGTTTGGAGCTCCACCTTCCCATCACTTGGTATCCTAAGGACGGTTAATGCATGACTTCTTTCGGCGCTCTCACCTCACCACATCCGTACTCAGCTTGATGACCTCGGGGTGCCGCCTCCCTACCCCCTAAGCCATTTCTGCAGATCTCTGCTTCACCCTCCTCATCCTCTTTTACCGTTCATTCATATCAGAGCTTTACCTGTACACATTCCACACTGTCAGCCGCCCTCAGGGTCGTCTTTCTGCGGCAACCGCACAGCAACCGATCCCGGAGGACCACCAAGCCCCTAGAAAACACATCCAGAGATGGAAGTCGACCGGACCAACTTCTGGCAGAACCTGCCGTACATCTTCAAGACAATCAGCGAGGCCCGATATGTGGCTGTAGACCTCGAGATGTCCGGTATCTATGTTGACCAATTTCGAGACACGGAAACCCCAGTCAAGCCAACGTTGCAGCAGGAATATGACGATGCGAGAAAGGCAGCGAAACTGTTCTCCATCTTGCAATTCGGCTTCACCTGCATCAGCTGGGATCCTGAGAGGAAATCATACGTGACCAAGACATTCAATCTCCCTCTCCACCCGGGTGTCGTTGTGGAAGATGTCACTTCCAAATCACTTGTCAGGGTTGTGGATAGATGCTTCAGGCTATCCACCATAACTCTTGATTTCCTGGAGAGCAATCACTTCAGCCTTGCGCACATTTTGCAAAGGGGCGTTCCGTACCTGTCTGCAAGCGAGCTCAATCGGAAGGCGACATTTGATTTCATCGACGGGAAGAGGCAAGCCGGGGAGCTCATTGATGTCAATGAGCTCTCAACGAAGTCAACGGAGTTCCGTAACGATGTCGAGTGGAAGATCATAAATTGGAGAATGCAACGGCGCTCTGGAGCCCATGTCGGGCCCGTCATAATTCGCAACTCGCAAGGCCACCGCCTGAACAGCCTGCAGAAGCGACTTGTCCACGAACTTTTACAGGACCAGTTCTCAGACCTCCGGGCAGTAGCCCGATATGGAGGCGCACACATGGAGATTTTTGATGCCAGCCAGCAAACGTCTGGTCATAAGAGTCTCGAGCGCACACGTGCGGTGTCCAAGCAGATCGGAGCCCGTCTCCTATGGGACGCGATCTGCGGGCAGCCGTTCGTCGCCAACGTCGATATTGGGCTCATAGTCGGTCAGAATCCAATCCAGGCCATGCGGCTGAAAGCAGAACTCAAGGAGTACGAGAGCCGCCTGCGAAACAGGAGCCCTGTGTTGGTCGGACACAACATCCTGATGGATCTGTGCTTCCTCCACAGCAATTTCGTCGCCCCTGTGCCTAAGTCACTGCAGGAGTTTCGAGCCCTCACGAGGGAGAGGCTGCCCAGAATCGTGGACACCAAGTACCTCTTCACGAGGGGAGGGGATGAGATGTCGCCAGACTACAGCCTGGGCGAGTGCTTCGACGCCGCGGGAAACCAGCTGTTCCCAGTGGTTGCCCCTGATCCCTACTTCAGCTACCGTGCGTCCTGTCCTCACCAGGCTGGGTACGACAGTAAGTGATGCCACGCCCAATCAAGTCCCTCCCGCCGCAACAGACGCTGACTTCGCCTGCGAACAGGCTTCATGACCGCAGTCGTCTTTCTCAAGAAGTCCTACCAACTGTCCCAGGCCAGACAGGGCCTCTGGTACATCGCCTCAGAGGACCTGGGCGAAGGAGAGGCCCTACGCTCCCGATCCACCTCGTTCTCGTCGCCCAAGCTAAACCAGCGCCGAGCGAGCCTCGCCCTCCTCAAGGCGGCACCGCCCCCACCGCTACCGCCAATGCCAGACATCCCCAAGGTTCCAAGTCCCCCACTGGGATCCAGGGGCAACACGGCCAAACCGCGGCCGGCCAACCTCCTAGAGGACCGCGACGAGGAGGTTGAAGCGGCGCTACCCCCACCCCTGCAACCAATGCCACAGTCCTCCAAGGACTCAAGCGGACTGCCGTTCAGAACTGGGACGGCCAGACCCGACAACCTTCTAGAGGAACGCGACGAGGACGTTGTAACGGGGCTGGCTAAGTATCAACCCATGCAGCCGGAGGGACGCCATGCGGCGCCGGCGACGGCACCGCCGACCCCAGACGAGTCTCCTGAGCGCAAGCCCGGACCCGATCAAAAGCCCCAGCGCAAGAGCTCGGGCGAGAGCCCCGCCAGGGCGGTGGTGCCCGGCACGGTTCCCGAGTGGGAGGGCAAGTTTTGGAGCAAGTACGGCAACAGGAGCCGTGTCGGGCGGTTCGGGCACATCCTCTACATCGGGAAGATGGCTGGGGAGCAGCTGCCTGGAGAGGCCGGTGAGTGCAAGACCGAGAAGCTCGGCACGCAGATGCTTGAGGAGCTCGGGAGGAAGACGTCCGACGAGGACGGTGAGGGGCCTGACAACGAGGGGCCTGAGGACGAGGGGCCTGAAAGGGAGGTCGAGTGTTCGATACACAGTTGAGTTGTCTTCTCTCTGCCTTTTCGCAAAGCGATGACCAGAAGCCGGCGCTTTTGCCGCTCAGGTAGCGACATGGTATGATTCAGGAGTTTGCGGCGCCTGGGATTTGTTGAGCGTTGAGCTCTCTTGTGGCTAGGTCCGGGCCGTTGTATTGGTTTGTTTGTATCATTGGGGTTGGCGCTCTGAGATGGACGGCAGCATAGCGAGGTTTAGTTTTTCTCTTCCGTGAGCCCTGCGTTCAAGGAGGGCTGCATTAGCGATTTTTCATCAGCGTTGGTTGGTAGTCATGGACACGCATATCACGAATACTAATTCAATAATACTTTCCAGAACCCACGCTATCTGTCCTTATGTGTCACAGCATGTGTGCCAACTCCTCAGACACTGAAGATCCATCGAAGGAGCGTATGATTCCTGCTTGTTCCCACTTTGGTTTCTGTTCCCGAAGACTTCAAGGCGGTGCTCAAGAAGTGAGATCCAGAACATGGCATATGAACACTATTCTGAATGATGCCACACACTGGAGCCCTGCTGGATTGCTCCCAATTCGTTTTGTGGAGGTGTTTCATTACACATGCGCAGCCGAGAGACAGCTATCAGAGACCCCCTGCTGCTTGCACAGTTGCTTGGTATTGATGGGTTTTTGTGCATACATACATACATCTAACATCCCCTCCAGCCACCCCTCTTCTCACCGGTTTTCCACGCATTTCGACATGGCTACCGCGCAGGCATGGAGTCCTTGACGCTGTGCATGGTTTGCTGGCTGATGGCACCCGCCAGCTCGTCCTTTGTCAGCCACTTGAAGTCGGTAACGCCCCACTTGTTGTCGGCCAGGTCGACCTGGCCGGCCAGGATGCGCGCCCGCAGGTAGAAGACGTCCCGTCCGTACGTCTTGATGCGCCTCTCCTCGGCCTCGCCCTCTCGGCCGCCCGTGTAAACGGGCTCCCTGTGCTCGTGGGCGACCGGTGCTCGCCCCACCATCCACGTGTTCATGTTGACGCCTGCGGAGCCGGCCAGGGCGCGCGCGGCGGTCTGTAGTTGACACGAAAGTTAGCATGACACACATCCCCGGTTGCGTATACCGCGCCCCTAGAATGATCAACCACATACCTCGTGCAAGCCCTCGTCCGGCCACACGTCGTCCTGCGGGAAGCGCCACAGGCCATCCTTCCTGACGACGAGGTACAGCGTCCGGTCGAGCGCGCGGTCGAGCCTCCTGACGTCGCCGGCGCGGTCGGCCTCGGTGCGGCGGGGGAACGGCCTCTCGACGCGCAGGCGGTCCTCGAAGCTGAGGCGCTCGCCGTCCTCGGAGACGCGGCTCTCGGCGTCGGTGTAGAGCGCCTCGCGCAGGGCGGCCGGGTCGGCGAGCTTCTCCCCCTGGCCCCCCGCGAGCAGCTCGTCGTCCCAGGCCCACTTGCCCGAGCGGGCGACGCGGCCGATGCCGCGCTCCATGGTGTGCCCGCGCTCGGCCCACTTGATGGCGAAGTCGATGGTCGCGGGCTGGCCCGGCTTGAAGTAGAACTGCCGCGAGAAGGGCGTCGCGAGCCGCTCGTTGAGGCGCTTCTGGTACAGGTAGAAGGACTGCTCGAAGGGGGTCTGCTCGCGCGTCAGCAGCGGCGGCCGCGAGAGGATCACGCCCGCCCGCAGGCTGTGCAGCTTCTTCGGGTGGTTGTTCTGGAGCTCCGGCACGAGCTTGGGGTCGGCCGGCGGGGTGGTGACGTTCGTCTCGACGGGCATCGTCGTGGGCGAGGCTGAGTATGCCCGTCTTGATTCTACTGGCCGGCTGACTTGTCTGTGGGCGCATCGCGTGCATATCTGAGGCGCTCCTGGAAGTGGCACCTTCGTATTAGCTGCCGGGGCGTCGACAAGACATGGAGAAACTGGGTTGCTGGGACATTGTTCACTTACTCCTCAGGAGAGGCACGGCGGCCCGCGACCCCCTACTTGACGCCGACATGATGTGTGGGTGTGTGTGTGTGAGCCTGTTCGTGGGACAGGAGAAGTGTGCGAGCGAGAAACAACCCTCCAAATCCGACCCGTGGAGCTCCTTTGGCGGCGCCTCACACGAGCTTCCCAAGCGTGCGAAGGGACCTGAACTTTTTCTCGACGTCCCGAGGAAAAGGTACGTACCTCGCAGGCCGTGCAGCTCCCTTCTGTGATTGGGCAGCGGGCCTCAGTAACAGTGGGTCCCCTTCTTTCCGCAGTGTACTTCAAAAATCTCTGCCCACGGCCGCCTTCTTACTGTTCTTCTTCCCTCTTTCCTTTCTCCAGGCACGAATCCTTATCCCAAGGCCTGTTCCCACTCCCAGGACGTCTTGTCATTTATACCGTGCCGAGAGTAAACCCCCCAGAACAACCCTTTTTTCGCTAGCGGCACCTTTCGTCAAATCCTCACTGGGGACCGTTAGATAGATGGTTGTCACATTCCAGAAACATCGCTTATTACCGACAGGGGCCGCGCTGCAGGAAACTGAGCCCGCCCCCGGGGCTGCTTACTACGAGGGAGCACCCCGATCGTGAAGTGTCGCCCAGCGCATGAAACGAGAAACCAGAAACGACGAAGAAGCCTTCGCCATTGATTCCAGCGCCCACCTCAATCGCAATTATCGATTCGAGATGGGCTCTTGTTGCTACCAGTGCTGACGTTATGCTAAATCAGACAGCGCGCAGATTTTAAATGGATTGCCTTCACCAATCTAGAGGTGAGGCTGCGCTCACACGTGAATGCCGAGAAATGCGTCCAACGAGCCACATGCGCGCGAAACCGTATCATCGGGATGCATGCATCACAAACGGCCGGTCAAATCATGGGAACAATGTCCATCCAAGCAAGAAACTACCTTATCTACCAATCCGCGATGGCCCATTTACATGCGAGCCCTCGAGACGCGACACGATGCACTCCATCCGCGTCCTCGCAGGACCTGCGCAAGGCCGACTGGGTTGCTAAGAAGAATGAAATCCTGTCAAAAATGATGTTTCCCCGACTGCCACAAACAAGAAAATTGCGGCCCCGTCAGAAGCCGATCAACAGGAACGCCATGTGCCGTTAAGGTGTCCAGGGTATCTTTCCAGAGATCGCTCGAGTCCGTGAAACGCCGTACCGTCCATACTGCCCTCGCCGAGGCACCGTCATGCTGTCCCTCCAAGTCGTAATCGTCAGTCAGGTCTTGAGTTCGGCCACCGCGCGGGCCACCTCTTTGGTTGCTATCCTCTCCCACGCCCGCTTGGCCTCGTCATCAACCGCCGATGGGTCCAACACCTCTTCGTAAATTCTGTGGGACACCTTGCGATTGATGGTCGCGTATTGGTCGGACGACAGTGTGCGCTTGGAGCGGTCGACGTTCCAGTGTGGCTTGAGTGCGTTGCGCACAACTCGGCTGATGTTTTCTTTGACTTCTAGCGGAAGCGGCTGCCGCGTCGGCGATGTGTCCTCCGCGCGGGGCAGCCGGATCTCGTGCTGCCGTCGCGGGCGAGGCTGTCTCAGCTCCGGCGACCCATTCCGATACCCGTTGTTTGGTCGACTGTCCGAGTCGCTGCTCTCCCCGTTCGATCTCGTTGGTGAGTAGTTCGCTGGCGGGTACAGTGGCTCGATGTGCGAGCTCAAGGACAAGACAGGTGACCGCGAGGCCGACCTGAAAGCTCCGTTTTGAGGGGGCTGCGGTGGGGGCGTGAGTGATAGTGCTCGGGGGCTGTTACGAGCCGATGCTGACGGTGAGCTGACTGGTGACGATGGGTCGACTGATTGCGGGACTCCGAAGAGACCACGGATTGTGTCGTCGTCATTCGGAACTGTCATCTCGACCTCTCGCAAGAGTGATGAAAGAAAAGTCGGCTGCCCTTCTGTCGCGGGTGGGGAGCGAGCCTCCACAGGACCTCCGTTTACCTCTCGCTGATTGTTGTTGTTGTTGGTGGTGGTGATGGTGTTGTTGTTATTGCTGCTGGAAGCCGCTGAACCTGCCCTCGATGGCCCAGCCTCAGTTTGCAGTGGATTCCGCCTGGTTCGCGGACGCTTGAGCCGACGTTCAGGTTCTGGGGCTGGCTCTTGTGGAGATGCCGTGGTGGATCGACTCTTCCTCTTCCGACCATTTGGAGTGGCATCTCGAGCCCTCTCCATGGCACTCCAGGCCAGGCGTTCCTCCCGGGTCTCCTCGCGCGGAGGCACTGGTGCGGGCTGCGGCGGTGCAACCTGCTGCTCCACCACACCCTGAATGTTGCGAGCAAAGACGTCTCGCGCTCCGAGTCGGCTCGCTATGCTGAGTCGTTGCTGCCAGCGCTGCCACTCGCGCCTCTCCCTGTCCCGAAGCTGCTGTGATCTTCGGTACTCGGCAAGATCATCGTCTGCCTCGTGGAAGTCGACGTCGATACCGGAGCCGCCAAGAATGTGGCCCGACACCTCGCCCCACGCACCGAGCCAGCCGTCGGTACGGCCTCTGTTCCTCTCATTCCGCATGCTGCCGCGGGTGCGGGGGAAGAAGCCAGTGCGGCGGTTTCTGCGGCCAGGTGCCCGGGCAAAGGCTGGGAGAGACTCCTCTATGGCCTGGCCGAGCTGGTGAGCACACTCCATGCAGAACCAGGAGCCGTCTGGGACGTCTTCCAGGCCGATGCAGTGGGTGTGATATGGCGTATCACACCCGTCACAAAGTAGGAGGACTTCTTCATTTTCTGCCGTGTTGCAGACCGGGCAGGGTGTGACTTGTTCATCCTCTTCCTCTGGGTTCTCGTCGAGCCAGGCAAGGGGGTCGAACTCGGCAACTTGTTTCTTGTCTTCGACTTCGTAAGAGCTCAAGAGAGTTCCTGTCCGAATGCAAAATGTCAGCTTTTGTTTTTCGAAAGTGAACAAATATATTCAGGGTGGGTGGAGTTGTGAAGAGCAACTCACCTCCAATCTGGTCGTAGACCTGGACGTTGTGGAAGGTCTGGCGGCAAATGGGGCAGCTATTGGCCTTGACGGTCCACGCCTTGAGGCATGAGTCGTGCAGGATGTGGCCGCAGACCTGGATGATTGCAATATTGTTATCGTTGGCATCGGCATCATCTTTTTCGGTGGTCGGATCTGTTGTTTCTGGTGTTTTGTCCTTGCCGTTCGCAGACAAAGTGAGGGTGGCTCCGGCTACCGCCACTGGCAGGTCTGCCAGGGAGACGTCAGAGGTGGTGGTGCTCTTGGCTGCTGCTGCTGGTGCAGCACCACCACCACCACCCGCCGCAGGGTCGCCGCCGCCATGATCATCATCCTCCAACTGCCGCTGCAATTGCGGAAGAGGGACTGCACTGTCCAGGTTTTCCAGACAGACGATGCACTGGTCTGCCATTACAGTATTTTTAACTTTGAATCAAGAAAGGGATTCCGACAAGGTGATGGGCTGAAGAAGGCATGAAAACCGTTCTTTGAAAAAAGGATTGGGGGGGTTGATTCCTTGAGGGGCGCCAGTCGTAAGTCGGTCGTAGGCGGTTGTCAGCTATCCACTGATGGGTGCCGGTGGTCGAGTGGGCGGGCGGGCGGCTGGGCGTTGCTTGCTTGCTTGCAGGGCCTTGGGGTTTCTGGGTGGGCTTGTCAGTGGGATCGGTCGGATTCCAGGCTAACTTTCCAAGATTGGGGCGGGAAAAGAGAGAGGAAAGGACGGGGGAAGGGGGATATGCGCAGTTGGAGAAAGGTCGGCTGCTACCTGGGGCGGGCGGATTCTGGGCTGCCAACTTACCTAAGAGCCTCGGGAGCCTCTAGCGCCCAATGATGATGGGCATTGCCCACGGGATCGGGTACGCAGGGTAGATAGCTCTTTCTGCGTGTTCTCTTTGGGGTCAGGGAGGGGGGGGGAAGCTGAGCACACCACCTGATCGGATGTACTCACTCAACTCACTTGGCTCTGGTCTAAATGCTCCGTCCCTTCTTCGTGTTCTTTTTGGGGAAAGGTTCCCGGGTCGCTGGGTCCTGACCAAAGCTGGTGACCGATCTTGTCTATGTACAGTAGTATGTATGACCAGGGTGGTGGAGTCGATTAGATAGTTCGTGCCGCAAGTCTTGTCTCACTCGCCTACACCGAGAACGAGAGGGAGAGGAGGAGGACAGAAAGCGAGATAGAGATGGAGATAGAGAGAACCTTGAGGGCACCATTGCCCGCCAGCGCGAAGAGATGACGGAGCTGCTTTGAGAAGGAGCCGCCTGGCCCTGCCCAACAACTTGTCTGTCTAACTCTAACTCTGACGGTGGGGAACGTCGACCATAATGATTTGCAACAATGGAGAAACTCGGCCTCGCTCGAGTAGAACCAAATCACTCACGACATCGGAAGGCTAATAATATACCCACCCATGGCCCATGATGCCTTAATTTCTGCTGAATCAGAAGACAGCTGTCCGCCCACGGTCAGGATGCTGTAGGCTCCAGCGTGGATGATGTGAAGTGATCGCCCTGAACACGCATTGGGGTGACTACAATGCTGTACCACCAATACCCTTCTCAACCCTTGGGCCCGGGGTGGAAGACCCTTCCTCTCCCCCAGCTCAACCTGACCTGGAATGTTCGTCATGACCAAGCCAGGCACGAGAAGCTATCTACGCCCTGTTCAGGCATTCACGTCTGCACTACCCACGGGAGTGCGAACAGCACCGTTCCGTACCGTGCCGTGCCGTATCTACCATGCAAGAGGAGGACCCTGTGCAAGTCCCAGAACTCACAGCGGGTGAAGACCCAAGATCACGAGGATGTCCGGACCAGGGCCCGGGCGCACGTCCACACTCACACACATACGCATACATACACGCACACACAGCCCAAGGTCGTGGGGCGGGATGACGCACTCCCTCGAGGCTCACCGAATTTGAATGAGTAGCAGATGAATGTGTGATATGCCCGTCCCCGTGACCCAGTTCCGGTAGGTTGGTCATAATTAGACAAAGGGGGAGAGGGGGGGGACATGACGTGCGCTTTCTCCTAGGTAGGAAGGGGAGGATATGTCTACAGCCCACCCGGGAGTCCCAGGCACCGACAGCTTAGAGCGACGTGGCTGCGATTGCAAATTCTGGGTGGTATGGCCCAGGCAGACAGGACAGGCAGAGCGAGGCGTCGCGGCTATGGCGATCCCGCCTGATCGAAGCGGGAGGGTGAAAAAGAGACACGGAACAGAAAACGACAATTCGTCAACTCCGCGTGCTTCATTTGGCTAGGCCGATCGCGTTCTTGGAACACGCCTTTGTGCAGCGCTGCCCGACCACTGACCGACCCCAGTGACCCAGTCGACCCGTTTGCACATCCAAGAATCGGCTGCACCGTCCTCCACCATCACACTTCCGGGTTCGGCGTTCCGAAAGAGTTGTTCATGATGGAATCAATTGTCATTATCTGATCCCTCGCCTCGTTCCAAATTCCGTCGAGGCCATCCTCACAACCGTGGTCGATGCTCGTATAACCTTTGCTGAGAGAAGACCTTTTGTTCCCTAACACCCGGAAATGTGATGAAAAGCAAAGCCATGAAACACCTTCCACCCTGTCCTACGTCGTCTTGCGAAACCAGCCCTTACACCTCAGCGATCTCGCGCAGACGTCGGAGCGTTGATCGCATGGCGGCGGCAGCGGGTGTGGCGACAGTGTAAGCACCACCGCTGTTATCCATGTCAGCCCCATCTTCCAGCTAACATCGCCCGAACGTATGCCCATGGCAGTGACGTGATCCGACGTCCCAGGGGGTTGAGGGGTTCCACTTACGCGACGGTGCGCTTGCAAGACTTGCAGTCCCAGATACCGACAGAGTGACGCTTGACGGTGGTCTTTCCACAGAAGGTGCAGACGTATCGGGCGTGCTGGGTGATTTCCATCTTCTTGACGGACTTACGGAGGGAAGCACCGTATCTTTAAGCATTGCTGTCAGCTGGCCGTTGCCACAATATGAGAACCACACTTCATTGTGGTGCCGCGCGGTAGCAGCAGAGCCCCTCGACCCATGCAACTCTCCTTCTTGATATCCCGGGTGTGCAGGATGCGAGTCGGTTGGAGGCCATGGATCTCGGGTGCGCTCTGCTGGACTGCCTGGGTCTCGCCGACTGGTGCAGGAGGCGACGGGCGGGAGTGGTGGCATCTATGAGGAATGGTTGAGCTGTCCGTACCTTGTGCCGTACTTGCCGGTAACTGCGAGTTGTTTGTCAGTCCTTCATTCTGTATTCATGTAATGATTCCCGGCGAGGCAGTCGTGTGAGCGATGATCGAGCGTCAAAGCAATCCAGCGGCGGCGACAGCGTGAGTTGTTTCCCATTTCCTGGGCTCAAATTTGGTCCCCTCGCACGTCATTCTCCCCGCAGTGATCCAGGCCCACGTCGTCGACAGTCTTGGTGTATTGATCGCTATCGTTGTAATTTCCGACGGTCCGTTATATACTGCGTGCCGCGTGCTTCATGCGTCGTGCTCGACCATCGCTCGTTTGGGCTGTGTGAGAAGGGAATCGTGGGAATTTCGCGAAACGTACCTCCGACCTTCTTGGTTCGCTGCAATCACATCGCGTTAGCTGTGTGAGACCAAAATACATTAATTCAATCGAAGCCGCTTACCTTGGCCATTTTGTCTGGGGTTTGAAGTCGACTTTACGTGGTGCGAGAAGTGGCTTCCGAGGACGAAGTCGTAGGTCTCCTTTGGCTGTTGTCGCTGAATTTCCTAGGAGAGTGCAAGTCGGTTCTGTGGGCAGCTAGGAAAATTTGCAAATGCCTGAGGCAGGAACGACCGGGGGTGCATTTTCGCTAGTGGGGGCGTCATTGCCGTGCCGGCTGCTCCCGGCTGGCGGCCACCCTGGCAGCTGGGTGTTGCTGACCGGGACGTGGCTGCAGACAAGCTTTCACTATGAGCTGTTGTCGCTCCTACATCACCTTTCCCAGTAATCGAGAGCATTCGACCGTCTTTCCATTCCGTACTTTTCGGCTTACTTGGCCTTCCTAGAACTGCCACAGTATGTGCTGGATTCATGTTGGCGGCACACCCGGGTGCAGTATCAGCCCACATGGAGCGAGGACAGGGAGACTGCTGAGCCGAGGCAGTTTGGCCCAGCTTGCTTGACATCACTAGTGTAACTCGATTGCAGCAAAGGACAGGAGACATTGTAAAACGTATTCGCAAAGGATCACTCACTTTTCCCCAGTACATATCCAGTGAGGATCCCGCCCTTCTTATGACACTCAAGTTCCTAGAAGTAAAGCCATCGAATAATTCTAGTCTACAAATTCATCCGTTGCGCTCTCAGAGTTAAATCGATCCAAAACCCAGGTAGATACACTGTGCATCTTGGCAGACATCACATACTTGACCTGATACATCTCCGCTGCCACACCACAGGTGCTCGAAATGGGATTCAAGCAGCATGGGCGGACGTACGACCTGGTGGTCTTTGGAGCGACCGGTTTGTTGACCATGCTTCCTCAAATCACTCGAGACCTGAATGACTGACAGACTCGAGCAGGCTACACAGGGAAATACACCGCGGAGCACATTACCGAGCACCTGCCCACGGATCTCAAATGGGCCATTGCTGGTCGTTCCCGGGAGAAGCTGCAGAAGCTCGCTGACGAGCTCAAGCTGTTGAACCCGGATCGTCGACAACCTGGTGAGTAATTCCCAGCCTTCATGGACACTCTATACACCCTCGCATCACTGGGCTAGCATCTGTACCCAATTGCTGACTTGAACTGTAGAAATTGAGACGTGCGGCTTGAACGGTGATGACCTCAGCGCGCTGGCCAAGAAGACGTTCGTCTTGATCACAACTGTTGGACCGTACGGACAGCATGGAGAGCATGTAAGTGGGCTGAAGCAGTGATACCCCCAAAGCACAGGTGTGGATGCTAACCTGACCCAGGCCTTCAAAGCCTGTGCCGAGAATGGCACACACTACTTCGACGTCACGGGCGAGGTGCCCTTTCTGGCTCGCATGATCAAGAAGTACGAGAGGGTCGCAAAGCAGACAGGCAGCATGCTCTTCCCAGAGATCGGCGTCGAGTCTGCCCCGGCGGACCTTGTCGTCTGGTCCCTCGCCAAGCACAACCGCACCGAACTTGCAGCCAAGACGCGCGAGGTGATCTTGTCCTGCCACAAGCTGAAGTGAGTGATACTCCAAAACCCCGTCCTGTCTGCGCAAAGACATTTCCGACTCACAGCACCAACAGTTCGGCACCCTCGGGCGGGACCCTGGCCTCCCTTCTGGGCTTCTTTGATACCTTTCCCCTAAAGGAGATCACCGACGCCTTCCGGCCATACGCGCTCTCCCCCGTGCCAAACCCAACCGCCACCTCGCGCCCCAAGCCCTCCATCAAGACGAGGCTGACAGGTCTGCGCACGGTGCCGAACCTAGGCAGGCTGACCACGTCCCTCGCCGCGGACACGGACAGGGCGATCATCGGGCGGACGTGGGGCCTCCTCTCGCAGGCCGGAGGGACCAAGGGGGGAGCCGAGGCGTACGGGCCCAACTTCGACTTCAGCGAGCACATGCGCACGCGCAACTGGCTGTCGGGCGTGCTCGTGCACTGGGGCATCGCGCTCTCCGGGTTCCTGCTCGCGGTGCTGCCCCCGCTGCGGTGGGTGGTCAGGAGGCTCGTGTACAAGCAGGGCGACGGCCCGGACAAGGAGCAGGCCAAGAAGGACGAGATCGAGTTCCGCGGCGTGGCTGCACCGGACACCGACAGGCCGGTTGGGAAGCAGGCGTACTGCCGGGCTACTTACTTCGGCAGCATGTACGAATGTGAGTGTGGACCCCCTTTTTAGTTCTCCTGTTGACTGATGGCTGACGATTCTCCAAGTGACCGGGGTTCTCCTCGCCCAAGCCGCACTCACTGTGCTAGAGGATGATGTTGACCTCGGTGGCGGTGGAGTCTTCACCCCAGCATGTCTTGGGCAGCGGTTCGTGGACAGGCTGGACGGTGTCGGATTTAAGATCCAGACGGAGTCGGTGTTGACCTAGATCAAGGGCATCGCGGGGACAAGAGGAACAGACTGAAAACGAGTGACGGCTTGCATGTTGTGTCTTTTGGTTCAGCGATACCTTTAGTGCCATGCGTCCTTTCCTGGTATACTTATCCGTATTAAAGTACTTTGTTGAACCTTTGCAGTACTAGATGTGGCTGAAGCAGATGTTTCTCTGTGCTTCCAGTTCCCTCTTGGCATTGGACGAGGTTGACTTCCGTGACACGTTTTAGGAGGTTCACACTGTTTGTCCACACAGACCGTACTTCAGTTCAACTGTTATGAAGATCATATTGTAAATGTGCCCGATCATTACAATTTAGCTGAAGCATGGCTAGAGAGGAGCCTATGCTAGTGGCTGCTGTCAAGGACCAACGGCAATATTTGAACTATCCATCGCACGTGGATGGATGCAAAACGAAGGCACTGTCTCCCAGAAAACCTTCTTATTTATATGTTCAAGGAGTACGGCAAAGCTGGGTTGACGTTCATCTTATTCCCTTTCCTCAACAAAGAAAACCCCCACCACTGCCGTCTTTTCTTTCTGCTTGATTCATTTCGATCATACATCTCCACATATACTCTGCGTGGTGAGAACATGAACTGGGTGCCAAGACATTTACATGCGTCAGAATCAATAAATATATACATACGAAAATACCACTGCCCTTGTGCCTTGTGCAGTTGGATCTCTGGTCATGCAGCGTCAGGTGCTATTGATCTATGTGGTCACGCAATCGATTTACCATGTGGACTGAGATGGAGAAACCATCTTGGAAGGCAGAAATGATACGTGATACGCGCTCACGGGACATCGGGTGTCGGCAAGTATAAGAATCCTTTGTGCGTCTGTGTTTGTGTTGCCGTGCTGTCATGTTGATGCTGAATCGCACTCGGAGCTAATTTGCAGTTGAGGATGGTGCAGGAATATGGCTTGGCCAAAGATATCGCTGGGCTTTGATTTATCCTGTCCGTCAATTGCCTTCAGAGCCATTGGGGCTCATAGCACGCCGCTGAGAGTGGCACGTGGAACCAGTACGACGGCGGTCGTCGGGAAAATCTTGGAACGTTCCGCTTCGAGAACGTTGAACAAACGACCAGGTATTCTAGTGCAGTATGTGAATGTTCACTCTAGTGGGTGTGATTCAGGGCAAGGGGTCTCTTTTTAGGCGTTCGTCAGACCTGCAGACAGCAGGGATCAGCTTCTCCACAGTTTGGCGCCGTCGACTTCAATTAGGCTCCCGCTGCTGCTGAATTTCGACCTTACTGAGCGGCCCGTGGACGTCATTGCACCACACACAGCACAGCCTGGAGCCGCTCTTCTCTTCCAATCTTTCCCTCTTGCTGGGCCTCATCCTGAGCCTGCCCTCTCCCCCATGTCCTCCGACGGACCCTCGCAGAGAGCAGCACATCATTAAGCGACCTCGTGCTTCTTGATTTCCTAGAATGTCCGCAGTAACAACAGAGAGCTCGCCGCTCCTGCCCGTGGCAGAGGCCAGGCCCAAAGCAAGCCGAAGCGTCACCTTCAATCCCAACCCCGTCACCAGAACGATCGAGGCCGAAGCCCAAGACTATGGATCACGACCTCGAAGCTCCCCAGGCGACAATGCCGCCTCGGCCTCAGGTTCCTCGGCGGCGGCAGCAGCAGGAGTCGGGCCGTCAGGTCCTGTGCTCAGCGCCCTCAACTCCAAGCTGCGAAGGAGGCACAGCGCAGGCGGCCCTACTGCTATGATCATGCCCGGCGCCAAGATCGGCCCTCAGAGGTCAACAAAGAACGCACAGAAGCTCAAGCTCCTCCCCAACCCCGAGCCCGACGAGGACGGCCCCGACGAGGAGAGCGGCCGCGACGTCTACGCCCAGTACACGCGCATCAAAGACCCTACCGCCCGGCGGGACGCAGCGCGCCTGGGCAAGGCAGACAGGAGCCGGCTGCCGAGGGTCACGGCCTACTGCACGGCGAACAAGTACGACATGGACGGGCTGATGAGGTTTCTCAAGGGCCCCCGGGGCAAGGCGAAGGGTGCAAATCCAAAATTGATCGACGAGTGCATATATTCACCGTTTAGTTACAGCAGCAAACAGGCCGAGGTGGGCCTACAGCAACAGACGATACATTCAAATCCAGTACATCCATACGAGAGGAGGCACTCGACTGGGGAGTACGCCACCGCCGCGGCCTCGGAAGCAGGATACCCATTGACCCAGGACCTGATCGACTTAAGGCAGGAGAACCAGGACTATGAGACCCAACGGGACCCCTTCGCCGCGGAAAGAGGGGACGAGAGCGCCATGATTGAGGCTGCCGACTTTGATATTGAGGTTCACACCTCCGAGGTGTTCCTGTTTGAGTACGGCGTGACGGTAGTATGGGGCATGACCCTGGCACAAGAACAGCGCTTTCTTAAGGAGATAGCCAAGTTCGAGCTCGAGAAGCTGGCGCCGGACGACGTCGAGGTCGAGTACTTCAACTTCTACTATACCAGAGAGTACTCGGCGCGGATATACAACGACTTCATCGCGCTGAGGGACAAGAACAACTACAAGGTCAAGCTGGCCATCGCGCACGCCCTGGCGCAGAGCACCAAGACCTCACTGTTCGAGGAGCTGATGGACTCGACCATCGACGCCTGCAAGGACATCCCGACCGAGATCGCGCTGACGGGCAAGATCGCCCTGACCCGGAAGCAGATCCACATGCAGATCGGCGAGCTCTTCATCCTCAAGCTCAACATCCACCTGGGCGGCTCCATCCTCGACACCCCGGAGCTCTTCTGGGTCGAGCCCCAGCTCGAGCCCGTCTACCAGGCCGTGCGCAAGTACCTGGAGATGGACCAGCGCGTCAAGGTCCTGACGGACCGCATGGACGTCGTGGGCGACCTGCTGGCGGTGCTCAAGGACCAGCTGAGCCACGGCCACGGTGAGAAGCTGGAGTGGATTGGTAAGTGCCCGGCTCATTTGCAACATACCTTTAGGTCTCTTCCTCATCACTCACTAACGCCTGACCCATCTCAGTCATCGTCCTCATCGCAGCCGAGATCCTGGTGGCTGCAATAAACATTGTTGTAGATATGTATTGGGTCGATTAGACCACACAGCGGCAAACCACATGAAGGCGCTAGGCCGTACAGGGGGACGGCGGGCGGCGTCAGGCTGCCCATCCAGGGTGAAGAGTTGTTCAAGGAGAGCGCATTGAAGCCAAGGGGTCCCATACTTTAGGATATCATCCTGGATCCAAAACAAGTGCAGCAACAGCGGAATGACTAGGGAGGAGGTTGCTCTCAGAAGAAGGCGCGACTGGCTTCTCACTGAGACGATGAATCCAAGCTCTCATCAACCCGGGGCACCCCAGCCGCAAGGCCCCATCAGCGACATCGTCTCCACGGCGGATGAAAAGCTGAGGAGTGATAATGCCCATGAGATCAGCCAACAGCATGTGTGTCGCGGTGAGGCCGATATCCAAGCCGCCTCCTATATGAGCTAGAACGTCATTGAAAAAAAAAATCAGGAAAAAGTTCGGTCAGAGGGGGTGGAGGCGAAAGGCTCGCCAGCGCCAATGGATCAACGGCTCCTGGCAGCGCGGGACAACAGCACAGGAACGAAGGCCAGGCGGGCAAACAAACAGGCGCCCGGCCTCAATGCAGAGGCGCATGTGGCAAGCGGAGTTATAGAAACGAAGGAAGGGGCTTCACGGCTTTGGAAAAAGAGAAAAACGAATCCCACAAAACGCAAACCTCTTTTTTCTCTGTGTTGATCGGGATGTCCTGTGGTCTTGGGCAATGGGGTAGGTTAAACAGGCACCACACATGCTTGAAGTTCGTCCCACCGTGGCGTATGAGAATCATATGGGTCTTCGATGCCCCATCGTGTATAGCTCCTTGGTTGAGATACCTGCATATATGTATATCTGTAGTATACACACATGTATGTATTCGTGAAAAAGGCTCAGCGTGTCAAGGTATCCCTAGCTAATATCTTCATACCGTAAAAAGCATGACCTACGACAGCGAACTGAACGGATACATGTGTGGCAAGGCTTCCACGGGGGCGTACTCGCGTTTTAACAACATTGCATTATTTAGAAGAGCCCATGGACTGCAGAAGTCCTCCCACCGGCCATCTCCCATCCCTGTTAAGAGTGAATATCAAACCAACCCCGGGCCCTCTCCCCCGGAGCCCCTTTCAACGGCCCAAAGGTATTAACTCATACCGCTGCTTCATGAGGCTATGATCCGTAGGTGTACCTGGCAAAAACAAAGATTGATAATGTGAAAAAGTCATCCCATACTGCCTTCACATTCTCACCAACACACCCGCTCTCCCACCTCCTCTCCAGTACTGGCCGCAACAGGCCGACTATTTGCGACTGAGCTCATCCGCCCATGGAGTGTGATTTTTCTGGAACCTCCTCTAGCACCAACGCGGTACGTCGCTGATGAATGTCTCGCGCAAATTCGCTGCCATATACGGCATTACACTCATAGCCGGCTTGCGAAGCAATCTAACATGCTTGGAGTGGATGCTCGCTCTGAATGGAAAGTTCGACTTGTGGGACGACCATTAGCGATGCGACCGTCTGCATGCCCCGGCCCCCAGCTATGGCGTCCAGATGCTTCGAGCAACGGGACCGACGATGTTGCGGTGAATGGCATCGCAGCCACTGTCTGTATCATCACGCTTTGCTTTGAGATGACCTGTGAGCCGGATATGACCCCTGTCATTCCTCTTCCGATTCCTCTGAGGAGCGAACCTAGTCCTCAGCAGCCGGTGTGTCGTCGGTCTGCATCTCTACGTCCTCATCTCGAGCAGGCGTCCCGTCGCCTTGGGATTCTGGGGGCTGTTTCGCCTTTTTGGCAGTTTCCTCTGCTTCGGCCTCTGCCTCTGCCTCTGCCTCCGCCTCTGCTTCGGCCTCAGCTTCTGCTTCAGCTTCGGCTTCAGCTTCATCCTCGGCCTCGGCCTCGGCCTCTGCTGCCTCCTCGGCTTTTGCCTTGTCATTCGCATAAGCATCCTTCTCCTTCTCGTACTTGGAAACGGCTTTGGTCTCCTGAGACTTGTACTCATCGCGCTGGTCTTCGGGAAGCTCCTTCCAACCGCGGGCGAGCTCCTCATCGACGTTGACGTCCTCGCCCTTTGAGGCCAGGGTCGGGCGCTGGTCGCGGCAGTAGAGGTCAAAGGCGCTGTTGGGCTTCTTGGGCGGCTTGCCGACGCCATTAGCGCGCTGTGACGGGTCCTTCTGGCTGGCCTCGGGGTTTGTGTGGGAGTAGGCGTCAGAGCTCGGCGAGGGGGGCTGGATGGCCTGGTTGATAAAGGTGGGAGGGGGGCCATTGGAGTCCAGGTTGGCGATGACGGAGGGCTTTCGGTGGCCCCGCTTGCTTCGCAGAGGCTTCTCCTGGGGCTGTTGTTGCAGGTCTAGGTCAGCACCTGATGAACCAATTCCAAAGCGCGCTGATGATGATGATGGGTTTTGTCGCCGGGATCCAGCAGGGCGTATGGATAGAGACGACGGTATGGGTGAGGGTGAAGGGCCGTCACGTACGGTTGGTGGTGGACTGGGGCTGCCTTCAGAATCCTCGACGTTGGCGCTGGTTCGCTTGGCGATCTGCTCGAGGAGGAAGGCGCGCTCGATACGGAGCTTCTCGACCTGGCGCTGCAGTCTGGTAAGGCGTAGTCGTGCGGCATCGTTGGCCTCCTCGACTTCCATGGTCCGTTGCTTGAGCTGCAGGCACTTGCGGCGATAGGCCTCCTCCACCGAGGGAGGCAAGGGCGGAGGCACAGCTAGGGGATCAGCATTGTCAGCTCTACGACCCATCTTGGCTTTGTTGGACACCATAATATAGCACAGGCTGAGGGTGTTTGGCTGTGCGCATCAAGACGGCGAGGACGACAAGGCATGGGAGGAATTTGGGGCGATGGGGTCAGCCGCCGACGGAGGGATGGACCGATGGGTGGGTGGATGATGGAGTCAGTCGCAGGGCGAAAGCTACCGGCACTGACAAGAATTGTGGAGAGCTTGAACTTACAGGACGCTGCGGGAGCCATTGCGAGAGGACGAGGGCGACGACGAGAACTCGAGGTAGGGGTTTGTCGTGCTTCTCCCTGGTGATGAGGGCAAAACAGAGCTGATGGTTGCTTGATGATTGGAGAAGGTAAGGCAGCTCGAAGTATTAATTGAGGATGATTAGTGGCAGGAGAAATGAAATCTTGGAAGACGCGCCAGTCAGTCAAGCAACCGTGAACCTGGATCCTTCAATTCCAACACTGCGCACTGCACTGGACTGCACGCAAGGCTGCCAAGTAGACCATGAAGCGCTTGGGCCACAAGTGTCCTACCTGTCTGTGTGAGCGGTGCTGGACGGGCTCTTCGACAACTTGTCAGCCTGTCCACTTCAAACTGCCTCCCAATTCTCAATTGAAATACTGAACTGTGTCAAAATGCCTGTCTTTCTTCTAGAATTGAGATTCATCATTCCCATATATATAGTCTGATCATCTCATATACAAATTTTGGGGACCGTTTGTCACTCGTTCGGCCGTTCTGCAGCTGAGGTAGGAAAACGGAGGTCCCAGTGTAGCGGTAGCAAGCTCGCCCCACCATGCCGTCCCTGTCCCGCTGGCACCTTGCAGCCGGCCGAATTTTTGTTTGCTTGAGCTCCCCAGACCCCTCCACCTCCTTGCTGGCACCGAGTGCATTCTCGTCACGTCCATCCAAACTCAGAGTCCCAGCGTGTTGTCTGTCTTTGCCCAGCCTGGAACCAACACGTCAAGATGTCTTTGAATATCCCCAACGCGCCGAACTCCGGCCTTTTCAAGGGCGGCTACAACAAGTAAATCCACCTATCCATCCACCTGCCCGTCCATACACCTTGCCCCTTTCCGCGTCTCGTCCTTGATACTCTCCCCCAAACACTCAAACCAGCATCGCATACTGACCGTGGCGGTCGCACTGCAGCTACGACTCTGAGGATGGCGCCGTGCTCAGGAACATCGACGCCTGCCGCGCCATAGCTTCCACCGTCCAGACCTCCCTGGGCCCCTACGGCCGCAACAAGATCGTCATCAACCACCTGCAGAAGATGATCCTCACCTCCGACGCCGCCACCATCCTCCGCGAACTCGACGTCGTCCACCCCGCCGCAAAGCTGCTGGTCATGGCCAGTCAGCAGCAGGATGCTGAGATGGGCGATGCCACCAACCTGGTCATCGTGCTGGCTGGTGAGCTGCTGAAGAAGGCCGAGGACCTCCTCCGCATGGGCCTGAAGACCTCCGACATCGTTACCGGCTACGAGAAGGCCCAGAAGTTTGCCCTTGAGACACTCGAGGAGCTCGAGGTTGACAAGGCCGCCGACCTCTCGTCGCAGGAGGAGCTCAGCAAGGCGATCCGTACTGTCGTGGCCAGCAAGCAGAACGGCAACGAGGACTTCCTCGCAGACCTGGTCGCCGAGGCTGTTCTGGCCGTGCTCCCCAAGAATCCTGCCAACTTCAGCGTTGACAACGTCCGTGTGGTCAAGATCATGGGTGGCAGCTTGGAGCAGAGCCGGGTCGTCAAGGGCATGGTCTTCCCCAAGGAGCCCAACGGATCAGTAAAGAAGGCAACCAAGGCCAAGGTCGGCGTCTACTCGTGTGCTATCGATATCAGCCAGACCGAGACCAAGGGTACCGTTCTGCTGCACAATGCCAAGGAGATGCTTGACTTCACTAAGGGTGAGGAGTCTCAGCTCGAGGCAGCTATCAAGGAGCTCCACGATGTTGGACTCCGCGTGGTTATCGCCGGCTCCACGGTTGGAGAGTTGGCCATGCACTACCTGAACCGCTACGGCATCTTGGTCATCAAGATTCTTAGCAAGTTCGACCTTCGAAGAATATGCAGAGTCGTCGGGGCGACGCCCCTGGCAAGACTGGGTGCACCAATGCCAGATGAGATGGGTTCTATTGATGTGGTGGAGACCCTCGAGATTGGCGGCGACCGTGTCACAGTGTTCAGACAGGAGGATGAGGTCACGAGGACAGCAACCCTGGTGCTCCGGGGAGCCACCCAGAACCACCTCGACGACATCGAGCGCGCCGTGGATGACGGTGTGAATGTTGTCAAGGCCATCACCAAGGACGCAAGACTCGTGCCAGGAGCTGGCGCAGCAGAGGTCCAGCTGGTTGAGAGGTTACAAGCATACGGCGAGAAGACACCGGGCCTGGCACAGTACGCCATCAAGAAGTACGGAGAGGCCTTTGAGGTCGTCCCAAGGAGCATTGCGGAGAGCGCCGGTCTAGATGCCACAGAGGTGCTGAGCAGGCTATACGCCGCTCACAGCCGCAAGGACGAATGGACTACCGGTGTCGACATCGAGGTATGATTCGTCGACAAACCCCCAAAATCATGTGCAGTTCACTGATCAGTCGCAACAGAACGAGGAGGACACTGGAATCTTGGACGCCCAAGATGCCGGCATCCTGGACCTGATGGTCACCAAGAGCTGGGCGATCAAGCTCGCAACAGAGGCCGCCAGGACCGTCCTGTCGGTGGACCAGATCATCGTGGCAAGGCAAGCTGGTGGCCCCAAGCCCCCAGGACCCAATCCAGTAAGCAACTAACCCCCTGCTCCATTATGGCTCTGGGCACTAGAGACTAACAAGCTGTAACAGAACTGGGACGAGGACTAAGTGTAGAGCGTATGAGATTTGACGGCGGCACCAAGGACTGTATATCCACCAAGGCATAGACCCGCGGAGGAGAGGGCTTGATGCGGGAAAATGATATCCAACCGCGTTACTGAGGCATCCGTCGCGTGTTGCGCGTCGGCAATGATACCGGGTGTACGCATTAGAAAATAGACCCTCAAAACACAATGCGTGTGCCAGTGACTGAACTGTCCCCTTCCGCAACATTGCTGTTCTCGTTTGAAGACTGGCTACACAGTTGCGTGCAGTATGTATAAGAGGTCATCCTGCCTTACGCGATGGCTGCTTAAGCGCCCAACAAATCTTTTGCCTTGCCGTTTTCTCCTTGAAGCCTCAGACTCATTCCGCCTGTCTTCCTTGCCCATCACGCGCTATCATGAAGGTCCTCGATTCATCACCGTACTGCACATCGGTTTCCGGCCCGGGTCAAACGAAACCATTGACATGCCAAAATCCCATCTCAAGGCAATCAGTCACATGTCTACCTTAATCAAGACGTCAGGAGGCGAATATGGAATCCCACAGGAAGGATCGAGGCAGGCACAAAACAGAGCCCGTCAGAGCATAATATTTTTGGAACTATTGCACTTCAGGCAGCCTTTGCCACATGCAAAAGAATCCTACTCGTTGGGAGCAAAATGAGTAGCGTAACCCTTCTCTTCTTTTTTCGGCCCCCCCAAAGGATCCCGTTGTGTCGTGCAGCATATACGTACATGCATGGAAGGAAGCGGATCATCGATTCAGGGAGCAGTAAAAGCGGCAAGGAGCCAAGTGGATTTATTCCGCAAGACATTTCTGGTTGCTACCCGCGCGGTATCTTGTGGATCCTGCCTTTGGGGATCCGAATGTAGCAGGCAAGCAACGCAATACCCGAGAAACTGCTGCCGTGCCAATCTTGCTCGGTACATGCTTCCACCCGTCGGTGTCTCGGCAACCAGCCGGCCTGACAACATTTGATCCGGAAGGCAGGCAGAGCGGCACGGCAAGCCTCGCCCCCGAGACACGCCAGGCCAACCGTTCCTGGTCTCGAACACTGTGCCCCGCGAGAAAGGGTGCGCGGAGCTCTCGAAACAGACACCGAGGGCTCGCGGATGCTTGCTCGTGGTTCCTGGGGCCCGGCCGGCCCGCCACAGCCGAGAAGAAAAAGGATCTATCTCATCATCGATCTGACCACCCCCTGCCCGTGGTGAACGCTTGATGTTCCTGGCGCCGCAGAGAACCTGACAGGAACGCGGCTGCAGCTCGGCGCATATGCGAACTCCCGTGCGTGACCGAGAGGAATATAGCCCGCTTCAGTTCATCCGACAAACCAACCCCTGGTGGCGGTGTCTCCCTGGCCCAGAAGAAGCCGCCTTCGAGAAAGAGAGGGGGGCGGGCGCCAACCTCTTGTATGACCTCCCGATGAACCGTGCCGTCGCACAGACAGGAACGCCACGGAGGGCCGTTCTGGCCTGCCGAGTCTGGGGTAGAGTGGGCGTACCAGGGGAAAATTGCGTGCCGGCGGCCGCCCACGCAGCAAGCAACCGGCCGCCGGCCAGGAAGTTGGTGGTGGGACACCTGTCTAGCCAACTGCTTCCTGCGGGTTGGCAGGTTGGTGGGTGAACTACCGACCCGTTGGGAGCCAACATGTTCGTCCGCCCTTTGTCAACTTTGACAGAGCCCCGGGGGCCGTGTCACCCAACGGCCATTGTGCTAGGAGACGCAGTGCCGTGGTTCCGGAAGGGTTACACCACCGGGAGTCGTCTGGGATCGGGGAGTCCCGTTGTTTGCCATCCTTGAGTACAAGAGCCGGAGACAGAGACAGAAACAGAAACACAGAAGAAGGAAAAAGGGGGCAAGAGAAGGAGGTGGGATTGAGACGTCGGATGTCTCCTCGTGGTCGTTCTCCTCGGCTGATTGACCTTCTACTGACCTGCGTGTTTTGAAACGCAGGGTGGTGCGGGTTGTGTTATGGGTTGTCTTCGGCAGACGTTGGTTGTGAGCGTTTCTGGGAGTGTGCAAACTTGGCCATATGTCATCGGTAGGGTGCGAGATGGGCGGGCTTGATGACGACTCCGACCGAGCCTTGATCTGATCTGATCTGCTTCCAGGTTCCACACTGGATAAACCCCGGGTTGAAGCGGCTGGGACGGGGAGGCGGGGGGCCTTGGAGTTGGAAGAAGTGCCCGCATGATTCGAGCTGTCATGATACTTGATGTCTTGCGTGCCAGGCTTTACGGCGTGGGTGTTTCCTACGAATCACCTTGTTTTCTTCAACGACAAGGTCAGCGTCGTCCCGGGCCAACCTGCCAGGCTCAATTCTGGCCACCAACCACCTTCTTTGACATGATTCAGCCGCACTGCTTCCGTGAAATGCACGCCCCTGCCCAATGGGACTTGCGCAGGCCTCCCTACGGCTGGATGTAAGACGAGCTCGACGTCACAGTACAAGCCTAGAGCCACCACTGCACTCAAGCGATGAGACGCAGCAGCCGCGCGTCTCACGCCTGAAGGCTGACGACCTCGCTTATGCTGCATGTCTGACGCACACATTTCAGCGCAGCATGGGTGGCCACCCAGGTCATTATGATGCCTTGTAAGTCGCAGCTGAGGACCAGGGCCATAGAGCAGAACAAGGCCAGCAGAGACAACCAACATCATTCAGCCTCGCCTCTCTCGCCCCTCGCTGCTTGCTCAACGCCCAACTCGCTAGCCCCAGCGAACCGTCAGGGTAGCAAGGCCGCTGTGAAAAGGTTAGAGCGTCGCACCGGGCGAGACGTCACTGCACGGACGCCCGGGACGGCGTCAACGCTCGCTGGCGCGGTCTGCACGGCTGACCAGCTGGACGGACCCTGCAGCCAAGGTGGGTTGGGTGAGCTGGCGGTTGGTCTGAGCAGCACGGTGCGGTAGCATTGATGCTGCCCGGAGATGTTGTCACGGTTGGATACCACAGTTGGGGGGTTGTTGAGAAGATGTCTTTCCTGTTGGCAGTTGGTGGCGGCAATGAATGCGATCACGGTGGGTGGTGGTCAGCACTCTCCCCGCAGGTGCCTACAGCCCGCTCGCTCCGCGGAACGAACGGGAAGCCCTCAGAGAAAAGTATCGTCCCATACACGAGGTTGGGCAACGATGAGTAGAGTTTGGTCGTAGATGAAGGGTTACCTCCCAGCGAAAGACAATCTGGCATGCACAGCCAACCAGCCGGCCAGCCCCGCGAGAGAAGACTCGACTCCCACCTACCTGTCCACGCGAGACAGGAAGTAGACTACAGGGCCCAAAAAGGCAGGCAGTTGGGTAGCCACACCACACGGGCCTCCCCCCCATCCCCTACGCGAATTGCACAATAGGCAATTGCGGCTCTTCCAAGGGACCAAGGGAGCAAGCGAGCGAGCAGGCCCCCCAATTGCGACCCTCGACCCTCAGGATCTTCGAAGCCATGGCCAATCTTTGCTCAACTCCCCACCTGCGAGAGGATTGGGAGGAGATGTGCCCCGGGCTACAACGTCCGGGAGGCCGCTTGTCAGGTTTTGTGGGCTGGCTCTTACGATAGGCACTACAATAGGTGAGTTAATCTGTCTAGCAAGGCAGGGCGTTCAGCCGCAGGCGCATGTGTAGTGGTGTTTATCATCATCCGAAGTTCGTGTCGGCGCCGATCGCTGCCTCCAAGTATATTATATTGGCATGAGATTCGTGCCCTGTTTTTAGGAGGAGGGCATGTGTGTGGTGGCGGCGATGATGATGATGTTGATGATGTTAACGCGGCTTCGTTCTGGGCCATTCTTTCTTGGTTTAGGAAGGCGGGAGGGGCGTTTCCCTTAACCTGGGCGTGTTATCGATTCAGGCGACGATGCTGTGCACGAGTGCCATCTGGAGGCAGATGCGATGGATCCTGCTCAGTGGCGGCTGCGAACGATGGCGCTCTGAGCCTGAACCAACCTGGCCAGGATCAGCGGAGAGACTGGACGGTCCGTCCTCAGTGTCCCCACGTGCATGATGAGTGAAAGTGTGCATTCTTCTTGACTTGTCCTGGGTGACGCGATTGTATGCTTGGGTTTGCCCGCCCGCTCGCCCGCGACGGACTTCAATCGCATGGCACCGGTATAGGGAGCGCTTGGCTTGGCCCTGACGGAAATAGAAGTCCGGCCTTGACCGGGCGGTGGTTCGGAGGGGATTTGCTCAATTTCCTTACTCGCGAAGACGCTTCTGGATTTGGTTATTTTATTTCTGTCTGCAATGAGCTGTCAGTTTATTGGCATTCTGCTTTATTCTCCGGCTTCCCCGTTCAGACATCTTTCCCCCAGAAGGCGATACGAAAGCATCAGTGGAGGGTGCCAAGTGCATGCCGCGATGCAACACTCTGCCGGATTGACAGCGACGAGATGCCGTTGGTGAACGTACCTCTCAATGCGTGATCACGGCTCAACCTGCCAAAGTCGCCATAGGGTTATCGTCACAAGCACGTCGTTGCCAAAGTCTAAATCAAATTGGCCAACCTCTGGCCTCTGGGTGGTCAGAGCCATCATGTACCCATCTCGCGCTCGGGCGCAGTCGTCAGGGTCTACGCGCATGGGGTCGTGGCCCACGTGAAAATGATGAATCGGGTCGTCTCGACTCATTCGGGTGAACGTACAAGCAAGACCGGCAGGTGCTCCGCCAAAAACGTCCAACTAGGTCCGCAATGGACATCTGCTCAGCCCACCCGTACCGGCCAGAAACGAGATTGCTCGCGGTGGACGATCTCGTAAAGAGTCCTGCTGCACTGTGGCCCCCGTTCAAATCGCCCGTTCGGGAAGTTTTGTTCGGCTTCTCGATCGAGCAAAGATGACGAGGCGAGCGAGGCTGCACCAGCGGTTGGTGCATCTGTGTGCTTGAGACATAATGCTCCGGATGGATGGATGGGGTCCCAAGGAATCCAATAGTTGCGATCCAATAAGGATCCGCACGGAGCTCGATGAACGGTTGTATCCAGATGTTTCATCATGTGCGGAGCTGTCTTATTGCTGCCCACTGTTGCTATAGCTGTCATTGCTACTGTCTTTCCCTTCTGTCCTGCTGGTCACGCTTTCATTTCCCTAGGGGCTTCCGGTGGTCTAATTTGTGATTATTCGGCCGGCAGGGTTGCCTATTGAAGTGTACAGGCGTGGTAGCTCTCCTGGTAACATCGCAACGCCGTGGTTAGAGTTCAATGGATGCCCAAGTCGGTCCAAGATGTTGACCGCGGCACGACCCAGCAAGATCTCCAATACCCACATCGAGTCAAAATAGGCGCATGTCCAATAATCTGAACGTTTTATTGATCAGGCATAGAGAGGGTGTGCCCGCGCATGGCCGAACAGGGTCCAAGCGGATAGAGGGCATGGCCCGGCAGAGTGTAACTCCAAGCTGGGCAGGCTGGCAGGACAAGCGGTTGAGCTCATCGTGCATCCGCCGTCTGTGCACTGGTCAATATTCCATTTGGATTCGCAGCTGGAGCTGGGTGGCCCCCTGATCGATCCCCAAGAGCGAGGGCACCGTCCACGGGAAACCTGTCAGGCTTCTCTTCTACAAACATGCCTGGCATACCAAGCAGCCGCTCAAGGCTTGGAAGCCGGTGGGCCCGGACGCTGGTGTATCACCTGGGGCGCGGCTTCGACTTGCCGGCAGCCAAAAGGCATCATTCCAGCAGAGGACGGCCCCGAAAGCGAAGGGTTCTTCTGTCTTGCTGCCACGTGCTCGATCTCGACTCGCATGACCCAGACCAAGGGAACACCCAAGCATTCCCAAGCAAGCTTTCAAGGGAAGGTGGGACGCGGCCACGCACCCGGAGGTCTAGTGTAAACCTTTTCAGCGAGAGCTCGCGAGCTGTTCATTGGCCGGGCTGCTTGGTCTAGTGATGTGTTCCCGGCTGGATTTCGCGGCGAGGCTGCGACTGTACTAAGACGGGCTGCGATTAATCTCTCCGATTCTTCCCCAGTTATGGGACTGGCCGCGACGGTTGTGAGATGAGATCGGCAGCATCGCGCGTAACTAGTGCCTTGGTGGTTAGGAGTGCGGTGCTAGCAGAGACATTAGCCGCGTTCTAAATCAAGCCTCGTAGGCCCCCCTTTCCCGTCGTCTCAACCGTGGCGATCACCCAGCCTTCCCACGCAGTCTGGTAGGGTGGTGACTGGTTGATGGGAGGCTGGCATGTGTCCGCTAGCCCGTCTCTGCCCGTCTGGCTCTTGGCCTATGCATGACCCTCAATGCCAGTGGGGCATATGGCTGATGGCACAAGAGTTGGTTTTCCTGCAGGCCATTGACCATTGACCACAGCATCGGTGAAGCTGTTTCGTATTTCTATGCGGTATTACTCGAGAAGATTGGGACCCTGACTCCGAGCAGGCAGGCCGGAGGCGACCCAGGCCGGGCCAGATGGTCGATTCGGGTAGGGAAATCCTGCTCTCTGCAACGCTGCACGGGAGTTCTGCAGGGCATGCAGTGCCTTGCAGGAGGAGCATCCAACCACCGTTGGACTGCGAGCTCCGTCTGGAGACTTTTCGGAATGCTGCCAGGAACCCGAGGGGTTTTCCGGCGGAAAAGGTTGCTGGCGATAATCATAGTGACTGTGTATTACTGACAGGCCTCGAAATCCGTGGGAGCAGTCTACCGTAGCAGAGTAAAATGCCGTCCCCAGACGTACCAACGGTCGAGATGGGTCGGGAGCTGCAGGTGACAGGCATGTCCTCGGTGGGGAATTGCGACTCGACTCGGTTTTTTTCCTTTCCAAGCTGCAGTGAAGCTGTAGTGTCCTGTGAGTGTAGAGAGCCACGGACCATGATCCATGCAAAAAAGAAGACAAAGTGACAGACAGAGACGAGGCTTGCAGGTGGTGCAGAGTGCAAGTGCAGGGGTGGTTGTGCAGAAGGTTGAAAGTACCTCGTGCCGGCCAAGAAGTGACTTCGGCCGAGGGCCACGTTTTGACAGGCAGAGGGAGGTGAGGGCCGCTGCGGAGGAGCCCGAGATGACCGCGCAGGACGCAGTCATTCCTGCATTCCCGCGCGGGAGTTTTTGTCTGACTGCCTGCCTGCCTGCTTGTTTGATTCGTGAACGTGGCGAAGAGAGGTGGCCAAGTGCTCATGGGAAAGTTCCTGGCGTGGCGCGTGTGAAGACGGAGGCGCAAACTAGCAGTAGACCAGACCATGTAGAAGACTACATTGTTGTGCAGATTAAATGCAAATGTCCAAGGCACACGATGCGATGGTGTGGTAGCGCTTGTGCACTGGTGCTGGGCCAACTTTTGACGAACCCACTTGGATGGTAGCTCCACAGTACTACGATGCAACGGTACAGTAAAGTACAGTACAGCATTGCCTGCTTCAGTTAGCGATGAGTGGGTAATTGTCAGACTGTATTATTCCTTTGTTCGCGGCTTGCTCGGTTGATCGGGCTGGTCGCAAAGACCATCTCCTCTCTATCAAATACTTTACCGTACTGATTGGTACGTACTTCGAGTAGTCGGCCAAAATCATGCAAGGCCGAGTGCCTCGCGTGGCCTGATCGCCGTCTTCAACGTGCCCGTTACGTATAGCACGGGACGAGGACTGAATAGTCACCCAGTCTGTCGGGTTGGCTGTCTGCATGCCCTCTTTGTGCAAGCGTCGAGGAAATAGGCAACCGATGCTTTTCTCCCGGCCTGCTAGTCTTGGAAGGTAAGGTCTTGGGGGCCTCGAATCCCCGATCCCGGGACAAGGGAGCAGCAATGTCTTAGATCGCGACGGACCCTGGAAATTACCAGTCTGGGACCTCTCAACTGGCAGAAAGAACATGGGCTCGCTGGCTAGTGCCGTTCTGCTCCTCGGCAGTCAACGGCGTGTAGATTTCTGTCCGTAGCTGCGGTCGTGGTCGTGATCGTGGTCATGGTCGTCGGCCCCCAGCACGATAGAGTGTCTCGTCGAGCCAGCCTAAGCAGTTTATCCGTCTATCTGCTGCAGGACAAGGCACGGCAGAGCATGGGCGAGGGCGTGGCACGGCATGGGCATGGAGCATGGTCAAGGGCGTGAGCAGAGGAGCAGTAGGACAGGGCATTCTCTTAAGGCAGCGTCCTATAGGAAGGGAATGGTCGTCGGCGAGCAACGCTACTGGACGCGGGAAAGTGAGAAGGCTCGTCCCAGACCAGGCCCCCGGCCAATGGGCGTTGGTGCTGCAGCTTGCTCTTGCATCGCCAGGGCTGGGTTCACTCCTGTCGACTCCTGTCGCTCCTGCCTTCCCTGCAAAAGACCCCGTCCAGTCTCCTCCAGTCCCAGCCCATCTTCTCTCCTCTCCAGTTTCCCACGCCAGGTCAAGCAGCTAGCCCCTCAGCAACCAAACCAGCCCATTCATCCTGTGCCCGTGTCGTATCGTGTCTTGTCGCAACCTGCCGGCGTTTCCAAAGTCCTGGTCGCCCTACACATCCACATCCAGATCCAGATCCAGATCCCAATCCTGTGCGCGCTCGCCTTTGACTGCTTTGCTTGAACAGCCAGACCCAACAAAAAGTGCCCGCATTTATTCCGTCTGCCACTTGAGACGGCCCCTCTTACCGATCACCGCGACACCAGTATTTTTCCACCGGTACGGCACCGTGCTCTGCGAGTTAGGACGAAACTATCCGTCCCATCCCATCCCAGGCCAGCCCCTGGACAGACACACGCACGCGCACACAGTTGGACGGGCAGAGACACTCCCAGAGGAACTTGCTCTTCCAAGGCTTTGTTGTATCTTTTCAGACACCCGCACGGCTGGACGGAAAGCTCACACAGGAGACAATGATATCCAGCTAGAGGATCTGCCTAGCACAAACCGCTCGCCTAGTCGCCGATGCCCTGCCGTTGCCCGTGACTTGACCACCGGGACCCAGCCTCGGAACATCGCAATCACGCTCACGCGCGGCCAGCTCTTACTGACTGACTGGTCGACTGACGAGTGGCTGCTGTCGCTGTCGCTGTCGCTATTGCCGTCACTGTCACTGTGGTTGTGCATACTGCGTACTGCATACTGCGTACTGCACACTGCATATCTCTTTATACACCCACACCACGGCAGAGACAGAGTCTCAAGAGGGCATCGGAGAGCTGAGCTGAGCTGAGCTGAGCTGACATCACCGTCTCCCAAGCTCTCCCTCCCGTCCACCCTCCCTCCATCAAACTCCCGACGGCACCACCTCGGAAGCAACCAGCTCTGGTCGAGCGGAAAAGTCAGCTTGGAGGTGCGCACAGAATCCACCCGGCCAGCTTCAGGTGAACCTTATCACCATCATCGAGCGCCCAGCAAGCTGCAAGCTCCGCCCTAACTCGCCATCTGCAGCATAGTTGATACGACCCCTCTGAAACAGCCTCCCACCCCGGCTCCAGGAGTTTGTGTGACAGCCCACAATTCGCCCAGGACGTCGCCCTGCTAGTCAAGCCACCAGCGCCCTGCTCTCTACGGCAACTGTGGTGCATCTTGTCTGTGTCTACCTGCCTGTCTGCGTGCCCGCCCGCCTGTCAATCCATTCCCCATCCTCTCTAACCCCCGGAGGCAGTCCCAAATCCAAATCCAAGCCCCAGCCCCAGGCCAGACCAGACTCGCGGACCACGGGCCAGGGTTGCTCGCTCGTGGCTTGACAGACAAGATCGTCGCCCAGCTGGGGTCGTCCCGGGTCAGGCCCCAAAAGCCCCCGTCTGCTCAAACTGCCTTCCTCCTGAAAAGCTTCGGGCCCTCCTGGATCCCAGACCACAGCAGAGCCCACCCACGGCACGAGCCCAGACCCCATAACGATCCGCCTGCTGTCAAAGGTCCACTTCCCTGGACAAGGGCCGCGCCAACCTGGGGACGCTGTTGCGCGACTCATTTCCACTAGGACAAGGCGCCGCCGCTTAGGCTCATTCAATCCAGGCACAGGCTCAGGCACGGGCACAGGCCACACGCACCTCCGTAGCCCTTTTTCTATCGCCCGCTCCGACTTCCATTTCGCCTCCGCCCAAATACCTCCATCCCCGGGGCCCATATGTTCAATCGATCCCAAGGGAAACAAGGGAAACAGCAGGGTTTTGCCAAAGAGCAGCGGATTGCCGACGCCCAGCTGGCCAGCCTGAAACAGCTTGGTCTAATCGGCCGCGACAAGAAGGGCTTCGCATCCGCCTGGGGAGGGACAGAGCCTATTACCACTGCCTCTGGCTCTGGTTCCGCTGCGAGGACGGGCCCCAATTACACAACCATCAAGCCTCCTGGCGACCCAGACAACGGGGCCCTCGTTCCCGGAAAAGGGTGAGTTAAGCTTCAGCCTTTCTGTGTTTCCCAAACCTTTCCCCCAGCCACACCAGGCGGCTTGCCGTACTGCACGCTCCTGTCTGAATCCCACCGCTCGCGCCTCGACCACCCCTTTGCTCCGTTCAGCCTGGCAAGGTGCGCTCGAGTTCGCGCTGTGGTCCTGCCTCCAGCTCCTCAACCACTGCCGCAGTGACGCGATCCGGCCAGCTCTCAAAGGCTAACCCCCCTTTTCCATGACCACAGGCCATTCCATCGCCGCTGGGACTCTACGACCGCCCTCGCACCGTTCCTCCCGCTCGACTGGCTCAATCGGATCCCGCGAAGGCGCTCTGCGAGCGAATACAACCTCCAACTTTGGCATGATGAATGCCGACCGGAGTCGCACCCGGAGGGAGCGCACCTTCGTGGGCGCCGAGTGTGCTGTTTGCGAGGAGCCGCTGGAACATACCCTTCGCGGTGAGCGTATACTACAATTCTCGTGCTCGCACGTTTCACACGAGGCATGTTTCTACGAGTTCATTCGGGAGTTCGAATCGCAGTACTGCCCAACATGCAATGCGCCCCTTCATCTAGACACGAGCCGTGGTGGCAATGTCCTTGATATCGGTACGTCCCCCACCTTTCTGTGAAACCGTCGTGAGGAGAGCCACTGACCGTATGACCGTACGCCAACAGAGAAAATCAGCAACATGGTCCGATCTGTTTCCGTCAACGACACGAGGTCAACGAACACACCTACACCAGCAGCGGCCCCGGCCCCGGCGCCTGCACCGACGCCAGCCCCAGCACCCGTCGAATGGAATGATCACTCTGGCCGCCCACCCAGCCGGGGCTCGGCTGCGAGACAAGCTCCGATGGGCCCTATGCCGACCCCATCTCGCGGCAGCCTCCGAGACAACAACTCGGACAGATACGCAGGAGGACGTGTAGGCCACATGCGCAGCGACAGCGAGGCTACTGGGATGACTGGGGTTGCTTCTTCTGGTGGCTATCCTGAGACAACCCAGAGCGGGCCACCGCGCCGTCACGACTACGACCTGCAGGCCATGGAAACAAGCCTGGCTAGCCCGAAAGCTGTCGCGAGGAATCCCATCCCGGCACCAACCGTCACAGTGCGATCCGAGTTCCCCACCATCAACAGGTCAAGGCAGCAACAGACTCTCACCTGTCTCGTCACCGTCGAGGTTCCGGACAACAAATGGAGGCCCGACCCCGATGATATCCAGTCCGCTCCACCAATGCCGCATCAGAGGATCGAGGATTCTTTCCCCGCGAGGCCGCCATCTCCGGCACAGAGCGCTCCTCGCTTCTACCCGTATGAGTCGGCCGAGGTTTTGGAGGAGATGACTGAGAATCTGCGAAATCGGGTCGACAATTGGCATGGACTGGACTTCAGCCGCTTTGGGAAACTGCGGCTGTACGGCACCTTACGGGTCGGCAAGGACAAGCTCTCATGGCAGGAACTGGAGTGTTTCCTCTTCGCGGAGATGCTCATTTGCGTCAAGGAGAAGAAGAGCTCGGCTCCGCCCCCGCAATGGGAAGACGGCGCGCCCCGCAAGACCACGAGATGCACTCTCAAGGGCTCGATCCTGATCAAGAAGCACCTGAACGAGGTTTCTGAGGCCGGGAACATGGATGAGAATATTCTGACCCTGAGCCTTTCTGTTGCGGAGCTACCCCAGTTCCACCTGCGCTTTGAGAACCGCAATCAGCTCAAGCTGTGGCAGCAAGCTCTGCTGGATCTGAACGCAGTCGAAACATCGCCCGTCCGCAGCCCTGACTATGACCGGGGCGAGTTTTCGGGAGAAGATGAGGAGGATTGGCGAAGGGATTCTACCAGGCCGCAAAGGGTCTCGTCGGTCGCTTCCTCGTGGGGTGGAGCAAGGTCTGCCACCACCGCGCCGACAGATTACACGACATTCCAAAGGAGCCCCCTTATGGCCTCGGTCCACGTCCCTATCGACGTGGTCGTGGTTGTGCCGATTTCGTCTTCCATGCAAGGTGTCAAGATCAACCTGGTTCGTGATGCCCTCCGATTCATGGTGTACACCCTGGGTGAGAGGGATCGCATGGGCCTGGTGACCTTTGGATCTGGTGGCGGTGGTGTGCCTATTGTAGGGATGACCACAAAGGCCTGGCCCGGCTGGAGCAACGTTTTGTCGTCAATCAAGCCCGTTGGGCAGAAGAGCCATCGCGCCGATGTCGTCGAAGGGGCCAACGTGGCGATGGATCTCCTGATGCAGCGCAAGTACAACAACCCAGTGGCTACCATCATGCTCATCAGCGACGCATCGACATCGGACGCCGACAGCGTTGATTTCGTTGTATCGAGAGCCGAGGCTGCCAAGTAAGTTGCACAACTAAGATGGTCTGTTTATTGTGGTTACTAACGGTCCTAGAATCACTATCCACTCTTTCGGCCTCGGAATGACACATAAGCCCGACACAATGATTGAGCTTTCCACTCGGACAAAGGCATCGTACACGTACGTTAAGGACTGGATGATGCTTCGCGAGTGCCTGGCCGGCTGCTTGGGCTCCATGCAGTCACTCTCGCACCAGAATGTGAAGCTCAAGCTCAAATTGCCCGAGGGGTCGCCCGCCAAGTTCCACAAGATCAGCGGCGCATTGCAGATCACCAAGCGAGCAACGGGCAGAGATGCAGAAGCTTCTCTGGGCGACTTACGCTTTGGCGACAAGCGAGACATTCTTGTCCAGCTTGTCATCCTCCCAGACAACTCAACCCAGGAAACGCTGCCGCAAGATGCCTGGGAGAGCATCGTGTCCGGACTCGAGGCTCTGGGCGGCCCGGTCGAGCAAGAGGACCAAAGGGCTGTCTCCGTTGAGGAGGTTCCACTGATCCAGGCAGATCTGACGTGGGGTGATATTTTGAGGGACGGGGCTGCCATGCACCTCCCACGGCCGTCGCTGCTTGCCATCACAATGTTGCCGACCAGCTCCAACAAGAAGTCATGGAACGGGACACCGCCAATTCCTCCGCACCCGCATATTGTGCAGCGTCGTATGGAGCTGCTCACCTCAGACATGCTCACAAGAGCGCTCACTCTGGTGAGCAGGGGACAGCATGACAGGGCGCACACCCTTCTGAACGAGACCCGCTCAATCCTCAAGGGCCTGGGCAAGGGCGGTCTGCCACCCGTGCCCAGCATGCCACCCAAGTCAAATCCATCTACACCACATACTGGCCAGAACGACGCCTCACCTACCGCCGCCCTCACTCCTGACCGCAAACACACGCCATCTCCTACGGCCTCGGCGACCTCGTCTGGCCAGAACGGCGGCTTCCAAGCCTCGGCTATCCCACGCAGCCGATCCAACGACGGCATCGGCCTGGGCAGCATGGGCACCGCCGCCGGCATCGACGCCACCACGGTCGCGGCGCTCGATGCAGAGCTCGAGTCCTCGCTCGAGTGGATCAACCACCCGGCTGTGTTCGGGCGCGACAGCCGCAAGGCGGTACTGCAGGCCATCGGGGTCATCTCGTCGCAGAGGGCGTTCACGGTGCGCACGCCGATCGAGGCGCTGTGGGCGGCCCGCGTGACGGGTGTCAAGAAGCTGACAGAGAAGAGCCGAGAGTGGCGCGACGAGGGCGGCGGCGAGGGTGGCATCACAGAGGAGGCGTGAACAGCATTACCTCCGTCTGGCGGGCCATGTAATGATTGATTTTATGTCCCTGCTTCGTCGCAGCTCCACCTTTGTCCCTGCGGGGGCCGTGGGACCGACAACAAGTTATGGTTTTTTCTTGGTTTATGGATTTTTATACTTGGGAAAAAAGATACCACTTGACACGTTGGATATTGTCCTTCTTATTCTTCTTACTGGGGACTCGAAACTGCTTACATACGCGGACTTGTTATATACACACAACCATATCGGCTGCTTCCAGTCAGCTGGGGGTTCTTATCGTCTTTATTATTCCCTGGCTCAGAATCAAACTGGTGGCGGGCGAGGGTGGCCACGGGGGAATGATACAAAAAGGACTTCTCTACAGGACAATGTTGGGGGCGGTGGGAACCTTCCAGACAGGGGAGTCTCTGGAATGATCTGGTTTATTTCTCCATTTATTTGGCGTGCTTTTGCGAGAGGCTGTGAGGAAACCACCCGTCCTCTTTTATCTGATATATTTCGCGCTGCGGTTACTGTTGATATTATGCTTTACTGCGCCTGTGTTTCGAGGCGCACTCATGACACGGCCTGCTCCATAAAACAAATCCAATCAAATCCATGTCTTGCCTGATGAGAATCTTGAGCTTTGATTGTATTTTATTTTCCCCCTTCGTTGTGCGATGAGTCGCTGGTGGATGATATTTGTTCCCTTGCGAGTGAGCGATGAGAGCATGGCTGGCATGTGGTGGTGCTGTGTCTACTTCTTCTCCAGACCTCGGTTTCCTTTGAGTGGCGGGTCCACGACAGCATCTCGATTGCGCTGAGCGTGTCACGTAGTGGTACTCTTGAGTTGCTGGAACAGATCCAGGCTTGTTTCTTCTCTGTCTCGCACACAAGCAAGCAGGCACACAATCTCAAGATTCAATCACCCAGTGACCCACACATGCAAGGTTGACAAGATGCTGCGGTCAAGTCGTAGGTACTTGGTAGATATGACCCGGTCTATCCGGGCAAACGTTTATATAAGGGCAGTAGTGGCAGAACACGACGTGCGTACGTGGCTGAGGGGTTGGTTCTCTCTGTCCCTCGCCACTGACACAGTGAGGCGACGGGATCCAACTGCAATGGCAAGACAGCCTTTTTGGGGGTGGGAAGAACGGGGGCTATGCTTGCCTTCCTTTTGAGACAGCAGCCCCTCTCTGTGACACTGGAGACGTCTGTGGATGATGAGCAGCCTACGCAATTTGGTACCCGAACGACTGACCGAGCGAGTGCAGACCGAGTACTCGGTACCTAGATAATATCATCTTGCTGGAGGTTAATTAAGGGTATGGAGAGAGACAGAGGCGAAGGTAAAAGTCAGCCTTGGACGCTAATGAGGCTAACCTAACCCAACAACCCACTGCATCTCGCCAGCTTTTTCGGTGGGCGGCGGGTGGTGGGTACCATTTATTATACGAAGGGCGGAAACTTGGGGTCGCCTTGCTGTTTTTAGCATTTTCTGGCATCTGATACGGGCACTGACTGCGTGGATACAGAGGGGGGGAAAACAGACAGCTGGGCCTGCTCGCATCTGTATCTGTCTAATCGACGCGGTGGAGGGGTCTTTTGTCCTGAGAACTGAATGAATGCAGGAATAATTGGCTGGCTGCCCGAACGTAGTAGATGGATAATATGGGATAGCGGGCGAGTAAGCAAAGGAGCAAGCAGAAAGGCAGTCAAGGTTGCTGGCCGTCCCTCCCGGCCCCTCTCCCACCCCCCGAGACTCAGAAGGAACGAGATCCGACGCGATCGAGGAGGGCTGTGCGTTTACGGGGCAGCAGGGAACCTCAGGCAGTGACTTTATCTGGGCTGGGTCGTCACTCCCAGCCAGCAGCAGACCAACCCGCCCGCTGCAGCTGCTGTGCATTGCCTTACGCGAGTACCTACTTACAAGGATCGGCAGGCCAAGGAAGGTGCAACCAGACACGAAGGCTGTGCCGTCCCTCCTAACGAAATCAACGACAATTTGCTGGCTGCTGTGCCTTGGCTTGGCTTACCCTCACCTCACCTCAGCTTGCCCACGTTGATCTCGGGAGAGACTGTCTGTAGGGATTCTGCCGCTGTGCACAAACCGTGACTATCTCCTATCCTTCGCATCACAACAACAACCAGGTGCAACGCAGCACCACGGCCCCGTCGCCGTCACCGTCACCATCGCCCTCATCACTGCTGCAACAACCACCACCACTACCACGACGACTGGCCGCCATTATTACCTCAACTGCGCGCCCTCTTTGATGCCCTCCCTACTGCTTCCTCCCCGCTCCTCCCCGGATGCCGCGCAACGTCATTCTGCGCGCTCCTGACTTCCGAAACGCCAATTGCCATGGCTGGCAAACCTCCTTATGGGGGACCATCGCAGCACGACGACCTGCTGCTCGACCTTGACGACCAGCCCGTCTACAGCCAGGGCCAGCGCTCCGCCCTGAACGATGACGACCTCCTCGCCTCCGACGCCTACGACCACGATGGCGCGCAACCCCGGCCCTCCGTCTCCTACGATGACTTCGTCGGCGCCGGCCAACCATCACATGCCTCCCTGGCCTCGCCCCAACTGTCGTCACCCCCGGGCTCGGGGAGGCCCGCCGGCCCCTACGCCGACGGGGGGAACAGGCAGTACAGCCAGACCTCCGAGTTGGGTAACTACCAGCGCTACGCCGACGACGACATCGATGACTACGCCGAGGACGGCGCCCACTACTACCAACACGGCAGCGGTGCCGGCGCACAGGGGGGCTATCAATCGCAAGGCAGGAGTACTGCGAGGAACAGGAACAGCGTGCTGGGCCTCGGCGGCGGCATAGTAGGCCGGGCGAAGAACATGCTGGGCATGGGTCAGGGCTATTCCGAGATGGATCTTCCGCTCACCGAGCCCGGCGCGCAACGGAACGGGCCCGCCGCAGATGCCGGCGCGCAGCACAAGTCGGGCAAGAAGGGATTCGACATGGGAAACTTCAAGTTCGGTTTCGGCCGTGGCAAGCCCGACCCCTCGACCCTGGGGCCGCGCATCATCCACCTCAACAACCCCCCCGCGAACCAAGCGAACAAGTACGTCGACAACCATGTTTCCACCGCGAAATACAACGTCGCCACCTTCCTGCCCAAGTTCCTCTTCGAGCAGTTCTCCAAATACGCAAACATCTTCTTCCTTTTCACCTCCGCGCTGCAACAGATACCCAACCTTTCTCCCACGAACCAGTACACTACCATAGGACCCCTGATTGTCGTGCTCTTGATCTCGGCCGGCAAGGAATTAGTCGAGGACTACCGGAGGAAACAGGCCGACAGGTCCCTGAACATGTCCAAAGCCAGGGTGCTGCGCGGGTCCGAATTCACAGACACGAAGTGGATCAACGTCGCGGTTGGCGACGTCGTCCGTGTCGAGTCCGAGGAGCCATTCCCCGCCGATCTCGTTCTGCTTGCCAGCTCCGAACCGGAGGGCCTCTGCTACATCGAAACCGCGAACCTCGACGGAGAGACGAACCTGAAGATCAAGCAGGGTCTGCCCGAGACCGCCGCCTTGGTTAGCTCGAGCGACCTGGGCCGGCTTGGGGGGAAGATCAAGTCCGAACAGCCCAACAGTAGTCTATATACATACGAAGCGACGATGACGATGCAGGCGGGGGCTGGAGAAAAGGAGCTGGCCTTGAACCCGGAGCAGCTGCTCCTGCGTGGCGCGACGCTCCGTAACACCCCGTGGATCCACGGCGTTGTTGTTTTCACTGGCCACGAAACGAAGCTCATGCGCAACGCGAATGCCGCCCCGATCAAGAGAACCAAGGTGGAGAAGCAGATGAACCTCCTAGTGCTGATGCTCGTCGGCACTCTGCTTATCCTCAGCATTGTCTGTACAGTCGGCGATCTCATCATGAGGAGTGTTGAGGGCAGCGCTCTTGGATATCTGGAGTTGACCGCTCTCTCAACAGCTGGCTTGGTTGCAAAGCAATTTGCCCAAGATATGGTCACTTACTGGGTCCTCTTCTCTGCGCTCGTGCCCATCTCCCTATTCGTCACCGTCGAAATGGTCAAGTACTGGCATGGAATCCTCATCAACGACGACCTTGACATGTACTACGACAAGAACGATACCCCTGCCAACTGTCGAACCTCCAGCTTGGTGGAAGAACTCGGAATGGTCGAGTACGTATTCTCGGACAAGACGGGCACGCTGACCTGCAATATGATGGAGTTCAAGCAGTGCTCGATTGCCGGGATTATGTACTCGGAAGATGTACCCGAGGACAGGCGAGCCACTGTCCAGGATGGCGTTGAGGTTGGCATTCACGATTTTAAGCGACTTCGCGAGAACACGACGTCACATGAGACAGCGCCTGTCATCGAACATTTCCTGGCCCTGTTGTCCACCTGTCACACAGTTATCCCGGAGAACGACGGCGCTGGCAACATCAAATACCAGGCTGCGTCGCCCGATGAGGGTGCCTTGGTCGAGGGTGCGGCCGTCCTCGGATACAAATTCACTGCCCGCAAGCCTCGATCCGTCATTATAGAAGCGGGCGGCCAAAGTTACGAGTACGAGCTTCTCGCCGTCCTTGAGTTCAACTCGACGAGAAAGAGGATGTCAACGATCTTCCGGTGTCCCGATGGCAAGATACGGTGCTATTGCAAGGGTGCAGATACCGTCATCTTGGAACGCCTGAACGATAACAATCCGCATGTTGAAGCGACGCTGCAGCACCTCGAAGAGTATGCCTCAGAAGGTCTGCGGACCCTCTGTCTTTCCATGCGGGAAATTCCTGAGCAGGAGTTCCAAGAGTGGTATGGCATCTTCGACAAGGCGTCCACGACCGTGGGCGGAAACCGTGCCGAAGAGCTGGACAAGGCCGCAGAGCTCATTGAGAAGGACTTCTACCTGTTGGGGGCGACCGCTATTGAGGATCGGCTTCAAGACGGTGTCCCCGAGACCATCCATACTCTCCAACAGGCAAGCATCAAAGTCTGGGTCCTGACAGGCGACAGGCAGGAGACTGCCATCAACATTGGTATGAGTTGCAAACTTCTTAGCGAGGACATGATGCTACTCATCGTCAACGAGGAGTCCGCTGCCGCAACAAGGGACAATCTCCAGAAGAAGATCGAAGCCATCAGGACACAGGGCGGCGGGACGATCGAGACGGAGACGCTGGCCCTCATTATTGACGGGAAGTCGCTCACCTACGCTCTTGAGAAGGACATGGAGAAGCTATTCCTGGATCTGGCTGTCATGTGCAAGGCCGTCATCTGCTGCCGTGTCTCGCCCCTGCAGAAAGCGCTCGTCGTGAAGGTGGTCAAGAAGTATCAAAAGCAGGCCATCACCCTTGCTATTGGCGACGGTGCCAACGATGTTTCGATGATCCAAGCGGCGCACATCGGCGTAGGCATCAGTGGTCTGGAAGGTCTCCAAGCTGCGCGGAGTGCAGATGTGTCGATAGCGCAGTTCCGTTTCCTCCGCAAGCTGCTTCTGGTGCACGGCGCCTGGAGCTACCACCGAGTGAGCAAGACGATATTGTTCTCGTTCTATAAGAACATCACGCTGTACCTGACACAGTTCTGGGTGAGTCCCGCCCGCACTCTCACGCGCATAAGAAATGCTCCTTCCCCCGCTGACACAAAGAACAGTACACATTCCAGAACGTGTTCTCCGGTGCTATCATCTACGAGTCCTGGACGCTCTCCTTGTACAACGTCTTCTTCACTGTCTTGCCCCCGTTGGCCATGGGCATCCTGGACCAGTTCGTGTCGGCTCGCCTCCTGGATCGTTATCCTCAGCTGTACAACCTGGGCCAGAGCAACCGTTTCTTCCGTCTGAGAGTGTTCGTTGCGTGGATCGCTAATGCTGTGTACCACTCACTCATACTCTACATTTTCGGCGTGCTCCTCTGGCCATGGGACCTTATCCAGGGCGACGGGAAGACGGCCGGCCACTGGGTGTGGGGCACCGGGATGTACGGTGCGGTTCTACTCACGGTGCTGGGCAAAGCCGGACTGGTGACGAACAACTGGACAAAGTACCACGTAATAGCTATACCTGGTTCGATGGCCTTTTGGATCGCCTTCATTGCGGCCTACGCCACCGTGGCGCCTATGGTGGCCGTATCGGAGGAGTATTTTGGCACCGTGCCGCGGATATTCTCCAGCCCCGTCTTCTGGCTGCAGATATTGGTGTTGCCGGTGCTGTGCCTGCTCCGAGATGTGGGATACAAGTATGCAAAGCGGATGTACAGGCCCCAGAATTACCACCACATCCAGGAGATCCAGAAGTACAATATCCAGGACTACAGGCCCAGGTATGCCCTCCCTTTGTTGGCTGCCCTGGCACCGCGGCGCTTTGCTAATGACATGTGTAATCAGGATGGAGCAATTCCAAAAGGCGATTCGCAAGGTACGCCAGGTACAACGCATGCGCAAGCAGAGAGGGTACGCCTTCTCGCAGGCGGACGAGTCGCAGACACGCGTGCTCCAGGCGTACGACACGACGCAGAACAGAGGAAGGTATGGAGAGATGGCCTCGTCGAGGCCGCATTAGAAAGCGGTGATGATAGAGATGGGCGGGCAAGAAGGAGGAGAAGGAGAAAGAGAGAGAGAGAGAGAGAGAGACAAAGTTGCGAGCAACGAAATCAATCATCTACCCTCATCCTCTTCCCTCTGCCCAATTTGTTATAATGCACATTGCACGATGATGATGAGACGGTGTCCCCACCATACATGGCAGGCAATTCCAATATTACGACAAAACAAAACAAGCAAACATACATACAACCAAAGAGGCATGTACGAGAGGGCTCGACTATTCGTGGGTGTGGACGTGGGCGGTCAGGTTGGGATTCGATGGGAATTCTGTTCGCCGCTTTACCTTATTCCCTGGCAACACTTCCCCCAGACATTCTTGACCTTTTTGCCTCTTGTTTTGGCTTTTTCTCTTCTTGTTCCTCTTTGGGGTGCCTGTTTTTTTTTTTTTTTTTTTTTTTTAATTCCCCCACGGGAGTAGTAGGAGTAGGGGCAAATGTGAAAATCCATCCTTTTTTTTTGCGGGCATTTTTTGTGGCGTGTGCTGTGTGTGGGTGGGTTTTGATAGTATGCTATGGGGTGATGGGAAGGGGGGCCGCCCCTGGAGGAGGGGGTCAAAACGGGAACAAATGGGTGGTGGAAGGGAATGGGGTTGGATAGGATAGGATTGGTGACCTGTGAGGCTTGAATTGATATGATTGATTGCTTCTGCTTCTGTGTCCGCTGTGGATGTCCCTCCTGTGTGTGCTCTCTTGTGTTCGTTTCCTCTCTTCCGCCGTCAACCAAGTGAGTACTGGGAAGAGAACCTGGGCGCTGTAGATGGGATGTCTCGGTTTCTGAGACGTTCGCTGGAACCCGGGATGCCACCTGTCCCTTGCGTGGGTTTGTATGATCCCGCCATTTGGTCAGGACGCACTTGGCAACACTTGGGATATGGACTGTGCTACATGTGCTGCGCAAGACTTCCCTGGCTACGCTCTGGGGCATTACAAACCTGTCCATGTACCGAGAGAACCCCTATATCGATCAATCTTCCCCGGCGCTGATGTGGTGTTCAGTAGCCTGGCCCGGCTTGACTTTACCAGTTGTTTAGAAAAGCAATAGTTAGTCGCGTGCACGAGACTTGAAGCCCGCGACCAGGTTCAGGTGATATTGTAACGATCTGGTTGGCGCGCTCGATGTATTTTTTTGTTTGGTTGAAGATACGAGACATCTGCCCACCTTCCATTCAAACTTCAAGATATCCCTGAAGGGTACTGTGATAATAAGCCACGGAACATAGGATGGTCTGCTATGGGATACATCCCTATAGGATACAACACAATCGGCCCAGGAAAGCCGTCATTTCTTCACATTTGGCTCAAGACTTGGGCCAAGGCTTCACCTCGAGCCCTAGCATCGTAGGCTAGACACAGTTCTAAATAGTCCTGCCCGACGTCCTGTCGCATCTGATTCAAGTTCGATGGATGTGACGCTATCCATTGCCGATACATCCCGCCGGCCTTCCTGGGAGTTGTTATCCTGCTCCTGCAAGAGAACCGAGTGCTCCAACCCTCTTGCCCGTCTTCGACATGCTCCCATCGCCTAGCAGGCCCTCAGCCGGCGTCAGTCTCTCCATGGCTAAAGAGTTCAAGTCAGTAATAAGACGGGCAACCGTAGATCTGTCAAGTGGGGAATGGTGTGACTTGCCATCCCTTTTGGCCTGTGTGCTTTCTGCTGTGTCATGCCAGACTTTCAAGCACCACGTGGCGACAAGAGCATCCCTTACTTCCCTTTTCGTGGACACCGTGATATCTAGAGTAAGTTGACTTCCCTTTTGCTCTTCAACAGCAACCTGGCTCCGATAAAGAGTCAAAACAGGCGTAACGGCCGGTCAGCAATTTCGGCCTAATGCTGGGAATAGTCTTGGTGTTTTCATCAAACAATGGCTTATCCGCCGCGGTCCTCTCTGCGCTCAACACAGCCTCGAACCCCGGCCTCTGGAGCAAAGGCTCTGTGGAGCGGAGGCCGATATTCCCCAGCGTTGTCTCCTGAGAGACAGAGGTGATGTAATACGCAGGGGTGTCCGTCTGGAATTCTGCTCCTGCGGGGGTGCGCGAGGTAGAAGATGTGCCGAGTCTGCTGCTTTTCAGGGCCATTCCTGTCGGCTCCGGTGACGTGGGCGTCTTCCACCCTCTCGAAGATGATGGACGAGTTCTTCGGTGGGATGGACGCTATGTCCCGGCTCATCTTGTAGAGTGGTACTTCAAGTGCCGCTTTGGAGACTAGTACTTGGTGACCCGACAATAGAAGCACCGCCGGTTCTATAACGTCCACTTTTGCTGAGCCGCCTTCTGCAGGGCTTGAGGGCGTAAATGCGTTACGGTCTTCCATTGCTGAGATGAGGGATCAGTTGGAGAGCGGGCTTGGGTGCAATTCCATTGCGCAAGAGATGGGTATTAGGTTTTGATGGTGAGGGGTGACTGAGGCTCCGTCTCTGTTTGAACAGATCTTCAAGATCGGCAGTGTTGACGGTGATGATTTGCTTGGGCAAATAGTGATGTAGTCCAAGACTGTTAGTGAGGCACCAACAATCCTTCCGGATGGTGATGAGGCTGAGCAAGGAAAAGTATGTATTGTGGAGAAGATCGGCCACCTTTTCTGAAGCGATGGGTCGAACAACACAACTATGTTTACTATCCAATATTGGAACAAGTAACAGACAAGTTGAGTCTCGCTGGTGCTACATCGTCATCTGTAACCACTACAGCCTCAAAGTGCTGTTGGCCGATGTCTTCTCTCTACGTAGTTACTGCACCCGCCTGATGCCACAGCGCTGCCTCGATGGTCAGCTTGAGCAGACTTCGAACCTCCACGTGATGAGGCGTACACCATCCTGAAGCGCGCCTTTTGCACACGCCATTCCATGCTGAGTGGGCGTAGGAAGCTTACTTTCATGAAAACAGAAGAGCACCGTATTACTGGGCCCTGATTTTTAACAAAGAAAGACCATCTGATTCTGGTGGGTGAAGCAATTCTATGTTTGTGGAGGAGAGAAAAACAGCAGTAACAGGTGGGATGACTCGACGGAACTTGGCCCATACCCTCCACACGTTTTTCACTTACTTGAAGCAGGTACAAGGCGCCAGGACCTTCCTACTTGCTTTATCAGCAAACAAACAATTTTCACCGCAAAAGGCGTTTCGCAAGTTGATGCCTGAGTGCGATAGGACAAGGGAATGCCAGTTCGCCTGCCCTAGCCAAAAAACTTGATCCAGCCACTTCAACACACTGACGTTGAACGGTGAGTCGACTCCTCCTTACTTCACCTAGGCAACCAACATTGACTCACTGGAAACATCAACAATAGGAATTGGAGCCTCTCTCAAAAGCGACTGCAGTATCCTCCCAATCGGACGCTTCATAGGAAACCGCTTATCCACAACGGACAGACGACAGCGTCGCCAACATGGAGATCATCGAGCACCCACAGACAAACTCCACCGACCTGCTCCTCGCCCTGCCCCCAGAGCTTCTCCTGGGCATCTTCGCATTCGTCGGCGTAGAGAACTTTCGTCAAGACGTCCGACGCCTCACCGTGTGCAAGAAGTGGTACGCCTACGCGAGACCAATCCTCCTAGGCAAACTTCGGCTGTGGTCCACAGATCCGCTACCCATGCTACGCGCCATGAGGGAAAGACGCGACGCTCGCGGCAGTCCAACAAATGACAAAACAAATCCACCTGACAATGCTTACGATGCCGCTTTCCACACACGACCCAGTCTCCCTCCTTGAGTGGGACGAGTTCTTCGGGTACGAAGGGTTTCCTGAGGACGAAGTGCTTCCTGAGGACGAAGTGCTTCCTGAGGACGAAGAGCTTCCTGAGGACGAAGAGCTTCCTGAGGACGAAGAGAGTGACGAGGAGTAACTCGGAGGAACGGAGTCACAGGAACGAGGTTTCTGGAAGCCTGCCTCGTTTCTGCTCACGATGTTTGTGGTTGTGACGCCTCTTCTTGTATCACCTGGGACCACCGCATCTCGGCGCAAGGCTGGCTAGCTGTCGCCTTCCCTCCGTACGCTCGCCGATTTCCGGGGTCCACCGTACCGAGAGCAACGAAACGGCGCGTCTGTGATCGCCAGAAGGTACATGGACACGGCCGATAGCTTCAACACGCCGCCTCACCAACCGCATCAACCGCCAATGTAGTGCATCCCAGACGGAACCAGCCGAGTCAGACAACATCCCATTGTGCTCTTCTGCGTTGCATCCCTAGCCCCCACGGATGCTGGCGTCGCAGTTGCTGCCCAAGCCAGCTACTCGATAACGGCTCTGCCGTCCAACGGTAGCCCTCCGACTAGCTCAACAGGACTGCCGGCCGGAATTCTCTAGGGGTGGCAACGTCGGTCTCGGCCTTACTACACCGTCTGCCTGAACCCAGCACTGGCGGCGTGGGTAGATGTGGGTGGGTGGATTGCGCCGGGCCCTGCGGTGGTCCTCAGGGGGCCAAAGGGGGCACTGTCGTCGACGGTGTCACTCCGAGACCTTTTTGGCAGGCGGACCAGCCCGCTGCGGTCGTATCGCATCAGGCAGACGTCACCCTACACAAGTGCGGCTACCTATTCAGCAGAGCACACGTGGTGGGCCTTGGCTGACTCAAACTGCATGAGTTTTCTCTCTGAGGTGTCCACGTAGACTACCGTACTGCCACTCATCGGCCGATCGTTCCGATCAGGAGAACATGCAACTTAATCTCGTGGCATGTCGCATATTCTCCGCTGTGCGCAAGTGTGTTGCTGAGTAATAATGAAAGTGACTACTAGGCACTCACCAAAGGCACGGAAGCCAGAAATAGTAGCGAGTGGAAAAAATCCGAGACCCATTTTGAGCCCCAGTAAAGACAACACTTCACGAAAGCTTCCTCCCTATCTGGCTCAGGCCACCCTATTCCTGCAAGTGACACTATTGGATGCTGAACTGGGAGCCCTCGAGCTACAGACCCCCAAATGCCACCACAATTATATTCAATATAACATTCTCGTATAGGACGTCCTGGGTCAAAAACGCTCACGCTTGACTAGGATGATGCCCCAAGAGTCTCGACAGTTTTGAGTCGAGAATGGCCTGGAACGAGCAGATGCAATTCTAGAAGGTGTGGAGAGACCGGCCACTCGGAGTACTCGGTGCCGGAGGGAAGACAAAGACAGTAATGCGCGCCGGCGAGTAATGTCCTACTTCAGCTCCCTTCGCAAGATGGGGACCCTGTCCACATCAGAAGGGGCAACCCATGCAATTGGAAGAGGCGGTAATGAGCCCGTGAAATGTGCTCCGGTGCTGTGGTAATTGTGCCAAGTCTGAGTTTTCGGAGTTGGTGCTGCATCGGGAGAGCCAAGCACCTTAGTTTAATGGGCGGGTGGGTGCACGCCCTCGCACCCAACACCCTGTTCCAGTTCCAGACCAAAAGTTTAACAGTTAAGCTTACTGCTCGCTGATCTCCCGAGAGCTAAACAGGCAGACGGGCACAGCAGTATTAGCCATACATACGCCTTGCTGCTCACCATTGGAGGGAAAACTTGAAACTGAAACAGACGAAGCTCGAACTCGGCATCGGGAAGAGCCACGAAAATTGAAAAAACAAAGCTCGATAATGGAAAGATGGGGAGAATGTGCACGTTTATTCCTTCACCCCTGGTCGGATCTAGAGCAAAATACGCGGATTCACTCTACCTACAGTACCTACGGTATCCGCAGAGCTCTCGCCACACGCACAAAAATGTTTCCATGCCAAGAACCGTGATTCCTTTTCGAGCTGCCACCTGGTTTCAAGGCACAGGCGTGGGTCTGAATAGCGCCGGCTCCTTCTCACTGTTGTGTAATAGGGGCCGGTACTGACATATTCTCCTAAATGATGGATACGGCGTCGGGCTGGTGTTGAGATGCGAAAAGGAGTCAGTGCTCGTTGGATATATAAGGAGGCTCTGGCCGGCGTGTAGCCATCGTGGGAATATTGTCCAGATCATCACAACAGATAATCAAGTCCCTTCATTCTCTCAACCACAGTCTTTCGCTTGCCTGGGGCATCCAAGTCTTGACGACACACATTCATTCAGTTGCATTACTTTCTCTCGAAGCTAACCGCAAAAACCAACCCCACCTCCTTCAAAATGAAGCTCACCATTGTTGCCTCCATGCTCGCCCTCGTGGCCCCCATCGCCGCCGGCCCGGCCGCCCAGACCCCCAACAACTTCTTCGACCTGGAGAAGCGCGCCTCCCTGCCCGTCCCCGCCTCCAAGGGCAGCGTCACCTACAAGTCGCCCAAGGCCATCTCCGGCACCTTCGACGGTGGCTTCAAGACCTACGGCCGCGGCGTCTCCTGCACCGGCCAGAAGGAGGGCGGCAACTCCGACGCCGTCTTCATCCTCGAGAACGGCGCCACCCTCAAGAACGCCATCATCGGCAAGGACCAGATCGAGGGTGTCCACTGCAAGGGCTCCTGCACCATCGAGAACGTCTGGTGGGTTGACGTCTGCGAGGGTAAGTCATTTCTCCGTCCGCGAAGTTGAAAGAGTCTCTCAAACTAACCCGTATCGCCTCTCACAGACGCCCTCACCCTCAAGGGCGACGGCAACGCTCTCGTCAAGGGCGGCGGCGCCCAGTCCGCCGACGACAAGGTGATCCAGCACAACGGCAAGGGCACCGTGACCATCGACGGCTTCACCGTCATGGACTTTGGCAAGCTGTACCGCGCCTGCGGCAACTGCAAGAAGAGCGCCGAGCGCCACGTCGTCGTCAAGAACGTCAAGGCCTACAACGGCAAGCTCCTCACCGGCATCAACCCCAACTTTGGCGACTCGGCCACCATCTCGGGCACCTGCGCCACCTCGGTCAAGGCCGTCTGCGAGGAGTTCAAGGGCACCACCCCCGGCAACGAGCCCAAGTCCGTCTCCAAGGGCCCCTCCAACAACTGCAAGTACACCACCGTCAAGTCTTGCTAAGCGTCTCGCCTTGGCGGCGATGGCGTCCTGGTAGCTGGATAGGACAGTTGTGGGGGACGAAGGAGCAGTGGTCGACCGGCAAGCTTAGCTACCTTCTGTGGTGAGGTTGCTGGGAGGCTTCTCTGAGAGAAATTTTGTATATACTCATTCTATTCTTCTCACCCGACTACATAATAGTCGGGTCTATAAATCAAACCTTGTTTATTTGATCACATCTTGAACCAGTGCAAAAGTCCATCTTCCTGATGCTAGAGTAGAAACAGTAGCACCACCTTGAATAATGTGCCTTTCGGGAAGCCTTCGCTCAAGGGATGTCCTGCAGGCAAGACCGAAGCCCGAATAAAGGCTCCAAAGAGTCTGATGAGTTAGCGGCTCGACGAGAACAGACGATCAGGGGCGGTTCCGCTGATCTGCCCGCCGGGGCCAAATAAGAATGTTCTGGGCGTTTTCCCGGGCCAATCGTTGCATCTGGCCGCGCTAGACGGCGACGATCTGCACGTCAACGCCCGCGCCGGGAGACATCATGTGATCCATCCGCGCTTGCTTGCTGCAGTAATGCATGGAACTAATCTAATTTCTTCTTCTCTCGTCCCAAGCCATTTGTCAGTGACGGAGTTGGAGCGATGACGACGCTCGGATTTCCCATGCCGAGGATCATCACTGTTGCTGATCACACACGCATGCACACACCGCCATCAGGCAATTTCGGAGTGGTCACTCACTGCTGTGGAGTTACACGGCAGGGAGGGCCGGAGCCCGACCGGCGGTTTCTGCCCGGCCTGTCTGGACGCCGAAGACGGAGTGCCCTCCTCAGGTATGACGCCAGCTGTGGTGACCCGCTCTCCCTCTCTGCTCTCTGCTCATCTCACTCTCGGGTTTCTAAGGGCTGTCACCCTGTTGAGCCAGGAGCACAGTTGGCCCTTCCACTCAACCTTAATCAACGGCATGTCATGTCACTGGTGCTTTGCTTAGCTGGGCTTAAGAGTCCCATTACCGTCGCACAGTCGGCTCGTTATATCTTCCAACCGGCGGGTACGCCTAGGTCAGAGTATCCTAGGGAAATCAAGATGAATTAATATGCGCTCGCGATTGGGCTCAGACCAGTAGTTCTCATATCCCTGGCAACTGCCGCCTGGACCCTAACATGTCCAGGGAGCGAAACCTGAGCTCGACACAACGCAACTGTTTACACAAGATCGATCCGTTGCATCCCAGGAATGAGCTGCATCAGCTTCTCGGGCTCATATGTGAATGAGTTTTGCGGATTTCTGATCTCCTCCTCAGACGTATTTTGGAAGAGGCCTAAGGATTCCATGCGCGGGTCCCTGAAGAAGGTCTCTCCGGTTCTGACGTCCTCGAGTCCTCTCATCCATTGCCCTCTCTCGTTAGGCGCCCAGACCCCTCGGATACCCTGTGGAAGTGGCCCCAGGAGTCCCTCACCATCCGCGAGCCCCTCTACGTAACATTCCGATACTACAAGGAACCTATCCTTGTCAACCCTTCTGAGCAGCATTGGCACGCTACATCCCACGATCGCCCAGACCTCGTCTCCCGCTCGCACCGGCGGCGGCGCCATTCCTATGTGGCCTTCGTTGCCCTTGAACAGTCGCCTGTCCGTGAAGTTGGCGAGTGCATTCAAGCCACTAGCGAAAGGTGTCCCGGGGTCCAGCTCACCGGGGGAGAATGGATGTCCCATTACCAGCTTCTCAACGAGGCCTGATATGGCTTTCGAAAGCGGCCATCCGCCACTCTTGTTGCTGCGACGTTCAGCAATACTTCCATTGACCAATGAGTGCGCGTAGGCTCGGACCAGGCTGCCGCCGTGGGGATATGCCTCGTCGGGCTGCATGGTCGGGAGGATTCGCCGGTATACCTGGATAGCCTCTGTGACCGGGACCCCACGGCACTCGGTCCAATTGGGAATCAGGTCGGCCGTCTGGACCACGTCTCTGCGTCTGCCGAGTACCCTTAGAACTCCTGAGCCTGCCAATTCATGCCAAGCCCCTATGCGACAGCCGCCGCCCTGCCACTTTCGACCGCTACTGGCCTTGACGGACCAATCTGGTACCCAGCTGGGACGGGCGGTGCCCAACACCGAGGACCCCTCGTGAAACTCGCACTGAGTAAGAATGTCGAGTGAATCCAGAAACCTAGAGAGGTATGCCGACACGACCTCCTTGTAAATGTCGACCGCAGGCCTGGTGTAGTCCGGGAGGGGCCAAAGTGCCCGGTTAGTTGGCGAAACTAGTGACCGGACTGCGAAGATCCGATCTCGAGGGTCCTGGCATAGTGTCTCATCGAAGCGATCACGCAGGCGATAAAGACTGACAGGGTCTTGAGAATGCAACCCCATGAGCAATCTGAGCCGGTCGGCCAACAGAAAATGTAATCGACCGTCTTGGGGAATTGGGGCTGTCCTACCCTTGAACGAAATGCAGTACAATGCACCCCGAAAGAACGACCATGGAACCTCCTTGTCCCCGCAGAGGACTACGGCTGACGTAGCGAGGTATATCTCCTGTCGGACCCAGAGGCGATCGAACCATGGCCGGGACAGCAAGTCGAAGATTGGACGCCATAGCTCCCCCCTGACCGGGAGAATCACGCTGCGGTCACTCAACGTCAGGTCTGACGCCCCGGGTGCGCTTTTCATGGCATCGTCGTGCCAGTTCACTTCGATCTGAGACCCCAGATGCCTCATGACCTCTACGGCGGCGTGACTGTCGTCTTGCGCCGGCCCAAGCCAGACGACCACTCGGCTCGCCTTGGAATAAATGTCGCCCATCTTGGCAACTTGCGGCCCCTTTTCCACGTTGTCCTGCTGGTTAATGCAGATTGCGTCTATCCACATCACGCGCGGCCTATCGAGAAGGCGCAGGTGGCGCAGAGCGACCGCTAGGTTCTGCGTGACTGGGAGCCTCGCTGTGCCGTGGTAGTTACTGCCAGGACAACTTTCAGGTGAAGCGTCCGACAACTTGTCGGCCACCTGAATGTGCTGGGGGTTCTCGTTCGAGCCCCAGACGTATGACAATGCCTCATAAAGAGGCGGACGATCGGGGTCGAAGCGAGCGCATGTCAGGCTGACCAAAACGTCCTCATGAGATTCTCCAGGGTGAATGGCAACAGTTCTTATGCAACCATCGTCAGGAAGAGGATCATAATGGTAGTCGGTCATGTTGCAGGGCGGGACTGGCGGCGGTTGCAACTGCAGCTAAAGCTGGTAGCTCTTAAAAGCAAGTAAGCGTGGACTTGATATACTGAAATAACGGGCGAATAAGGCGGTGATGTCTATACGGCAAAAAGGTCGACCGCGCGAAGCACTGTATTGGGTGGCTGTTGAATAGATTTGATGACGTTGAAAAATCTTAGAGGAATTAGCAACCGCAATCGGTAGAGGTGCCACTTTTTGCTGCGGCTAGACTGAAATCCTATAACTAATCCTAAAACTCGGGCGAGTGAGGTGAGGATGCACAGCAGTAAATATTTGCCATAGCATTTCTTCTTTTTTCATTTTTTATATTTGCAAACCTTGCGCAGAATTGCAAGGTAGTAACTTAAGGTACCAGGGCCTGCCCTCCCACGGGGCGAGAACAGCACCCAGTATCTTACGGACACGCTTCAGGGCACACTCTAAAGACTCAGACCTCAAGGCGTTGGTCACGTCAACAGTGGGACTTGGTAGACCACTCACTAAAGGCACGGCAGTCCATATTTGCAAACCTTTAAAGCTTCACAACTAACGGATATCATTACTGACAGAGATTGTCTGCAAGTCTCTGCCTTTAGGCTCGCTTGTGACAGTTTCAACGGCAGAGATCGACAGGTGTGGCAACTTGCGGCAGCATCTAGACTCCGTCCTACGTGACACACATCTATGACCGGCGTCCAATCCTTGATATGACCAAGTCGGCAGTACCAACTTTTACTTCAAGAAGGCAGTACCGTCACCAGAAAATCATCCAACAGTCATAATTAGGCCACTCACCAACTTCAGACTTGCGCACACATATAGATACACCAGAGACAACCTGCAACAATGCCGCTATGCTCCCTTACAGCTGCACCACCATCAGCGTTTTCCAACGGCACATTCCTCACCAACCGTGATTGGGAAGCCCATCTCAGCCAATTTGTCGAGGAAGGAGCTTCCACCCCGGCCACCTCTCATGCTATCTCATTCTCAAGGGCTCTCCACCAACACGGAGTGCCGCCAAAGTAATCCCGCAGGAGCCCACCACCCACGCCGGACCGTCTGCTGACGACGACAGTGGCAAGCCCGACGAGGCGAACGTACCCTCATTGTGTTAAGCTCATGCCCACGTAGTCATGAATTTAGGGACGGCGAGGGGCGCGTCAACTGGTGTCTATAAGATTACTGTCAACACGCAACACAACAGCCGTGACTGTATTGATCCCAAATAGGATAGCTTCCTACAGGACAACCTCCTGACCTCCTGTGCGATAACCTCCTATATGACGGACGATCTCTCTTATGAGATAACCTCCTACTAGGACAACCTCGTTTGGGATAGCCTCGATAAGGGCGGCCTCCTTTCAAATAACCTCCTTCCAAACAATCTTCTATAGTAGGTTCTCTTGTAGTATAACCTGGCACAGGGTAATATGTTGCAGAATAACCTGTTGTTGAATCACCGACAATTGAATAAATGCCCATAGGATAATCAAATAAACTTGGATAGGTTAATAAACTAGCAAGAATCAAGGTTCGGAAATGACACGCTTGGCGGCCTGAGGACCTATGAGGCCAAATTGCCAGGTTATTGAAGGAGGAGGAGGAGGAGGAGGAGAGTGACGATCTGTGCGGATCCTCGCCGGGGCGCGAGACAACGGCCAACAGTGGGAACGCAACGGAATGCGCCGTCATGACTTGCGTCCCCAAGGATGTTGGTGTAACCAAGGAGCCACCAGGCCAGACGGAGCTTGCCGCCGCAGTCGCAGACCAGGCGTGAGCACAAAATGCGTGGGCAGCGGTGCTCGGGAGGAAGGAAGAAGAGGCCAGATCAAATTTCCTAATCCGGGAAACCGTCGAGAACCCATCTGTGTCGGCACGAGTCACTCACCCCCCCCCCCCCAAAAACCCGTGCTTATCCCACCTCACGGCCGTTCGCGGCAGCCTCTTAAATCATGCCCAAGGAACGGAGCGACGCTCTGCGGCGGCTCGATATCAAGTTAATCAACCAACCAAACCCCCCCCCCTTCCCCAGTCTCCCACTAGTAAATCCCCCGCCATCGTGCCCGCCCCGAACTTGGCCCACCCCTCCATCCCGCGGCCAATCTATGCAAGATAATAGAGGTGCATATCGGCCCCAATGCGGGAGGCGGGCGGGAGTGGGGACTGGACGGAGGAAAAAATGAAAGAAGGGGCGTATACGTCAGGTTAGGTGGTGACAGTGCAGCACTCGGTCCTGCAGCCGGGGACGCAAAAGGCAAGAATCCTGGGTGGCAAAGGAGCGAAGAATGGGCCGTGATGGAGGGGAAACACAGCATTGTCTAGATAGACGTGTATGAGTGAACGGGCGAGAATGATGCAATGCAATGCGACGCATCATCACCCTCTCCCACCAAAAGAAACCAGTCACGCAGATAGCCTGACTGAGACCAGTCTCCGATTCCCGGTTTGTTATCTTTCCCTCCCGCTTCCATCCTCCTTCCTCGGCGCTCTAGCCTACGCAACCTTGCGCGCGAGGGCGGACTAAAGAAAGCAAGCCTTGCCAATGTATGCTGGCCCGGCGACGTGTGCCGGGTCCCCAGGACCCTGCAGGACTGACGTGCCCACTCTCGGTGCTATTGCAGGAACAAGGGGGGGAGAGCACCCTGATTCCATGCAACTGTGTACGTGCATGCTTTCCGTGTGATGATGATGATGATTTGTGCAGGTAGGCATGTAGGCGCCGAGGTATTTGTGTGTCAGGATTGCACATGGACACTCCCAATCAAGTACAAGACACGAAGCTTCTCACACAGGTTGACAAGAACGCACAGTATGTGAGGCACTCGCTCAACACAACTACACACCAGCAGGAGATCATCCCACAAAAGAGTGTCTTATGACAGGTTACTTTAGAGAACCTTAGCCTATAAGTACATGTTACATAACAACATATTTGTCCCCTTGGGCAATATGTATAGGAAGTTATGTTATAGAAGTTTATCCAACTTCAGTGTATCTTATAGGGAGACACCTTTCTCTCTCACACACATAGACTTACAGACACACAGAGAGAGAGTCAAGAGAGCCAGTCATCGAGTTGACCAGAAGGATGGATAGGCAGGGGACCAAGCCCCGGAAGCCTCACCTGCCCACTGACGGGTAGCTCTGTTCAGTCACTTCACACATAGCATACACATCATTCATGCATAGACTGTAGCACTATAGGTAGGGTACACACATAATTGCCAATGCGTTCGCAGCAGAAAGAAGACACAGGCAGAGCAAGAGCAAGAGAGAGAACCCACAGGAATTTGATAAACTAATTCCCCACATACTTCTCACCCTTCATGCGCCCGCCAACAGCAAGAATGTGGAATCTTAGGATATTCAGCTAAGTTCTAAGTCTACTTAGACCTAAAGAGAGCACAAAATAAACCTGTTCGGTGGGTGAGTGACTGACACAACATACAGCACCTGGCCAGCCAACCACACAACACAACACATCATGACATGACATGGCATGACACCTAAAACAAGAAACAAAAAAAACCCCTCCCCGCCGTCGACACGCTTTCCGTTTCCGCAACAGCCGGGTGTGGTTCGGCGCGGAGGGGCAAGGGACCGGCGGGCGGCCGTGCGGGTGGGAGGGGAGGGGAGGGGGTGGGGCGACCGCAAAAAAGTCTAATCAGCCCGCCTCCGGGATGGGCTCCCGGTTTCAACTTTTCGCTGGTTTGTTTTGACACGGGAAAGTTTTGCCCTCCTCCTCGTACCGGGTGTTGTGGGAGACGAAAGCGAGAGAAACAGGAACACCCGGCCTCTGCTCGCGGATCGGGCCCATTGGATGGGTCAATGTGAACCCACAGAAAATGCGATTCAGATCTGGTCGCAGAACCCGAGCGTCTGGGTCCACACAACATGCTTTTCATGTTTCGCCATCAGACGGGGAAGTATTACGGACGGAGACGGTGCGCAGGTTGGAAAACTGCGTGTTTGTCAGGGAGGCAGCCCGCCGCTGGCACGAGAAGGGCAGGCATGTTTCTGGTGGTTGGTGATGAAAAAAGACTTTTGTTCGCTACCTAGATACGGCGTGATATTTCCAAAATCCGCCATCCTGATCCAGCCCAGCGCCCGTAAATGATGATGATATGTGGTATAATACGTCCCTAATCCTGCCTCGCCCCGAAAATGCTGTGGATAAACCATTCAAAGATGCCGCACGAAAAGAGAAGAAGAAGAAAAATAAACATAGAAGGGCCGAGGCCTGCGAAAGTGCACGTAACCCCAGACCCAGGCAGAGCCGCTTTCAATGCGCTGGCCTGCACTTTGCGTCTCCTCCAAAACCACCATCAATTCATAAATCAGCCATCGTCGGCTGCTGACTTGTGTGCGCCGATGCCCTTCTCTCGTCCGTGCGGCATGCTGATAACTGAGACGCCGGTCCAGTTAGAAAATAAAGAATCGATCGATCGAAACCGACGCCATCCGCGATGCGCGCATCACATGAAATCCTTTCGGTAGGCAGCAACATGGGAAAAAACCCCCCACGCCGTGTTTAGCCGTCATCGTCGTCGGCCTGGTCATGACTCGTGCCCCATCGCCGTAGTCCCGGTGCGGGTAGCCAGCCCCCCAAAGGTGGAGACGGTGGTAGCGCCCGTGGTAAGCACGTCCGGAGCTCCCACTCGAGGTCCGCGTATGGGTTGGTGGGTATGTGATGGGTTGGAGAGATCGATGCAAGAAAATCCGCGATAAATAAGATGGAAAAGCCGATGGGCCGCAGCCACAGCGGCGCCGAGGTGGGAAGCGAGGCATGGCCGTAATTGGCAATCACGCCGAGTCGGACGTAAGCAGCCTCCTCCCAGAATAGGCTGAAGTGACGACGTGCTGAAAATGTGACAGAGCACGCCTTCCCGCCCTAGCTTGCTCCTGCACCACGCACCCCGTCCAGGGGCCATGTCACGCTGATTCAGCCACCCAGCTGCATGTGAGCTTTCATTTCCAACACGCACAAAGAGCGGCTGAGCGCCAAGACGTGGTCCGTCTCTTGCGTGCTGGGTGTTCACATGACCAGCAAACACATGCACGAAGCCGCGAGGTGTGTGAGAACGTGGCCAGGGGGTGGTGTCCGTGTGCCGTCCGTGCCCCTTTTTATCTTGATCATCACCGGCTGGTCATGGGCGTCACAAGCTCGATGCTCTTCGGTCGCGAGTACCCGCCAGGACGGCGAGATGGCAACGGTCGGTCCGCCGTGCCCGGCGAGGCCATCGTGTAGCCGTAGTTGTCGTACGTAGAGTACATTGAGGTAGGACGCGTGCCATAGGACGTGCTGGGGCTCGTTGCGGTGCTGCGCGAAGTGAAAGGCCAGACGCCGCTGGGGTAAGATCCAGGCGGTGTGGGAGGACTCGTTTCTCGGATGGACAGCGACCTAAGCGCGGAGATGGCTGACGTGTGATGGCTGGTGGAGGTGGGCGACGTCGGAGGCGAGAGGTGCAGAGAGTTGGGTCTGGAAGGTGACGCCCTGGGGATGATATCCTTGGGCTCAGGTGTGCCTGCAGCGTAGAAGGGGTAGTTGTGACTGGAACGGCCACTGTGACCGTGACTCCTAGGTGTCATGCTTGAGACCGACACATTGTTGTGGTCCCTGGCGCGACAACTACTTTCCTGTTAGTAAGGATGGAATAACTTTGTGCATGGGGAAAAGATCACTCACGATTCAGAGCAGTATAGGAACTTCTCATCTTGAGGGACAAACTGCTTCTCGCAGGTCATACTAAAAACATCGCCCAGTCAGCCATGAAATCCACTGCAGAGCGCAAATGCGGGGGGCCCAGCACGCCGGTGTCCGGTTCCCTTCACCTCCACTTCCCCAAAAGTTGCGCCCCTGTTGGAGCGAGCGACCTCGCAACCATGACTTGGTCAGGGGGAAATAAAGTGCGCGTAAAAGGAGAGAACAGACTATCGCCCGGCGCAGGAGTGGTGCGAGATGCGACGGCGGGGTGAACCGAGTCAAACTTACCAGAACTGCGGGAAACTCTCTCTTTCGTGCTCGACGGACAGCCAGTACTCGTCGTCCATGTCTCGCTCCCTCTCCCGAAGGTTCTTGCCCAGCTTGTGGGGGGTTGTCCTCCGTGTCATTGCAGGTCGCGTAGACTTGTGCCTGGTAGACAGGTCGGAGACGGTGACGGCTTTCCTCACGTCTGTGGTAGAGGTGTTTGTAGACCCGTGGCCAGACTTCCTCCGGTGGTGGTGCATCAGGTAGGACTGGGACTGCGAAGAGGCGATGGGCCGGTCTTGTATGCTAATGGGAGCGAGCCACACTGCTCGTTGGTTGGCCCTTTCACACCAAGGGGTCCTTTCCAGGACGTGGGGAGGGCAGCGGGGTCCAATATCTGGGACAGGCCAGTGGTTCGCTGCTGTGCGCTCGACGGGATCCCAATTTGGTCCGTGGTGTTTGGTTGGCTGGTTTGGTGGGTGGCTGCCAGCGGACAGACCAGAGACGAGGCAATCCGAAGAGGGTGGTGGTGGGCGCTAGGGGTGCGCGGGTGCGGTCCTTATATGCAGCAGGCTGAAGATGGGTGTGATGGAAAGACGGGTACTAGTAGACGGATGGCGTGCGTCGAGGTGGACCTGTGAGCAGGAATTTGCAGGAATTTGCAGGACTGTGCTCGTATCGACTTGCAGGTGGCAAATAGACGTGAGGAGTGCGGTGCAGGAGGGAAGAGAAGGCGACGATGATGGCAGAACAACAATAATAAGGGAGAATATGGCAAGTCTTCCTGACTCTTGCACAACCGCTGATAGCAGTGTCGCGTCGAATTGCGCGATAGATAGCGTGGGATGGCTATTTGTGCCGTGCCGTTTCTGGGTCCTCGGAATGTCTGGGACTGACTAATGAGCCAGACCAACGGCCTGCCTTGCAAGCGTTGACAGCAAAGTCGACGTTGTTGCCCGCTAGAGGGCGATCGTAGCAGGCTTGCCAGGGATTCCGCAGGGCTAACACGGCTCCTCGATGAGGTGTGACCGCTAGTGCCAGGATGGGGGAGGTACGGCGAGCCCTACAGCTGCTTGGATGCGACGGTCGGTCGCTTCCTGGAGCGAGGCCGGCGGTAATGGTGCCAAAGTATAAAGAGCCCGGCAGGTGTACAAGGTGGCTGACCGTAGGGATCCGCGGTCAGTGAGGGCGTGTTGTTGTCGTTGAGATGACGGCAATGCAATGTGTGTCTTGTCCTCCTGACGGGTTCCGGGGCGGACGCACGAGACTTGGGGCAGTCTTTGCTACGGTTCCGATGCCGATGCCAATGCCAATGCCAGCTGTGACGGGGCGAGCGAGCGGGTGATCGCTGGTTCTGTGTTGCCGTCTAAGGTCCTTGATAGACAACGGAGTTTCCGGGGCAGTCCAAGCCAGTGGGATTATTATGGTCCTGTATCCTGGATATCCTGTGTCCTGTGTATTCTATATCCTGTGTCCCAAGACAAAAGGCAAGTTATGGCAGCGCCAAGTGGGAGAATGGATTTCCTTGCCGTTGGTTTGGTCCGGTCCGGCTGGAGGTTGGTTGTTTGTGTGTTCTCGAAGCTGTCCTGCCAGAGAGACGCCGAGGAGATGGGGCCGGGTTGGATGTTGTAGTTGTTTGTGTCCTGTGAGGAACCTATGGTCAAGTGAGAGGCCAAGTATTTAGATGACTCCGTCTGTCTGCTTTGCTCTGGCTGCCGGGAGATGAGGGGGATTCTCTGTGCGAGCACGTAATAGCAGCAGAGCAAGAAGTCAAAGTCAATTGTCAGGAACGAGAGTCCGGGAACGGGATGGCGCCTTGGGGATATAATAAGCAGCTTGAGGGTTCGGTTGAAACGAGAGACACTGCGTCAAGTTGCAGAAGAGGAACAGAACACTGGGGTACCAAGCACTGTACTATCTGTGATGTGTGGTGTTTGGTATGCAAGGTGATCTTGGACGAGGAGAAGCGGCCTGCCTGGGCTCGCAGGAACCTGTGACTCTTTATTTCGCTCTTGCACGATGAGGTGAGCTGCTGCTGCACTTTGCTGCTTGCTTGCTTGCGTGCCCTGCTGCTGCTGCGTGCTGCTGCCGCCAGCCCAGGAACAAGGGCAGGGCCCATGGGCAAGGGCCAGCAAGGGACTTGGGCGACAGTAAAGAATACGGTATGGGACCATGTACCTCCCCTCCCACTTCCCCCTCCTCTGGGCCTGGCATCTCACAGTACAGTACGCAGCAATCAATGGACGCTCAGGGAGCTTGGGGCGTGGGTGGATGGAACCTCAATGGACCTGGATGGACCTGACGAGATGCACGTTGCCCGCCGGTCTGAGGCATGATGTCGAGTACTGGTACGTGACGTTGCTGCTGTCCTTTGGGCGGGATTTTGGTAGCTGTACTTGCGTGCACCGTGGCATCCTGGTACCCTCGTATGTACTCTGGTACGGTAGGCCGGTACGTGCATTTTCCCTTCGCTTGAATGGGGCAGGTGGCCAGGTGCCCGCTTCCCATTGCCCAAGACATGGGGTTTCTTGGTTTTGGCAGTTGCAGCGTCGCCAGCCCGCCAGTCCGCCCGTCCCAGTGTCCCAGTCAGTCCCCACTCTGGCCGGGAGCCTTGGGGACTGCGACTGTTCCGATACGGTGAAACGAACCCAGTCCATTCATCCATCTCATCCCACCGTCACTACCGTCACACAATCTCGCCGAAAGCGGAACCGTTTTAGGGCCTTGGAAACCGCCAGAGTCTAGATCTCAGAGATTTTCCCTGGGTGTCCTCTTTTCCTGTCTGGTGTGTTTTGATTCTTCATCACGATTGCCTCGTGTGACTCAGCGCCACGAGTAACAGGTGCCCGTTGGCCTGCTATCGCGTTTGCGCAAAGATTGCAATGTCACAGCGCCCCCAAGCCCTCAGGGCGTGAGGAAAAAAAAAATTCTGCTCCAGGTTCGTCAGGACCAGGAACAGGAACGTGCCTGTTCCGAGTAATGACAAGGCGCCGGCAACGCGATATCGAAAGGCCCATTACGGAACAGGGCCAGACAGGATGGACAGGCAGTCAGTCTTGTCGCCGGCCAATACTGCATGTCCCGGACCGTGTCTGTGATTGGCTCGTTCTCACGCAGGCAGGCCAGGCACGTTGCACATTGCACGTTGCACGTTGCACGTTGCTCGTTACTCGTCGCTCGCTGCCTCTGGAGCGGGTCAAACAGCCAGCGAGCCAGTCAGTCAGTCAGTCAGTCAGCCAGCCTGCCAGCCCACAGGGTCCAGGGACTCCAGGCACAAAACAACCTGAGGACGAGATGCAGCTACATGTGCTTCATCACATGGACGATCGTGGTTCTCGTGGTTCTCATGAGTAATAGTAACAATCGACCAGTAGCCAGGACCACGTTCTCCCAGCCTGCCTGGCTGAGCGCAGCACGAACCTTGCGTTGGAACCTTGAGGGCCCCGCAACAGCACAGCTGGAGCCAGCAAAGCAGTCGCTCGTCGCTACGCCGGTCCAGAGAAGCGAAGATGCAAAGCTATTTTGTCCTGCCACCGTGCCATCATGGGCTATGTGGTACGCGGTACGCAGTATTCTTGCACGATGTGCTGCACAGTACACTACACTACACTACCAGCAAATGCATATTGCGACCCCCCTCCTTCCGCCCTCGTCATGCACCGAGGCTCGCGTGCGGAAGACCTCCCGGTGCATGACATGACAAACAGTGGCAGTATCGTCGAGAATCATGCAGCAACAGCGAATGATGAGCTGTAACCGTCGCACAGCTGGCAGCAAATCTGCTCAGCGCCAGCTGCCGCAGCTGCCTCCGGCGCCCTCCATTAGCTAAGAGCAACTCCAGCTCCCGGTGCCTGGCGATGCTTTCCCCAAGCTCCCCTGGCCAAGCCTGGGGCGATGGGGTGGGCAAGGGGAGAAGCTCCAGTGCTCCACGCGCGCACAGCACAGAATGCCGGTCCTTTGGGGTCGCGTCTGTCGGTGAAGGGCTCGACTTTCGATCGCTCCCCTGGCCGCACCGATCTGGCAGTCTGCGAGTCTGGGCTCGACAGTTCTGCACGTACACTACAAGTACAGTGTTGTGGTACGTAGACTACAACGCACAACAAAGCAACGACATGGTGGACCTGAAAATACGGGGTATGTCGGTATGCACTGCACAGTACCGTCCCGCATGTATCTGGGAACGAGGCCACACTGAGCCTGCCTGTCTGCCTGCCTGCACGCCCTGCACGCCCTGCACGCCCTGCACGCCCTATGGAGCAGAAGCAAGTACCAGACTGAGCCTCATCGATGGCGTCAGGTACCTCGACTATCATTGATGCGAACCTGGATGGAGCCTCGAGCCAGGCGCCTAGGCCAAATGGATGACAATGGTGCTACCGGGCTAGAAATCACGAATCATCAAGCCCAAACCGCATGACCTCACCCTTGATCAATGAAAGAGTTTCTCTCACATAACAGCCGAGCCCCAGCCGTGTCTCAGAAGGCCAGAAACAATTACCTCATATTCACCATCATAGACGAATCTCGACCATTTTGAGTCACGAGCCTATGCGTCTTTAACTCCGCTCCAAAGGAAACTTGCTCCCAGAAACTGTGCCAATGGCCAAAGTCTGTTCCTGACTTGGGCCTTGGCAGGACACCACCGACAACCGCTCTCCCCCCCCCTGCGCAAACCCCCTCGCCCTCTTCTCGGTCTCAGTTGAGAACCCTGATGACAAGCGCTGCCTTTGGTCAGGGCCCTTCCTTGCGAAGGCCGGCGTAAAATCTGGAGCCGCAAGGTTTTGACAGATCGGGATCGGCGTTGTTTTGCACGACACGGGAAAACATCAACACATCGACTTCCCAATATAGAAACACCACAGGGCTGAGGAAATGACAAACTTGGATTTACAGGACTGACGTTCACTCCCTCTGCACAACGTGTGGTCTACAAGCAGTTGAGAATGAGCGGTTCTCGATGGAGACATCCCTCCCTCGTAGGGGTGCGCCATGATTGACGCCGCGCCGTGGCTCATGAAGTCGATGCTCCGACACCATGCCCTGCCTCATTTTTTTTCTCATTCGAGGAGAGATGTTCACGCTGCATCAAGGCTTGCGCGTCCACTTGTCCAGCGGCAAGACCCCTCCACGCCCATTCACATCCATCATTTGGACCCTTTTCCTGCATCATACATCATGCGCGTTTTCTTGGTTTCGGACCCCCCAACCTGCAGTGGCCCAACCCGTTTCGAGGCAAAGGCCAGGTCCCTTATCTGTCAGGGCAAAGCGACGAAACGCAAAGCAAGGCACCGCTTTCAAAACGGCGCACGAAATGAACGGGCTCTGGATAGTTCGGAAGCATACGCCTCGGACGTTCGGGGGAGCCTTGCCCTATCTTATGCCGAGCATGCCCTGGTCGGTCCCCTGTCGGCCTCCGCCTGACCGATCATCGCTGAACCTGCCTCTTCGCAACAATTTTAGTTCTGGGAGCGTGGGGGGTCTCACGATCCTCCTCGTCTGACAATTTGTAGCTTCCCCGCATCTGTTTTCGCGTCCTGCAGCGACGGATACATCTGCCTGCCTGTGTCGGCTGGCAATGTCGAGCACACTACCTACGCAATATATGCACGGAGCAACGGAGGCGCTGCTCATGCATGTCTCGCGGGTTTCGATCGGGCCCAGAGCGGCTGCTGCTCTGCGAGTTGGATGCGTACTGCAGCACGGGCAGGGCGATCCCGGAATCTCAATTAACGGCTCGCGCTGTTATTGTTATTACTGGGATACTGATGCAGTCTTGCAGACTTGTGAGCACTATCATCAAAATCTCCTTCCCCCAAGGGCGAAAGATCGTCCTTTGTTTCATAGACCCGGTTCAGTCCGCCAGCCGACTCACTGCTCACACATGGTAGCAGGCCTGTAGTACCACGGCCAGAAAACCAGTACCGTTTTCAACACGGAAATCCCGAATTGGCATGCCGTCAGACAGGACGCTTGCAGCACTGTACCCCCGTATACTCGGTCATGCCATGCCCACACAAGGGTGCGGAAAAGGGAGCCGAGGAAAAAAACCGTCCTCGCTTGCGGCCCATCATGGAGAATTTCACGTTTCCACGCCCTACTGGCATCCACAGTGCAGCCCAGGGCTGTCGGGCCCTCAGGCCCAGAGTGCCCAAAGCCGGAGGCAGAGTGGTATTCCGGACGGAGCCGCTCTCTGACATGCCGCCGTTCCGGGGGGCCTTCACCGGCTTCCCGACCCCGTTCGAAGGGAGGGGCGGGCGGCCACCCGCCCCACCGGGGAGCGAAGCCAGGCGGTGGGCACCGTTCATGTTTCGAGAACACGTCTTTTCTCAGCTGGATGGGGACGACAAGACAAAGTTTAAAAAGTGCCACGCACGGGTACGGTATGTGTCAGTTCCGCCCTCTGATCTCATCGGCGCAGGCCCCCCAGTCCACGCGCCTTACCGCCCGTGGATTGTGCACCACGGATGTGAATTATCACAACCCCGCCCCGCTTCCAAGGCTCGAACCCACCGCTACCCATGCCCTTCTTCGCCTACCCTAGAATGAATCGTGGGATTTGCCCGCCCGGTGAGCGAGGGTCATGCCACCGCCCATGCTCGCGCACATGGCCATCCGGTGACTGACAGCCGCGAGAAGGAAAAAAAAAAGAATGGAGCCCGCCGGGGGTGCGGGCAATGGCAGGACGGGAGGCGGGCTGAGCGGTCGAACACCTGGGGCAAACTACCCTTTTAAATGGGGAATCTGGTGACCCCTTTGGGATGGGGCACGGGGCAGAGAGTAGGAAGGGATCTACGGAGTCAGCGGGCTGATGATGTGTCTCGTGTCAATCTCATCAGCTTCTCGAACTCTCAGGTTGATGAATCTGGCGTCGTACTTTTCCTGCACCTGCATCGCCCCTGCATTTGCTTGTTCACAGATGTTTTTTCTTTGTGTTTTGTGTTTTTGCAATGTTTTTTTTTTCCCCACTGTGTGTGCGCGCGTGTGCGTGTGTCTTGCAGGAATTATCGGGGTCGCCTCCCCTTGTCACTTTCCGCCGCGGCCTCGACGAGATGAGAGGCCCCAGCGTGAGGCATCAAGGGCGCCCAAGCGAAATCGTCCGCCCTACGTGTAACTTGGCTGAAATTTCACCCTAGCGGCAGCCCTCTCTGTGTGGCCTGCGAATCGAACATGAAGCCGGCCATCGTCAACTCGACGTGGTCGCCTGTGGGGTCTAGAGAACCACGAGAGCGTTAGGCGTTTCCACCTGAACCCTACATTTTGTAGGTCCAGGCCCCCAGGGAGGGGTGGGAGAAATAAGTTCTTTTCTTCTTCTCAGGGGCCCAATGTTGGAGACAAGGAATGGGGGCCGAAATCTTTTGACACGACCGACCAGCAAAGCAGAGCACGAAAAGTAACGGTGTGGAAACGGTCCTTGCTGTTCGACGCCCCCCGGTCCGCTGTTTCTGCCTTGGATTAGGAAATGAGCGACGGCCGTCGGTGCACATCGTCACTTCTTGGTGCGAGGGCGTGCGCAACGGGCCTCGAGCGGGCCTCTCGTTCTCGTCTCACACACACGCACACGCGTGCACATGCACAGGACACAAGAGCCCACCACCCCGGTCTTTTACTGGGGGCCGTTTCCCTCAGGGTGAAAAGGGTTCTAGATGTCCGGATTGACAGGCTGACAGCCGAACACAGCATCTTTGAATTTTCCGGCCGGTTTCTACTGACGCCCAAGCACACCATGCAGCAACCAATTGCAAAGTCATCCCGGGCTCCCACCCCCTTCCTGCTTTGCAGACCCTTCAGCCAACGGCCACTCGTGCCACACGTGTGTATGTGTGTGGGTGAGTGTGTGGTGTGTGCGTTTGTACGCACATGTGTGTGTATAGCGTGTGTGTGATGTCTCGCATGGGACTCGTCTCACCCGACACCACCTCGCAGCGCACAATATCCCTTTTGAGAACTCTCTGCCAGGCCCTCGCCCTGCTCAGCTGCAGGTACGCCGAATAGGATCCTGGGGAAAAGCAGGCGGGAGGGTCGCGAGGGGCAAGAGCCTCGATCCGTCGTGGTTCGAGAAGCGTGGCCCAACGACACACGCTTGGCCCAACTCATAAATCACACCCTCCCTGCTCCTGTCCAACCCAATGCTATTCTTGTCGAGAGGGAGGGGAGGGGACCACGGCTCGCCCATCCAAGTGCTTTGCCCTCCCCTCCCTCCTACTTGCTCGATCACAAGGCCAATCAGCAGGCACGGAACCCGATCCGACCCATTCTGGAAGTGTGCATGCGGGTAGCCGTGGCTGGCTGGCAGGTTGTGCGTATGCCCGCCTGATCGCCCACCCCTGCCTGGCCGTGTCCATGGACCATGGGACAGCCCGCGCAAACCGGTATTGGCAGACGGATGGAAGCAGAGCTGTTTCTCTGGTAGGGCGTGGGGTGGGCAGATAACGGGAGGCCAAAGGAGGCCAAATCCCAGGGTCCAGTCCCCGGGGATCTGTCTGATGGACATTACCGGGAGGCGAGGAGGGGAAGGGAGGGGACGCAGCCTTGGATCTACTGGACCTGCAGGTCGCCCGTTGCGTCCCTGTATTTGATCTTCACTCGACATGCGTCGGGAGAACACCGGGCGGGCCGGCGGGACTGAGGCAATTCCTGCCTTCTCTCTTTTGTGTCTTTCTTCCCGACGGGTTGACGATTGCGCGATATTGACCGGTGTAGGCGGCCTCAAACACGGTGAAGAAACCCCCTTGCCTGCACCTGTTGCGAGTATAGATGCGTATATTACGGGCAGACCGGGGGCCCATCCCGTCTGCCCTGTATGTCTGTCATCTGTCTGCTGCCAGGACGTCAGGATGACGGCGGAGCCTTGTCAACTGCTCCCTGTGCACAGCAGCAGCCCGCCCTCGCGCACTCACGAGAGCCGAATCCCGCGCGGGCACATTATCCATCTCCTCTGGCCCCATGAATCATCAAATCCCTCGTGAAGCGTCATCGGTGAACATTGCGGCTGGGGGACATGTGTGGCTGGCTCGTAGGCACCCGGCAGGCCCATCACCATCACTCGCTTGGCCGTCTCATGCGGCGAGCCCACAAAGGTTCTACAGCCGCACAGTCCCCTTGGCGAGGGCGCGAACAAGCAATGCCGCCCGCGCCTTTGACAGGCCCGTGACAGGAACGGTCTGCGGGGAAAAAAAAGAATGAATGAAGGCCAGGAAAAAAAGTATGAGGTGACAGCGATACCATCAGGGTTCTCTCGCCTGCGTGACGCATGCCGCCTACCGCCTGCCGCCTACCGCCTTCCTTGAGCAGGCCTGGGTGGGGAATTGACTCAGCCCATCGCTTGGAATTGACGAGGGAGCTCAAAGGAGGAGGAGAAGAAAGGAAGGAAGTGAGACCCTTCGCCTCGCCACTCCGAACCCGAGACCGTTGAGTCCCTCCCATCTGCCGGAGACACGGCACGGGAGGCGCGAGGGGTGGAGGAACCTGGATGGCTAAACTGTAACGGCACGCGACGGTGGCCCGGGGTCTGGGCTATAGGCCGTTGCCGTGTTTCTGCGGCCGGTGGTCTCGGCCGTTATGTCACATTTTCTCCCATGCATACGAGATGTCACATTGCGGTCCGGGGGCCGCGTCCGGTTGCTGGCCTCTGTTGGGGCTGTGTGGTCACGTCTCTGGATGATGCCGTGGCGTCTGCTTCTTCTGACGGAGTTTGTGCGTGATGATACCCGTGTATATTGGATGATAGAGCGGTCAGACGGGGAAGAGAAGGAAATGTCAAGTCTAAGCGACTGGGCGACAAAGCGTGGGGGCAGGAAAGTTGCAAGGCAAAAATCCATCCCGTCGTCAGGATGCCATCACAGGCACCAAGGTGAACACATCAAAGCCACATTGGATACGCACGTATTCCATGTCCTCCAACCCCTTGCATCGGCAAGACTTGCGGCCTCTCGAGCACCCTAAGACCGGAGGAGATCCGGCAGATGACAAATGTATTTCGCCACGGAACCCATCCAAGTATAGACGCCGATCTTTCGGTCCTTCTCAAGAGACACAACGCCAGAAGTAGATTAGGGATGATAAAACGTCTCATGCCTCCCACTGCCCCTCCCCTCGCGCGGCGGCCTCCCGTCGACCCCATCCCACTCCGCATCCGCCTCGCCGCCTCTCGATGACGGCGGCGGCGGCGGGCCCGTCACGCCCAGCGGCCACCTCGGCTGGTCCATCATCTCCTGCGCGGGGCTGTACCCGCCGTTGGGGCTGTGGCCGGTAGACAGCGACCGCGGGCTCGGGAACGGCCCGTCGTCCATCCTGCTGACCTGCGGGTACCACGGCCGACCCGAGTCGTCGAACTTGGGCTGGTCGCCGTAGTACGGCGGAACCACCCCCGACGAGCTCACGCTCCGGTGGGACGTCCTGAGCGACCGCCGCTGCTCCCCGAACTCCCCCGCCGGGCCGATGCCCCCGCCAGCACCACCCGCATACGATATCTCGTAGTCCCCGTGCCCGTCCGGCACGGGCGCCGCCAGCTCCGCGGGACCCTGCTGGACGTTTAGGTTGCTAGGCCTCCTCGCGAAAGGACTCGGAGGAGCCCCGTAGCTGCTAGGCGTATGTGCGCCCCCGGCGGCGGCGGCGCCGCTGTAGGCGCTGTTCGGGCTCCACGGCGTGGTACCCGGCCCAAAGGTGTATGGGCTGCTGCTGCCTCCTGCGCTGGACTTGGGCCCGCCGTGTTGGCCTCCCGTGGCACCGTACCGGAATCTCCGGTGCCTCCGGATGAACACACACAGTCCGACGACCAGGGCGATTAGTGCTACCCCGCCGCCGACAGCTATGCCCACAATCGCGCCCGTGCTGAGGTGCGTGCCGCCCGACGACGAGGCGCTGCTCGTTGCGCCGGGGATGGAGCGTGTTGGGGTCCTGGCTGCTACGGATGCCCTCTTGGTCATGAGGACGTCGAGGTCCGGGTTGTCAAAGCCGCCGGAGGGGGCTGTCCTCGTCGCCCCTCCTGTGGCCTGGCCGCCTACTACGGAGACGATCTCGTCCGGGACGGCGTATGTCGTCAGGTTCGGCGAGTATAGCTGCCACGGGTTCGCATCCGGATCGGACTGCTGACCAAGGACGAGGTTATGTGCACCCCATTGAGGTGCCGCGTCGCAATCGTCACTCAGCGGGAAGGTACCGCCGATGACGAGCATCTGTCCCTTGTTGACGACATTGCAGCTCAAACTGTGGTGAGGATACTGGCCGGTGACGTTGCCATCATTAGGGTAAAGTTTTATCCAGGTGAATGTGGGGATCGTTACTGTTGTCAGGGTCAGTTGGAAAGCTCTCAGCGCGGACAATGTAGACAGGCATACGTATATACACGTCGTCGAAGCCGGAAGTATCTGGTGGCATACCAGCGCCACCATACAGATATCTGCATTAAATCAGTCAACACCTTGTCAAACCTCCTGTGCGCGCGCTCCGAGACTCACATATTATAGCTCGACTGATCATCCGCCCACGTCACCCCGGAACAAAACCTGCTCCTCATCTGCGGCGTCGTGCCCGAAGTCTGTTGTGTGTACCACCGCCCGCTCAGAATGTCGTAGATAAATACCTCGTCCATCGGCTGACCCGTCGTCGTGCCGTTCTCCAGTTCCTGGACTCCCCCAAAGTAGATCAATAACCCGCCGTCCGAGGCTGGCAAATAATTCATCGTTCCCTCGGCCCTCCGCGTCGAGTCCGGTCCCGTATTGTTCGTCCATGACCCCTGGTCCATATCGTACTTGACCAAGCCAGTCGTGGCCATAGGTGCGCCGGACCACCCGGGGACTGAGTTATTGGAAAGCCAGCCGCCATAGTAGAAGCCTAGGCCAAGCTCCGAGATGCCCACGCCTGCGCCATACGATATTGGGTTGATTCCGCTCTGGCTCGGCGGGCCAAGATTATCCCACGAATCGTTTAGTATGTCATACGAGTAGAGGTTGAAGGGCGTGGGTGGTGTGCCGTAGAAATCCCCGCCGAAGAGATAGAACACTTTGTTCACGTCGTCTCCCCACAAGACACCGCCATTGACGTCCGGAATGGAGCCGTTCTTGGAAAGATTGGCGTGCAGTTGAGGCATCCCACTTGCGCCATTCTTCTGCAGGTCATGATACGACAGCCAAGTATCTAAGCGGCAATGGTACAGTGTAAGTAAACATCCAGGTACGAGATTTCGTCCCATGCTTTCAAGGAAAGGCAGACCCACTGGAGTAGTTCTGGGCATTGGTTGAAATAGGATTCCAATTAACCAGACCTCCATCCAGATATAGTTTGTCGTCTATGACAGTAGACTGGTGTCCAAACCGCCGACAAAAGTTTTGGACTGGATCTCGTTGCTGCCACGACCGATGGGCAAACAAAGCGAGGACCGCCAGGTAAGACAGCGAGGAGGACGTCATCCTGGCAAAGGAGCCTCGAGACAGGCCCAGAACGGCGGCCGAGTTCGGGTTACGACATGGGTTACGAGCTGTGAAGAGCTTGGAGATGGACCTCTCATTCTTCGGTCTCGCAGGATTCGAGGTTTCGCATCCTCAAGCTGTGAGGCAACGCGAGAGGATCGTCCAGACTACCGGATGGGATAAGTAATCGCCAGGTGGGACAAGGAGAGGGCTCCCGCGAGATACTCGGGATGGGAGGCGGTGACGGTTGACACAGGGTCGAGATGAGTGTGAACAGCGAGCGGCAGATGATGTGAGATACTCTCATCTAGACCATCGGGAAGGGGAAAAGTCTAAAGAACGCGGAGTCACCTCAGCAACTAATAGGAAAAGTCCAGGGCCGACCTCACGTAAAGCCCAGCCGCAGACCCAGCTCAACGGAACCAGGCACCCACCCATGGGACAATCATGGCTGGGTCTGCGTCGAACCACATCGTGCCACAAACTTGGCGTGCCGGCGCCGGCGCGGACGATGGAACAACACTGGCGCCGTGATAGGTCCCCGACGTGCGGTGCAGAGGCAGCTTGAGCAAGCCATGCTTCGTGTTGGCGGGCATCGAGAGGGGAAAGCTGCATGGTAAGCTGCGCGCCACAAGCTGTAGCTTGCCGAACACACCGGCATCAAGGTGGTCGTCTGGTAATTCAAGGAACCTTGCAGGTGAGACCTACATATGTTGTGATCCCGGCTCGCACCCAATGGGGTCCCCAGTCTCAGCTGGTCGGCTTGGCACCGGGCGACAGCTCTCGCAGCTGATCCCTGGCAGTCGGCCGACAGCTTGCAGCTCTGGGGAGCAGGCGGTGGTCCACTTGCCTGCAGGGCTGAACGACATATAGGCTTTTAGGTAACAAGAGGGAGGGAACCGATTGGGATGGCTTGTTGCTGAGCGAGGGCCATGCTTTGGCGCGCTTTTTCATATGACTTATCAGACGTCAGCAGTAAGGTCTCACATACTGTTGAGGTGCCCACACAGGCATGTCAGCCTCGATTCACCGCGGGTCTGCCACGCTAACGAGAAATTTTATGAACGTGAAGTGCGATATTATGCTTCGTGCTTAGATCGAAGACGATGTTCATCCTGTTCTTAGCCTTGAACGTGGAGGGTTTCTGGAGTTTCTCAAGTACACGTCATAATCCATGGCCTTGTTCGCCTTGCTTGGTACGATTGGTATTTGTATTCGACGTGTCTTTGTGATGAGCTGCTCGGCTTGTCCGACGACGCCCTGGCTACTGAAACCATAGATCTGGACATGCGTAACCACCCGCCGTACGCTTCCGGCTTGTCGACGTGGCGCAGGCGATGAGGTGGCTCAGCAGAAATTTCTCTTTGCACGACGCCAGCGGCTTTGTGGACAGTCGAGGAGTGAAAATCTGTCGGCGGCCCCTAATGAAGGACTGAGATTCAATATACTCTCGATTGCATTCCTACAGTTCTCGGGTCATTCCATATCAGCACTGGTGATTAGATCATTCATCCGTGCCACAGCTTGGTGTATCCCAGGACTCTCGAATACTTTGCTGATCTCGTCCCAAGAGAGCGGATCCTCAAAATGCCAGGCGTAGGGTGCCTCGGAGGAAGTCGAAGAGGCATGGTGAGCATCCAATGCGTCAATAGCCTGTAAATCGAGCTCGGCGTCCCTTTCCAGGTCTCCCGTGGCCGTCGCACAGTCCAACCCGGCGACGCTCTTGGCGTCGCGTAGCACCTCGGCGCAGCGAACAAAGGCTGCGTAGTAGTATGGCTCGTAATGTCTCATCCTTTTCTTTGCGCCTCTCTTCCACGAGTGCCACAGCAGCCGGCAGGCACCCAGTTGGCCGAGAAGCTGGACGTAAATGTGGTGAGTGTGAGGATCCTCTGCACTGCTACTGACGCTTGACCCGAACAAGGCCGGCTGCACTGCCGAGCCGGCGTGAGTCCGGCCGGTCAACAAGGTGAAGAGCTCTGGACGAGTCCCCCTTGCTGAACCATCTCCTCGCTCTAATGCCCCGAGTATTCCCTGTCCTATCTCGCCTAACATCTCGGGCTTGTCTTGAGATTTGCCTATAAACCCCTGTGACAAGCAAATATGCAGATACTGCATGATCGCGGGCAGCAGGCCGAGGTTGGCTGCCATGACCAAGCCGAGTAGCGACAAGGATGGGCTCAAATCAGCATTCGCCGAGAGCAGTCTCATAGTGAAATTGTTGACGAGTTTGAGGGCGTGTTGAGTATGACGTTTGGGGTTGGTATTCTTCAGATCCTCCAAGCGGCGTGCAACGTGATCCATGGAAGCAGGGCCGATCGCTTCAGGTCCCGACGACAGGCTGTTCGAACACAGCCTCTCGAGCTGCACAATGCCTTTGCAGTGCTGGAAGGCATCATCAAAAGTATCCGAAGTGTTTGTATCACCATTGCTGCTGGTCGAAGAAGTCTCATGTGAGGCAGACGCTAGTCGCTGGCGGTGCAGCATGAAATGGATTATGGTGTTTGCATCACGGCCCAGGATGCGTTCCGGTATGCCGTTGGCGTGCAACGCCTGGTCCCTGTGTTCCAACAAGGCATTGCGTCGATGGGCTCCTTCATCCACCGCTTCACCATCAGCCAGTGAAGCACTCGCGTTGCCACCGAGCAGGGCGACCGAAAGCACATCGTGATCCGAGATTTTGAATGGGTGGTGACGGGCTGCCAACAACTGGCGCATGCTTATACCATCCTTGAGGATGTCCGTCCTCAGCTTGTCAACACGCTGCTCGACCTCAGGGAAAACAGGGTCGTATCCCCATTTGGCTCTCTGCTGGGCGGCATCCTGGTCGTTGAAAGGGCGCACATACGGGCTGTCCTCGGCGTCGAGATCCAGCACGACGTCCGGCAGTTCGAACAGGACGCGTCTCCGCCTTCTGCGCCTACCACTTGACGGCTTGACGGCGATGCCTCTGGGGGCTGAGACAATGAAGCTCCGCTTCTGGGAGCTTGCAGTGTACGGGATGGAGCCACCGCAGGCCCAGCAGAGCCCAGATGGGTCCTTGACCCTGAGCCGCCTCATGCTGTGGGTAAAGCTAGATCGCGACTCATGGGAGGATGGCCCGTGCTGGCGGCACTATTGAGATCGAGCGAGCGACCAATCCATGGAGGGGAAGAAAGAAAACACCAGGAGCAGTGAGTCGCTCGTGAACCGTTTCCGCTTGTGGAAGCTCCCAGCTCTGAGATGCAAAACCGGTGGTGTTGTGTGACATATGAGTTGAATATTTGGAGAATGAAATTTCACCCAGCCAGGGGGCAGTTGGAGGTCGCGTGTACTCTGTACCAACCGTAGCCCGGGGCAGTCCTACAGGCATCCCAAGCTGCGGCCGAAAAGGCACTAGACCGTTTCCTGCAGGCGGCTTGGAATAGACAGCCCAGACAATCTGAACTACCACTCCAAGCCATCACTTCACCCCATCTCCCCTGCCAATGCCTGCCTGATCAGACCCTCAACCCCGCAAGTGCCATCGAAAATGCCCCCAGCAAAGAAGAGAAAGACTGCAAAGACCGCAAAGGGCGGCAAGAAGGGGCAAGTAGTGACTTCGACAGCGGAAGAATCGTCACCACCACCTGCCGACCCGCAGCAGCCAGCGCCGCCGTCACCAAAACCGACATCACCATCACTACCAACCACAACAACAACCGAGAAGGCGCAAACTCCACCGGCGCCTTCAGAAGAGGTGCCTCCTCCCGCACCAGCAGATGAGCAACCGAGCACAGAAGATGCGCCAGAACCCCCCGCCACGGCCGGCCCGGCCGCCAGCACCTCCTCGATCCAAGACCGCATGGCACGCTTCCGCGCCCTCCAGACCCGCGCAAAGTCCTCCTCGGCGTCCAACCTCTCCGCCGCCCAGACCGAGGCCCACCGCCTGGCCAACGACCCGGCGCAGCTGGCCGCGATCCAGCGCAAGTCGGCGGTGGCGACGAACAAGCTGCTGAAAGCGGACGTCGAGGACGGCGGCGGCGACTTCGAGCGCAAGCGGGCGTGGGACTGGACGGTGGACGAGTCGGAGAAGTGGGACCGCCGCGTGGCCAAGAAGGAGCGCCACCGCGACGACAATGCCTTCTCCGACTACGGCCGCGAGGCCAACAAGATCTACAAGCGCCAGCTGCGCAACCTCGGCGACCCGGACCTGGAGCGCTACACGCGCGAGAAGATGCGCGCCATCGACGAGGCCGCCGCCCGCGGGACGCTGGAGCTGGTCGAGACCGAGGACGGCGAGATGGTCGCCGTCGACAAGGACGGCACCTTCTACGGCGGCAGCGGCGGCGGCGACGCCCTCGCCGGCTTCGCGGACAGCAAGCCCGACAAGAAGGCCGTCGACCGACTCGTCGGCGAGCTCAAGAAGGCGGAGGAGGTCGCCAACAAAAAGAGGCGGGAGCGCCAGGCCCGCAACGGCGACGACGCAGACGTCACGTACATCAACGACAAGAACAAGCAGTTCAACCAGAAGCTGTCGCGCTTCTACAACAAGTACACGGCCGAGATCAGGGACAGCTTCGAGCGGGGCACCATGATCTGAGGGGTTTGCGTTTTGTTTTTCTTTTTCGGGGAAAACTTTTTATCAGGTTGGCGTCTTGCATCAGTCGGGTTACAGCGCTGTTATTAGGTCTGGCCAGGTGCTTTGGTCGCGATGAATACATATCGAATACCAACAAGGCCTTCCAGGATGAGATTGTCACATTAAACATACGGGCTACAAAGTGAAGCCTCCAAACTAGATCTCCATCACAAGGGACTTTATCCAGGACGCAGGGTCAGTACCACTGCCGTTTGTTAGAGAGGTAATTCACACCTCGAGAAGGGAGTAAAGTGCAAATGGTAACGTCGTATTTGCAGAATATTGTCTCCTCCTATTCTCATCATAATATTTTGGGACTCAGCCACCTGCAGTGTCATTCCCACAGAATCCTCCACAGCAAGACGAGGCCGATGTGTCCACCACCGCCCCCCCCCCCCAATGGCTGGAGGTTTCGAGTTCCGCACCTCTTCCCTATGCATGAATCACCACTGCCGGACACGGAGCCCGCGGGGCAATACTTCCATCCCCGTGGCATGAGGCGGGTAGTGAGACGAACTCCTATAGACAGTGGTAATACAAGGTTCACGGCGGCTCTGGTCATGGGACGACGAACGTTGTATCGGACAAGTCGTGGGGGAAAACCAATGCCAATGAACTCTAGACAAACCGATGAGATATACTCATCCCTCAGCATCAGTAAACAAGCCGTGAGGCAATGCTGCGTAACTTCTGTCCCCAAAAAAAAAGCAGCGCATCTTATGAACGCCTCGCCAGTATATGCTCTTCCGGCGACCTCAGTTGGAACCACCCAGAACCAGTATCATGACCAATACCAGAGCAATAGCAGTAGTCATACAGAGCCGATTGGCACCAAGTCTATGAATCAACCAACCACCCCTCTCAATAATACAACAGACCAATCCAACGTCCCTCAGCAAGGGTGAACCTCCACCCCGATCAGAGCCGGTAGTACTCCCGCACCTCGGGCGGCAGGTTCTTGGCGCCGGCCTTGTAGAAGGGCAGCTGGCAGTCGGTCAGCGCGGCCGAGACGCCGTCGCCGCCCGACCTCCAGTACAGGTTCCTCTCGTGCAGTCCGTTCTCCATCCCTTCCCAGTACTCGTGCTTCGAGACGTAGTTCTTTCTGTCCAGGTCGGCCAGCTTGGCGGTGACGTCGCTTGCCGTGGCGCCAGGCCGCCGCGGGATCCGCAGGAACAGGCTGCAGTCGCGCAGCGTCATGGCCAGGCAGTACTTTGCGATGTTGTCGTCGCCGTCGTCGTCACCACTAGCCGACGAGGACGGGCCGGAGGCGGACGCAGACGCGGAGGCAGAGGCGGGGTCGGGGACCACCTTCTCGTCCGCGTGGTCGAGGTCCCACTGGGCGGCGCGCAGGCGGCGCAGCAGCGTGGACCCGCGCAGCCAGGCCTGCAGGTTGTCGGACTGCGCGGCCGAGAGGCCGAGGGCGCGCCGGATGTCCCCCGCGACGTTCTGGTTCCGGGGGAAGTCGGTGGCCTTGACCAGGTTGAGCGGGCAGAAGACCGGGTTGCGCGTCGAGTTCTTGAGGTTGCGCTGCACCTCGCGCGCGCAGTTGCGGCACTGCTCGGCGCCCTCGGGGGCCCGGGGCGACTGGTGCAGCCACTTGGGCTTGATCTCGTGCAGCGTGAAGAGGTCGTCGTCGTCCTGCTGGCCGTCGCCGCCCTCTCCCCCCTGGCCGCCCTTGGCCCCGGATGACGATGGCCTTGATGGTGCCCTGGGCCGCATGTCCTCGACCAGCATGCCGGTGCTCATGCCTTGGGGCACGAACCTGTGGCCGGCGAAGTCATGGCGGCGGGTGCCCTTTCCCTCGATCTGTTCGAGTTGGGCGTTGAGACGGTCGAAGAATTCCCGGGTCTTGGGGTAGCTGGACGAGCCTCTGCTGCACGAGCTCGTACGGCTCGAAGAGAGGCGAAACCTTGTTCTCCCAGTACTCCTGGAGCTCGGCATATGACGGGCCGGTCGACTCGTCCTTTGGCAACCGGAGCAGCTGGCCTGGAATCTCGTTAGCCCGGGAAGCTCCAACTTAAGACCTCGAGTAAGGTTTGGAGGTGTGTGATGTACCGTTCAGGTCCGGGTGGTCTTCCACACCCGAGAGCTCAAAGACAACGTTCGCGGCTCCTTCGCCGACAAAGGTGCACACTGCTGATGAGGGCACAATCTCCATGTTGGTGTCGGTCCTGTGTGTAGTCGCCGCGTCGGTCCGTTGATTGTCAGGATGCTGGATCCACTTCCCCAATGCCATGAAGTGTGGTGTTCAAATTACACATTACAGTTGGAAACAGTTCCAGAAAGGGGGGCCAAGGCAGGTAGACACCGGGCAGCAGCAGGAGCAGGAGGCAGAGAGAGAATGTGTGTGTAAGGGACGAGGGGCGCGCCGTCAAGGATGCATGAAGTCGCTACTTCACAAGCGGCGACCGAGCGAGGAGAGCGAGCGTAATGGTTGCCGTCACCCGTGCCGTGGCCGTCGTCCGAAGGCGAAGCGAAGGGAAGGGGGGCTCGAAGGAGTAAAGAGGGAAGCGGTTTCCGTGGATCACATCTGGGGCCCGCAACGACGGGGAGCAAAGGGTCGAGGCAATGCAAGCGTGAGGTGCATTGACGAGGACGGGAGTTTAGTCAGGGACTGACAGGCCCCAACGACTGACTTTTGGCCAGCTTTTTATTGTTTCAATAGTGCGCCGGGCTCATGACGGCATGGTCATAGTGTAGTGTCATGTAATGTAAAGTCATGTAAGGTAGGTAGGCTGTGAGTAAGTGCTACTAGGTAGGCAAGTAAGTAGTCAGGGTGAGTAGCCAAGGTACTGTATGTCGCCGTCCTCAATTCATCCACACCTATGCCCACACCTATGCACGCCCAGCCCACGCCCACGACGCCCGCACACCCAAGCCGCCGGCCTTGGGCCCTTGGGGCCCTTGTTGGATCTTGATCTGGGACGGCTGAATCAGTCGTCAGTGCGGCGATTGGTACTGTACCCGCCACAGTGTGCACGGCGCTTGACGGCAGCGGAACACGGAACACTGAACACGAGGGCAGACTTGTCAGGATGTTGGCTGTGGATATGTCCGCGTGGACAGCATGGCTAAGGCGAGGGCTAAGGCGAGGGCCAAGGCATCGAAACGAGAGGGATTAAAAAAAAAAAGGGACGGCGGCGGTGCTCTCTTTTCTGCGTGTGGTAGGTGCCAGAGTGCGTCACCTGCGGTGGCCCTGCCCGTCAAACAGAGAGCGAGAGATGGAGACCGGAAAATGACAGACTCATAGTGAGTGTGAGAGTGTGCACGGCAGGATGGACGATGTGGATGTGTCCACACCATGGGGGCCATTCCATCACACACAAGGGGGCCTGCCATGACATAAGTCTCTTTTTCTTCTTTCTCACTCTCACTCACTCTTACTCTCACGCTCCTTCTCTGTCACCCTCTACCTCCCGCCTGGCCCGTCCTCCCTATACGTACCTCTCTCCCAGCGTTCAGCTCTCGTCACTGGCCCGTCGCATCTCTTTGTATGGTGCAGAGAAGGTGTCGCTCTCTTTTTAGGATTTGGACGAGATGCGGATCGGATGCCGCATGTGGAAACGGTCTGGAACTAATGGAGGAATGGTCCAAGGCCAATCATCCGAGACGAAACCACTTTGGGCTGGCTGCATGTGCTGCATCTGTGGTGGCATCTGGCTGCTGCAGCTGCAGGTCCCCTTGGGAGCTTGGGTTTGTTTTGGGCTTGGGCCTAGGCTCCGGGGAGTGGGCTCCTAGGCTGTCGCCCCGAATGGCCCGGGCAGTTTATTGTCTGTGTGCGACCTGCCTGTCTGTGTGTCTGTGCACCCTGTTCTGGCTGGGCTTGCCGGCAGCTGGCTGGCTGGCTGGCTGGCTGGGTGCCTGCCTTCCGTGACATTGGCTCGTGAAGAGGAAGGCTGTGTTCGGGGAGGAGGGATGAGGACCGGCAGCATGGGACCACACAATTCTGGACGGACCTATGGACCTATAGGGGGCCCTTGACACGGCCCCATTTGACCTCCTGGATGCTTTCTGCTATTTCGGGAAATGCTGGAGCTGTCGGCGGAGGCCTGGATGAAGCTATCGTACATCGTCCCATGCTGACAGCCGCTGACAGCCGCTGACAGCCCATCGCTCCACCCGCCTGTCGGCTTATAAGGTTCGCAGCAGCCCGGAGGAGTGGGAGATCTGGTGATGTTTGCGCAGTCTGCCAGCCCTGCCCGTCCCCAAGAGGGAACTGTCAAGGCACCATGGCCCAAGACAGGCCAAGATTGGCAACTGGGGCGGTTGGAAATGGCTAGACTGGCAGACGCTGGCTGTTCGCGTCACACCACTCTTCTCCGCAAAATCCTCGCTCCCCGCGTTTCAACGGGCATGGGCGTCGCATCCCCATATCCCGACCTCTTGGGCATCTTGCAGTGAGTACATTACTCACTGGGCATGCTGTGGGGTATGGCATCAGTCCTCACTGTCTGACTGCTTGTTGATGAGCGGTGTTGTCTCCTCTTCGTCCACGTAAATAACCCCCTCGTTCTCCATCTTGAGTGTGTGGGATCCGGTCAACGCAGGCCACTCAAACCACAAGAGGACCACCAGCCAGCGCCTGCCAGCATAACCAGCATCCACTCTGCCTGCCCTTGAGGAGCCTTCTCATCCCCTCGCTTCCCGAAACCTGCAGCTTGTTTCCCTGTTGTCTCCCTGCTGCCTCCCTGCTCGCGTGAGTGAGTGCCCGTTCAAGGGGTCATATTGTTGTGGCACGCGCCAGTCGGTGGCCCGTGGTGACCCTGTCATGCGGCATCGGGCTGTTATCGGGTGCCTCGCATGAACAAGAGACGCGCTCACCCTCGAAAATCACTAGCAAAGAGTCCACTTGCCTGAGGACGCAGAGAGGAGAAAAAAACAGAGCAACCCCCAATTCTCCACCTGCCCGGGGTGCACGGATCAGCCTGCGACTCGCCCATCCAAATTTCACCAACCAAACATTTGCATGCGGGCGCAGGGAGGAGCTCGTCCGTTTTTTGGCTTCCGAGTTGCCGCGCTTTTCGTCATTTCCGCTCCGCCTGCAAAAATTCACCTTTGCTTACTCTGCGCTGCTTTGCTACCTACCGGCCTATTATCTTGCGGACATACCGCACCCTACCACATCCAACACCACACTCCATACCACCACCACAAACAACTCCTCGCCCATCTCCCATACCAATAGCGATTTGCTTTCCATCGCCATCACCACCTTCCCTCCCCGAACCGATGAGCGCCGCTCCACCACTCATCTAACCCACCCCCAAATCACGCGACCAACACGAACGATCCGACGGGGTAGTGATATCATCCACCTCCTGCCATGACGACCGACCTCTGAGCCTGCCACACCCGCACGCCCGCGCCATGGCTTTCAACTTCAACTGGTCGCCTCTCACGGCTGACGAGGACTTCTACGAGCGCGCCCGAGACCTGCTCACGACAGCACTCAACAAGACGCCCAAGCCTCCAATAATCGTCGATGATATCCTCGTCACAGAGCTCAACCTCGGCTCCGTGCCGCCAGAGCTGGAGATCCTCGAGATCGGCGACCTGGCAGAGGACCGCTTCCGCGGCATCTTCAAGATGTGCTACAGCGGCGACGCCTTCCTGACCCTCCGGACAAGAGTTCAGGTACGTGATGGATCTGTTTTCGACTTCCCCAACGGCAAACACAACAGGGCTGGTCGCTCCGACGCCCTTTCACCTGCAGGCCGAGCAGTCTCTTCTTTTTTTTTTTTTTTTTTTTTTTGTGCTGCACGATGAAACAATTGGATGTTCGACGATTGGAGGCCATCAAACACGCTTGACGAGTGTCAGCTTGGCTATAGCACATTTGCTATATACTACGGGCCGAGGATTGGGATTATACGGGACGGCTGTCGCAGGGACATTGGAGCAACCCGCCACCAGCTTTGAGTTCGAGGAACTGTGCGCGACGGCTGGAGCGGTGCCTCACTGGGGAGCGCGGTCCTCTGCAACTCAGTTGTTTCCCGCTTTTTTCCTTCGATGACTCCTTCCAAGGTCGGGGATTTTTCGCCCCACCCACCTTGCATTGACGAACGACATTGCCGTGCAAGGATGCGCGTCTAGCCCACGGATCCCACCCAGACGTTGCGAGTAATAACAAGACTAACACATCAACAAACAGGCGAACCCCCTGAACACATACTTGCATTCGAAGCCCGACTTCACGTCTCCACAGCCCTTGGCTGCCGCATCGGGCCTGACCATCCCGTTGTCGCTGACCCTGTCCGACATCAAGCTGTCGGCCTTCATCATCCTGGTCTTCTCGAAGCAGAAGGGACTCACCATCGTCTTTCGCAATGACCCCCTCGAGTCGCTCAAGGTCTCCTCGACCTTCGATTCCATCCAGTTTGTTAGGGACTACCTCCAGAAGACCATCGAGGGGAAGCTTCGCGACCTGATGATGGATGAGCTCCCCGCCATCATCCACCGGCTGTCATTGCGTCTGTGGTGCCCAGACCAGATCCCCAGAGATGAGGATGAGACCCCAGAAACGAGCGAGCCTGCCGTCGACCCCTTTGCGAGCCCACCGCAGGACGCCGTCGACGCCCATGGCAACTTGCTGGATCCTAGCGAGATACAGAACCTGTCGCTTGACAACAGTCCCGAGATCCAGACCCTGTTCTCACAGAAGAACCTCATCAGGCTTGCGTCACTCAGCGATTGCAATAGGACCATGTCGCTGTTCACCCCGTCTTTGCGTGACGTTGTCTTCCGTGCCTGGGCTGGCTCGCAGGAGAAGCCAGAGAGTGTCACACCGCCGCTAGCAACCCCTAGTTTGACCAAGGCACATTCTTTCCACGGCACTTCGACGACGTACACGTTCTCGGATACCAGCAGTATGGAGCAGGGCTACATGCCACCATCCCGACCTTCGTTGGTTAGCCTCAACACAGCAACCACTGGTCTCTCGCTCGGAGCCGGGCGAAATTCGAGGTCGCACGCCGGCCGCAAGAAGAAGACCCGGGTTGTGAACCTCAGGCGGAAGCAGTCTGAGAGCGCGCCTGTCAGCGTTGAAGTGAGCGATGCAAGCGAAAGTGCCACAGACACGGCATCGGTCGAAGGACCCTTGTCAGAACCTCTGATGGGCTCGATTATTCCGGAGGAGCCCGAAGACTACGTCCCGTTGACGCCCACCAAGGTCCGATTCAACGACGGCAGTGCGAACGATGGACCGATGCGGCCACCACTGAAGCCAGAGCTTTACAGCACGGAGGCACCGGAAACTTACTCGCCACAAAAGCAGAAGCAGGCCGAATCCACAACCCAAGTTCAGTCGCAACAAGCCCCACAGGTCTCAAGCGAGGAGAAGGCATCATTCGCCTTCTCACCACGGAGAGGCCCGCCTTCAGAGACTCCTTCTGTAATCTTGGAACAGGCCTGGATCAACAAGATGGCCGGCGAGATCGCCAGGAGAGTGTACGACGAGAAGAGGAGGAATCCTGCCTTTTGGGAAGAGCGCGAGGATGTGCCTCCGCCAGCATACGAGGCTCAATAGAGATGAGACCTCGATTTTCTAGGGGCCACAGGCCCCTATGTTATCATTTTTTCCTTTTTATCATTTCCTCACACATGGCGTTATACCCCGGGTTCACCATAAAGACTGGTAATCCTATTATGAGTCAACCCTGCAAGGCGTTACGGAGCCGCGAGCGGCACATCTAAAAGATCAGGGAGGGAATTTGATGTTTTTTTTATTCTTCTTTCTTTCGCTCAGACCTTGAGATATCACACGGGTGGAATGAACAGCATGGGGCATGGCCGGATACCAAAAGAGAGGCGAACGAAGGAATCGGAAGCAAACAGACGGCCATGACCATCTTCACCCACCCCACCTGCACAATCGCTCTCCACGATATATTCTTTTCCTTTGTCACTCGAGAACGGGCTCCGAAGCCCCCAGGCACAGAAGCCCCGGAAGGGCTGTGCATTGTACTATGCAAGCAAGCATCGCCTGCCCCCGTGTATCCTCGTACGGCGGGCGAGTGTAAGATGGGGTTGAAGGAAGAAAGGGGAGGAGGAGAGAAAGGAGAGATCCATCGATCGTGCCGCAGTGTTGCTGGCCAAGGTTTGGGACGTTCTGTATTCGTAATAGAATTAGAAACACACTCCCACCTCTACTCTACAATCAGACAAACAGATAAATACAAAAACATCTCAGTCTTCAGACAACCAACCAGCAGCATTTTCTCCTCCGTGTTCATGTAGACAGGCCTTGGGCTTATTTGGGAGGTCATGGCTGTATGGCTCCCCGATCAACCTTTGGTGTGCCAACAGGACAGGCTCTCAAACCAATTCCAATTGTGCAAGCAAGACATCTTCGGCCATTACTCATGCTTAGCGGCACTCAACGAATTCACACGACTGATGAATCTCATTCATGTTGGTCTATTTGACTGTTCTAGAGCTCGAGCCATGCTGAGCCCAACAATCAGCTCTACCGGCAATTTTCCTGCTTTTCAAACATGCATCGACGTACAATACCTTCTAACGCCATTCCATTCTTTTCTGTCCCCTGAACCATGCGGTGCGTGAAAGAAGAAAGACCGGGACCTGGTTCAACATGAACACAGGCCCACACAAGGGGGTATCAATGCAATAGCCGTAGTCCGCAAAAAAAAAAAAAAAAAAAAAAAAAAAAAAAAAAAAAAAAAAAAAAAAAAAAAGAGAGCTCGCAAACCAAGCCCGAGTATAGAAAGGAAGAAGAAGAACTTTGCAGCCAGGTAAAGCCAACACACTCCACCAGAGCCTCTCTTCGCATAACCGACGCAGCTACCTAGAGCTCATCCCGCCAGCCACCAGGATCCCGGTGCAACACGCTCGACGACCGCCAACGGACACTGACCACCTCCAGCTTCGTGCCAGGCATTTCTAAGCAAATACGGTCACTTTTCCTCCCCACTTCTCGCTCAATCAATGATCTTTGAGTGAAGAAGGAAAGTCTTTTCGATGTCGGCGCCCGGGCAGTTGTGTTTCCTGTGCCTCCTGGCGTCGTTATAACGGTTGAAACTTGCACCACAACCCAGACACTTGTACTGATCTTTGTACGGGTGATAGTCGGTCCAGTGCCGTTTGAGAGACTTCATGTTCGCGAGCTCTGCAAAGCAGACCAAGCACTCACGGGGCATGTCGGCCCAGCTATCCCCATGCTCTCCCATGTCATCCCCGGTAGCCTGCTGATGTCCATTGGGCGCTATATTGCCATCCGTTCCCTCTTGCTGCCCATTCGTCCCTAGTTGACCGCTACTCTCGGGTTGTCCGGTCATCAGCTGTTGCCCAGTAGTCTGCTGGTGTTGTGCTGGGAAGTCTGGTGCTTCAGGAACATCTGAAGATTGGTCGGAGGTGTCTGACAGTCTTGAAGAGTCTTGGACATTTGATGATGTTGGGATATGCGATGCCTGTTCGGATTCCAGTGATTCGACTTCTTGCAGTGGCTGTGAGTGAGCTCGACTCGCTGTTGGATCTGGAGGATCTGGTGCGCTTAGGAGCACTGGTAGGCCTGAGGCGCCTTGCAGGTCTGAGATACTTGATATATCTGCGGGAGGCAGAGCGTTTTGCGGTAGGTTCTCTGGGAGGTCTGGGGTGTTTGGGGAAGACGGAGACGTAGCGTTTTCTGGTTGAATTACTATTTCATCTCTCAGGATGGGTGGTACGTCTTCCCTGTCTACAAATGAGTCGGAATAAGGATTCTGTTGGCCTTCTGCGTGTGACGAATGGTTTTCTGGTCGGTCTTCTTGCTGGTTTCCCAAGAGGTCTGAGATGTCTTCGTCTGGGACAGACGGAGACAGTAGGGTCTCATTGCTGCGTGGAAGCTCTGGGATATCCGCGTCTGTGAAGACTGGGACAGCAGGAGCGGCAGGTGTCGAGGAAGGGCCCGACTACTTCGCCTCCTCCTTGAGCGACCTCAGCAGCTCCTCCTTCTCCTTGTTCTCGGTCCGCATCTGCTCGACGAGCCTCTCGACCTCGGCCTGGGCGTCGACCAGCTTCTTGATCTCGAGCTTCTCGGCCTCGGCGCTGAAGGGCTGGCCGGGCCGCGTGTGCATGGGGATCATGGCGCTGCGCTGGAGCACGCCGCCCTCGCTGCGCTTGGGGGTGGGGTTGGCCTCCTTGGCCCCTCCCTTGCCGCCCTTGCCGCCGGTCTTGTTCTTCGCGGTGGCCGCGGGGTCGCTGGGCGGCATTGCGCCCGAGGTCAGGATGTCGTAGAACGCCTCATAGGGCTCGTTGAACACCTGCTCCTCGTAGACCCACGCGGGCACCTCGCCGTTGGCTATCATGGCGTTCTTCTCGGACTCGGACCCGTAGGCGTGCAGGCGCAGGTGGTGGTAGAGCGTCTGGGCCTTCTCGCTGCTCTCGGGGGCGTAGTACATCTTGATTGTAATCTCGAACTCGCCCCAGCCGGTCTCGTGGACGGCGAAGGGCTCGCCCTTCTGGCCGTCGATCATGCGCACATGGTTTGGGATACTCTCGTGGAGCTTGAACTGGACGCGTTTGAGCCAATAGGTGATGTCGACGTCGTCGATGCCCTTGACGAAGACGGACCAGCTATGGGTGTGATCCTCGGGGGTTCCAGGCGGCTTGGGGTTCTTGTCCGGGTCGAAGGGGCGGGCGGTGGTGCCGTAGATGAAGGGCCGGTAAACCTGCTTTCCCTTGACACGCTTGCCGGCGCTATTTGCGGGCGCCATGATGGAGTCGAGGTTGTGGAGTGACTTGCGAGCTGCGTGTCGGGACATCTCCTTCGTCTCGCTGCGGCGGGCGGGCGCGGTCTCTTTTGGGTGAGGGTGGGCGGCACGGCAGGCGTGTGTCGATGACTAAGCGCTGGCTGCAGCGCTTGTGTGACCAAAACGGTTGCAACTTCCAGCCTAGGGCGTCTAGTGACGGATCGGGGCAGGCGCAGGTCAGTGTTTGGACCTGGAGGGCAAAAGAGGGCAGGATCGTTTGAGGGAGTGTTTTCTGAGAAGGAAGTTTACAGATGAAGTGTTTCTGGCGCGACCTCGCGATCTGGACAAAGGACAAGAGCCACGCTGCGTGCTCCACCGCAAAAACGCATGTACTGACACAACACGACCCGCTGCCAGACCGGGGCACTCACCGTGGCATGGACCAAGCAGTTACGATGACGATTGGGACCTTGATGAAGCATCAATTGTCCTCGAAACATGGTGTTTATCTATGAGAATACATATGCGCTTAGTCATGTATGGAGTAGTCCAGACACTGTACTCTTCAAGCACTCTCCCAAAGACCATATTGTATTGACGATGGGTTCAGCCAAAGCAGCCGCCGTGTTCCTCCTACTTTTTTGGCCGATCGGCACCGAGCGATGGGGCTGCAGGGAACCCCTGCCCCAAGCTCCTAGAGCTTCCACCAGAGCAGCCAGGGTCGATGATTTCATCACCACTTTGAGCTTAGAGAGCTCTCATACACATTCTCAACCGCACTTGCAACATCAGCCCACTTTGGCAGTATCGCGGACTGGGGTTTTGCTGCAGACACAACCACGAGCAACTTTCGAGCTGCAAGCCACTTCAAGATCGTGTCAATTGACAAATTGTTCCACTCATATCTGCTCGTGTGACCGACCTCTCTGACGCCCTCGCATAATACGTGCTAATGGTTCCTCCGACGCGGAGTCTCACAGCACAGCCCACTCCTGCACCCATTCTTCACATAGTCTAAATCTCTGTCACTCCGCTCCTGTCCGCCATTTATCCATTCCCAAAAGTAAATCTCCAGACATACCAAACACATCAGACCCGCCATGTCCAAATCAGCAGCCAAAAAGATAGTTGTCTGCGGCGGCAACGGCTTCCTGGGCTCGCGGATCTGCAAGTTCGCAGTAGCAAGGGGTTGGGATGTCACATCCATCAGGTAAACACCACCCTGCTCTATCATGACACCACACCACACAACTAGACTTGCTAACTCATCTTTCTCCAGCCGCTCTGGCGAGCCAAAATGGTCCGCCGTCACAGCCTCCTTAACGCCCCCATCATGGGCACACAAGGTCTCATGGGAGTCGGCAGACATCTTCCAGCCCACAGCATACGCCCCACTTCTCAAGGGCGCAGACTACATCGTCCACTCCATGGGCATCCTCCTCGAGGCAGACTACAAGGGCGTCGTGTCCGGCAAGGAGTCGCCCATCGCAGGGCTGCGCAAGGCCTTCGACTCGACCCGGAGCAGCCCGAACCCCCTGGAGCGCGACGGCGGCGACAGCAAAAGCAGCAACTACAAGCCGCCCGAGAACGAGAAGCAGCTCACGTACGAGAACATGAACCGCGACTCGGCGGTCCTGGTGGCGCGCGCCGCCGCCGACGGCGCAGGCGGTGACGCGTCCGCCGCCCCGGCCCCGGCCTTCCTGTACGTCAGCGCGGCAGGTGGCGCCCCCGTGCTGCCGCGGCGGTACATCGACACCAAGCGCGAGGCCGAGTCGCTGATCGCCAGCGGGTTCCCCCGGATGCGCGGCATCTTCCTGCGCCCGCCGTTCCTGTACGACAGCAGCCGGCCCTTCACCATCCCCATGGCCGCCATGACGGGCGTGGGCGCGCTGTTCAACGGGCTGACGCGGGGGGTGCTGGACGGGTTCATGGGCGCCGCGGGGGCGAAGCCGCTCAAGGTCGATGTCGTTGCGCAGGCGGCTGTGGAGGCGCTGAGTGACGAGGGTGTGAGGGGGCCGGTTGAGGTGCCTGAGATTGAGGAGCTTGCGAATAAGGGGTGGAGGAAGGACATGTTGTAGGTTTGCTCTGCTGAGTCTATTATGAGGGCGTTGAAATAGATTGTAATAGTAAGATAGATTGTACTAGGTGAATATGACCGAGTGTCTTTGTTGATCAACGGACGTTGGAGAGCGGGAAGATGGAACTTGCACACGAGGCTGTACTGTATGTACTCAAGCACTTGCACCCGTGGGCTTGTCAGCTGAGACCGAGGATCAAGACCAGGATAGATCTGATTGCAGTGCCGGGATGGTATGCACTGATTTCAGATTCATGTTATATTGATTGGTGAACATTGTTCCCACACGGTCCACTACCCCAGAAAGACCGTTGCAATATTTGAGAGGCCTTACACACCCCTGCCCACTGGCTCTCTTGAATGCCATGCCAAATACCAAATAATGCTGCTGCTTTCACACAACCCCTACGCAAACTGTTCCGTACCAGAGCGCCAACATAGCACCGATCCAAGCAAGTCAGTCATACAACGCCATTCCCATGCAAGACGCGTGCCCCGTGCCAACTCCTCATTGTCAGACCTACCCGGAAGGATATAAAAGTGAAAGGTCAAAGAGACACCCAAAAGAAAACTCTGAAAGAAAGGAATAAAAGAAAACGGGGTTCTAGATCCCAGCGGCCGTAAAGCTAAGCAGACTACCCACAGCCAGCCCAGCCACAAGGCTCAGGCCCATGAACCCCCCAGCGGCCTCCCTCTCGTCCTCGTCGACCCACTCGGCCGCGCCCATCATGCTGTTGGACGCGAGCCATCCGTTGGTCAGGCCGAAGGGGAACTGCACGACGGCCAGGTAGAACAGGTCGCTGGGGACGACGGCGCCGCGGCCGCGGATGTTGCACAGCAGGTACAGCGGGAGGAAGCCGGCGCGCGCGACAGAGACGGTGAAGAGCACGGCGGGCGCGCGCGTGCGCACGGCGGCGTTCCACCGCCCCACCGTGGCTATGCGCCCGAGGAGGTCGCCCAGGTTCCAGGCGAAGAAGGCGAGCGGGATGAAGACCTCTGCGTCGAACAGCCTGCTCCCGCCGTCGTGGGTGGACGGGATCTTGGCCGTGAAGACGGGGAAGAACATGGCGACGGCGAAGCACATGAACACGGACCCGGCCAGCCAGTGCAGCTTGCGGAACAGGGCGCGCATGCCGACGACCCTGCGGGCGGCCTGCTCGGCCTCCTGGATGTCGGCGTGCGAGTGGGTCGACAGCATGCTGGCGGCCAGGTCCGGGTGCGAGGCGGCCATGCGGGACTCGACGAGGCGGTCGTGCCGGCGCACCAGGGGCAGGAAGGCCAGCAGGGTGCAGAGGGAGACGAGCACGGCGGTCAGGAAGTAGATGAAGGCGGCAGAGCCCACAGGGTCGGAGACGGTGTCACCACCGCTGTCGTCGTCGCCGGTGGTGCCCTGGGTCGGCGGCACGGCCAGCACGCTCACTATCTGCGCCAGGGCCGGCAGCACGCCGGCGACGCCCTGGCCGGCCATGATGGCCTGGGTGTACTCCGGGCGGCCGAAGCTCGCGGCGAAGGCGAAGGCGCCGTTCTGGAAGAGGCCCGTGGCCAGGGCGGCAAAGCACACGTCCACCAGGAGGAAGGACAGGTACCAGCGGGCGGACACGGCAGTGAATATGGAGGTGGAGAGGGTCAGAAGGGCGAAGGCGGCGGTGTTGATGAGCAGGGCGAGCTTGATGCGGTTCGGGTAGTTGGCGGAGCGCTGCATGTTGGTCAGGGCGAGCATGGAGCCCAGGTTGGTCAGGGTCGAGACGGAGAGGATGGCCGACTGGAAGTTCTCCGTGGCCCAGGGGTCGTCGGAGAAGCGAGAGGCAAAGTAGGGCGAGGCGGCGAGGAACATGTTCCTGTATTGGAAAGGGCGTCATGGTCAGTGGTCTGGTCATGGTCTTGGTGCTGAGGAGGATGCGACAGAGGCATGTGCTCACCAAGCCCATAGCATAGCAACGCCGACCATGGCGAAGATGGCGTACTCGAACCATGAGAAGGGCACCTCGGTGGTATCGAACAGCTCGCCGTCGTCAGATATGTCTCCACTCTCCGAGGCATCGTCGCCCGAGTCTCGCAACGGCGCATACTCGTCTGGGTCGGCGTCGCGGTCGTCCTTTGCGCCCCCGCGGCGGTATAGCATGCCCTTGAGGCGATCCATCCTGATGGAGTTGAGTAGACCGGCGAGAGTGGAGGGAGGCGACGCTGGTGCTGCCTCGGCGGCCGTGTTCTGAGGCATCTGGTGTTGGTGGGATGGAAGAGGGAGTTGACTGCGCGATGGGACGGCCCGGGCTGAGTCGTGACGTCGGTGTCCCGACCCCTGGGCTTCTTCGTGCGCCTCAGGCCTCCCTTCACAGAGCGGGGCGACTCATAGACCAGCTGACTATGGCCAGCCTTCGTGTCAACACAGTACCTATCCCGGAATGAAGTCTCAGGGAAGCCGTCATGTGTTGCTGAATACGCCTGCAGGTGGCGGGTCAGCCGGCGACATCACAGGTCCTGAGGTCCTGGCTTTGACACGGCCCCGATTCGCCGGTTACTGAACCCCCACACTACCTAGGTACGGGTAGCCACTTGCCCCTGGAGCTATGTTCAAACCCCCCCCCCCAATTGCCTAACTTGGCCCCTGTATTCTGGTTACATGTGCAGCTTACGCTACTGGACAACACAATGCACCAGGAAGTTGATCTCGCCCGAGCGATAGAATAGCGATAGAACTGAGACATGCCGCTTACTCAACGCCATGAGCTGGAATCCCGAGACTCTGGTGTGGTGCCACAATAATTATCCTTGGTTTCCTGTCCTGCGAAGGCAGAGCCACTCTGCGGCTGGCCACCTGCGACAGCATTAGCCGCCGACTGACTGGGCAAGGTTGCTAGCAAATAGATGCATTACACGATTCATGCCGCCCATGGCTTGGTCGATAGTTACTGTATATTCCATATCTACTTGATGAGAAAGCTTAACAATGTGGCGGCTTGGAAGACGCTGGCGTGTTCGCACCTTGATCAAGAAGACCTTCCGGGCACAATGTCTTGCAGAAGGTACAGAAGCTCGTATGTCTGCCTTTGAAAAAGCAAGTCTACACACTCAAAGGGCATCTTCGCTGCGCCATACTACCATGGTCTCGGATGAATCATCCTGTCAGGCCAGTTGGAGCCTTTTCATATTTCCTCTCGTCAGATCTCTTGACTGTCTCTTGAACCTCAAGAAATTTAGCATTTGGTAAACCTATCATTTCTTCCCGTGCTTGCAATTGACAAAGCCAACTCTCGTATCTTCTTTAATATCACCAAGTGTTCCATGACACAACTGCATTCATCATGGCTGAAGTTGACCTCTGTCGAATTCCGACTGGGATCCCTCCTCAGGGCGTTGCTCCCAGCTTTGCGGACCCATCCTCGTCAGCTTATTTACCCAAGATCTTCATTTACATAACTTCACCAGTAATGATGATCTTCTTAGCTCTACGCTTATATACCCGCTTTTCGATTACACATAGTCCTGGCTGGGATGATTGTAAGTGGTGTCATACACCTTGTTGAATTTAGTTTGAAATTTCAGAAGCTTACCAGTGTAGATCTCTGCATCTTAGCAGCGGTCAGTCTTGATGGGTAGATATTTGATGAGACTTTGGAATTAATGAGTTCTACTACAAGCTATAGGCAACTATGATTTCCCAGATCGGTATTATGTTTGATAGTGGGTTATCGTGCCCGGCTGCTTATTTACAATACATCGAGGGCTGACTATAATAGTGTTCGGGAACTCGTCCGGTCCTCACACGCGGAATGCGCCGCTATGCGAGATCACTGTCAAAACCGCTCTGGTATGAGTGACTCCTGTCTGGGTATTATTACGCGTCATAAAGCTTGACACTAAACACGCTGTAACCTAGCTCGGATCATTGCAATGGATCCTATACCAGATTTCGGCACTCTCAGCAAAGACGGCGATATTGGTCTTGTACAGGCGCATATTCAGCCCTGTACGCCTGGCCAACATATTAATCTTCTCAAGTATCACGTGCACCGTTGTGTTCTACGTTAGCATGGCTATTGCTTTCATCGTGGGCGTTGTCCCGCGTTCTGTCGACTATGCTGCTCAACTCCCTGCAACAGACGCTGAGCGAGCTTTGAGGTTATCTCCACCACTCACTGCGACCTGTAGCGTCATTGGGCTCATCATTGATGTATACATTCTGGTTGTACCCTTCTTTTTCATCTGGGACCTGAACATGCCCACCAAGCGCAAGATTGGAATCTCTGCAATTTTCATTACTGGATCCACGTAAGTGATAACACCTTCGTCACATGTGCTTGCACCTAGGGACCATTTTTTCCCCGGCACTAACTTCACGTAGAGCTGTCATTTTTTCTCTGGTCGGTGCTGTCTACCGCCTTCAACTCGCCATCACAAAAAGAGGGAATGATAGTTGGGTATCAATGCCTATGTTTGCAATGAAGTAAGCCCTGGATCTGCCCCGTTCCCGGCTTCGTACATGGAAAAGCATCCCGCTAACCAGCTCACCAGTGTTGCCGAGATAAACATTGGCATCGCAGCTAGCTGCATGCCTGTCGTCTTTGTGCTTTTCAGGAGCAGCATGGAGAAGACCATTTTGTTTGTCACCAAGTTGTGGTTCAGCGTGGCAAGTCGCAGCCAAGGTGGGACGAAAACTCCTGCCGGCGAAAGCAGCAAATCGCATGGCCCGTACCAAGAAATATGCAACAAGGATCTACCGGAGATTCCTGCGGCCGAGGTGACGGGGATGAGGTCGTTCTTGCTCAACATCGGCCGCACTAACCCGGTTGCGAGCCATAAGACTCACTCTTCGGTAATGCTGACGGAAGTGAGCGAGGTCAATGACTACCATGATCACTTGAGAAATGGATAGAGGAGCGGCTACATGCGATGAGATCGTGTCTAATTGTTGGTGTGATGGAAGGAAAAAACAGGCCATCTTGTTGGCCAATTTATGGGATAGCCTCATCACTAGCATGGCTCAGAAGACGTTCAGAGGATCGAGTATCCCTTCCATCTCTATTAGTTGATACCAGATCACAGGTCTTGATATCCCGCCTACCGTTCAATGCAGGGTTTCAAAAGTATATACATCCAAATTAATTCCCCACTCTCGAAACAACTCACGATCCAACGGGACACAGGCGTCCATTCGCCATGGGGAAATACTCAATCTGGTCCGTCACGTACCAGTCCTCCGAGCCCACTGCCCCAGTGGCATAAAGCACACCCCACGGGTCTACCTTTTGCTTCAGGTCGTAAAGGCGGTCGTAGTTGTTGCCGTAAAAGGACTGCTGCCAGTCAGGCTCGTTGATGTCGGCCTCGTTCAGGTACGTACCGTCGCTCACGTCGCGCCACACCGCGTACGCATCCACCATCTGCTTGTTGGCCGCGGCCATCTCCTCGACTGTGTCATTGTAGCCGTACACGACGTTGCCCATGCCGAACACCAGCGCCTCCCGCCACGCCGGGTTAACGGCGTTATCCTGGCACACAGCCGAGTTGACCCCCGGCCTGGAGTTGTACCCGGTGAAGCTGCCGCGGCTCTGTGTCGTATTGCGGATGGCGGCCGACTGCGCCGCGAATTTTTCCGGGCTCTGCCAGTTTCGCTCTGGGAAGAACCGCGATGTGCTGTGGAAGTACCAGTAGCCGGCGGTGTTTGTTGTGTCGAGGAATTGCTCTTCGAACATCTCCATGAACCCTGAGTATTCGTTGTAGGAGACATCATCCACAGAAACGCCCAGCGACGAGAGGTTCGCGAAGAAAGCTGCGTTGTGGTCTTCGAGCTCGGATTTGCTTAGTCCTGGGGCGACCTGGGGCGCCATGGAGAACGTGCAGTTGGCAACATCCTCGCAGGCAAAGCTGAAGTAGCTCCAAATACCAGCCTCGGGCCATGTCGTGAACTGCTGCCTGCAAGAAACAATTTGGTGAGCACCCAGCTTCGACGAGAAGGAGATTGCAAGACTTACCACAAAGCATCAACTCCGGCCCAGAATGTTTCTTCTTCGACCCCAGACCCGAAGGTATAACTGAGAGTGGAAATAGTGGTGTCCTCGTAAGCACGGAGAACAAGGCTCGTGACTATGCCCCAAGTGCTTCCACCCTGTCCTGATTGTTAACATTGTCACGGGTTCGGAAGGTCTGGGATTCCGCGGATGAGGACATGGTGGACGGAAGATCACAAGAGGGAATTAAGACCTACACCACCACGCAAAGCGAAGAACAACTCAGAGTTGGTCTTCGCATCAGCTGATACGAATGACCCGTCCGGCACTGCATAATTTCAAGTCAGCAAAGGTCTCCCTACGAAAATGATGAATGAATCCTTGAAGGCTGTAACTTACGAACGACCTCCATCGAGAGCACCTGGTCGGCTGCAACGCCGTACTTGTTAATTAATGGACCGTTTCCTCCCCCAGCGGTATACCCTCCAGCAAGTCCAACGGTCTGAAATCAGGTGTCAGTCACAACATCACCGGCTCCGTCCGGATTTTCCAAGTCCACTTACCCGGGCAATGGGCCCGACTACCATCAAGCCCCGCTCGTGGGCGGCATCGTAGAGCTGCTTCGTGGTGATGCCAGCGCCGACCTTGAATGCCGGGTCCTTGGCCCCAGACGCAGACTGGTAACCGGAGCCCAGGAACTCGATGTCCTGCAGGTGCAGGGTCCAGACCGACAGAGACCCGCCGGACGTGCTCTTTGCATTGAAATCGTGGCCTGAGTTCTTGATGTTGAGACGGATGTTGAGGTTTCGGGCAAAGTTCACCGCGAGCTGGATCTGGGCAACTTGTAGGGGAGGAGTCAGTGAGGGGATTCCTTGCATTTTACCAACCCTGTAGTAGCAGGACACAGACCATTTGTGGCATTCACGACGTAGGCTGGCATGCAGCCGAGCTCGCACGTGGAGTTTGGTCGGGAGAGAAAGTCGCCGAGATCTGGTGGGAGGCACGACATGCCCTCGAACACCGGCCAGTCGACCTCTGTGGGTTGCGCAGCGCTGTTAACGCTCGTGTTAGGGATCTTCGTCGGGCCAAAGACATCGTAGGGTTTGAGGGCTTACCGCCAGGCTGGGTCGGTCCAAGTGACACTCAGGTCAGCGCACTTGGCCTGATCGTACTGCGGCCAGTCCTGGTAGCAGACCGCGGCAGCTGGAATGCCCTCGATGAGAGAACCCCCCAGCAAGAGATCAAACAGCCGCCAGACAATTTTTGACGGCCATGAGGCACTGCCAGGGTATGCCTTGCAACCTCTGTCCCGCTTCTTCAGAGAGGCGTCACTGGCGTTGGCGAAATCGAACATGGCAGCGCTGGCATCGCCGTCTTTTTGCGCCTCCAGGTAAGATGTCAGGTTGCTGATGACCTCTGGCGTGAGCTGGGACTTCTCATAGGAAAAGTAACCAACTCCTCATGCGGCGGTATCTGCCACATCCTGCACAGCCGGACTCAATGCTAATGAGTTATGGTCAGACAGATGCAGGATAGGTGCGAAAGTGTAGGCTCAGACATCATGTGGCTCCCTTACTTGAATCTGCTGCATCGAGCCCTGTGCCTTGCGCAAGTGCTGCTGCCGCCAGCTGAGCAGCAACGAGAATCGTATATCGAGGCATGGCGACTTGATGGGCCCGCTTGAGATGCCGTTACGCCTCGCTCCTGTCTGGCTCGAAGAGATGGAGAGAAAGCAATAGTAAAAGATCCATAATCCGGCAACTGGAAGATATTGTATCTCTCTTGATCGTAATTCCCGAATACAGGGTCTAGATCTGGCCCACTGTATATCTCACCAATCATTCGATACCGAGAACGCGAAGACGAATGTGGCAAGCCCGTTGCTGTCGGCCTGGGCTGGAGGGTGGACCGAGGAAGTTGTTGGTTCGAAATTGTACGCGACACACCGCATGCAGCACCAGGCTCCGCTATTCGACAGCACAGTTACATAAAATTAGGGGAATGAAGAGAAGCCGTGTTAGCATAAGCTGCATATATCTTACATATATTTTGGGCCATGTTAGGGTAAATTGAGCGCAAGATTGACGTCTCTCGATGCAACATCTATTCAGCCATATTTGAAGGCAACTGTTCAAGTTCACACAAAGATCCATAACAATAAGAGCAGGCCCGGAAGCTCGGAAGGGAACGGGGAACGGCCCGTGGTCGTAGTGGTTATGGAGTCAACGGTGCACACTGAGGATCATCCGATGTGGGTTTGCGCTCCACAATGCTAACTTTACTGGCACGACATCTGATCTGCTGAGTATTAATTGCCATAGCGAACTTCGAGTCGACATGTTGTCAACCATCAAGTGTTGGGGAGCAAAGCATTTGATGCCTGGCATGGAAGGGTAACAATTCCATGGCCAGCTCAGGAGCAAAAGACAAGACTTTATGGTAGTGGCTATGCTGCCAGCAGTGGCTGCTGCAGGCCTTGTCACACGCCATGTATTTCCTGCTTGCGGTCGAAGTTGAGGCCCACTTGGATGCCGAATCCTACGGCAACGCCATGTGCCCACCACGCTCTGGACTGCCCAGAAAACAGCTGCAGCTGCACAAGCGTGGCTCAGGGGAAGTTCTGGCATTGCTGGGGAGGCGTGGGAGGGTCGAATTTTCCATGTTCCAAGTGCTCTCAAGCATTCGATCCTTCCGTTCATATTTCCGCTGGCGGTCACGGCGGTAAAAAGACGTGGCCACTGGACGCCCCGACACCCCTGCCGGTGTAAATTACTGTGGCGTAAGGACGTGAGGAGTTGTATACAGGAACCCTGGCACGCATATTGACCTGTCAGTCTACATGCCTCATCGCATCAAGTCAGGGACACGTCCGGACTTTTCACACTCCGAACCTCGGTTGCCCAAACGCTCAAGTGCTGGAGGACCTTGAAGATGTCCTCACAGAGCTGCACGGTCAATCAAGCCACCACTACGAGACTCTCCTGCTCTCATGATTTAATCAAGGCTCCTTCAATTAGTACTCGGGATTCAGCTTGAGCCTACTTTCTCATGCCAGAAGACTGTTTTCCTATCCGCAAGGAGAGGGGGCAGGGCGAAGCAGGAAATTTCTTGGTGCCTATAGGGATCAGGACTATCCAGGGTCGATGTTTCCGTTTAATTGAAGAGAATACATGCATCGGAACAGTCTCGCCGGAGCGGTCCTTAGAAATATGCCTGCGCTTCTGGATTATCCTCGCACGCCACGAGATACTGTCTATTTTGTGGGTCTCTCATGGGCCTTGATGCCACGTCGGGACCGAGGCCGACCGGTGTGGTGAAATGGCAGCAGGCTTGTTGAAATCCTTTTCCTACGGTGGAGTACCAGCAGAAAGCCACATGAAGCAGAGGCATGGAGAATCGGCTGCACAATGGTAGCAAGGAAGCAGTGTCCTCCAGGGCGGCCATGCTTCATATCAGGGACTCATTGTCCAGACATGGTCCTCGTTTTCCAAGTTTCTCACACGTGCCAGGATTTCCGAGAGACTATCTAAAAATACCTTTTGGTGGTATCCCATGGTCGGGTTGGCTACCCATCCGCGAAGATCTCATCCACTCAAGCCTCCTCAGGCCCCATCGCGGACCACGCCGTTTGCTCAGATCCGCCATGACCTCGACATCAGATCTCCCGACATCTTCTCTACAGAAGGCTGGTATAGCTTTGGAAGTACTATTTCCGCTACTATCATTGATAACAGTCTCACTGAGAGTCTACGCGAGACTGATTACAAAGAACTTCGGCTGGGGTAAGTTCACTCAGTTTTTGTTGCCTGTGTAAACTTGAGACCTTCCATTGTCGTGGACACACTCCTGGCTCTAGACTAACATGATACCATCTATAGATGGTGGACTTGTTATTGTGGCTATGATCCTAGCCATTGGCCTCGCAGTCACTGCGATCTTCGGTGAGTCTTCCTTGCAGGGTTGGGTCCCCCCGGATTGGCCTGCACCCTGCAAATGTCAGGGAGCAATAGTTCACTAAAGATACAACCGCTCACCAGCTATGAGAACAATGTACATCGGTATCCACTACTGGAATGTACCATTGGACTCAGACTACAAACGGGGTTTTATCTGGACATACGCCATGGGAGTCATCTACATGCCCATATTGTCCATCGTCAAAATCTCCGTTCTGCTGTTCATCCTCCGCTTCTCCGGCGTCAAAAGTGGCGTGAGACATGTCGTCTGGGGAAACGGCATATTCAAATGGGAATGTACAACACCACCGACCCCGACCCCGATATCAACTACAGCATCACATTCACATTTTCAGCAATCGAGGTGAACCTGGCCATCATTGCCGCTTCCATCCCCGCCCTATGGCCTTTGGTCCGCGGAAGAGTGGGGAAATCAACGACAGCGGCTAGTAGCACCTTCAACGCAACTCGGCGATATACCAAGCACCAGCAAGAATGGATTCGGACCAACGATCAGAACGAAAGCTCTGGGAGTCATGACGACCAGAGTGGTATCGACCTCAATGATATGAGGGGTGACCGGATGGTCCAAACGCACATCAGCAGAGGCTCGTTGCCTAATGATTCGGACGAGGAGATACTCCCAGACCGTGGTCACCGGAAGGAAGACGGATCTATACTGAAGACCACTCAGATCAGTTACTCGGTCTCATCAGGATGAGACGGAGATCTCTAAGAGAAAGCGTTCACGAACACAAATATGTTGGAGAATTTAGTTGGCACCAATCCATGATGGTAACACTCGTCCATTATCGCTGCACTCCTTCAAGAGCATAAAGAGTCCGGGGCTTTCTGATGTTGAATGAACCTACTCCATTTGGCTGCCTTCGTTGACCAAGCGGCTGGTGGCGTTTGTAGGACCACTCTGGGCTACTTGAGACTATCTTCGGCAACTGACCTCGAACTATATTTCTTGAAGGTCATGCTGTTTTCAGTCATCGTATGTAAAATTGATAAATACAGCTGAGTCCCACAAAATCTACCACCTTCTCATTTTAAGGAGTCATCTATGGTGGATTTGTCAGCTCAGGGGCTAGTGTGAGCGTTCTAATTTCTACGTGAGCTGCTCCGTCTCATCCCACCACTCTACGCGCATGTCCTTTGAGAGGCTCGGAATTAAGTACGCACAACAGTTGGTCCATCTGGAACATGCGGATACCAGCCTGTGATATTAATGCGTGTGGAAAGAACCTCCGGGGCGCGTCCCGCGGTCCACCGTCTCGTACCCCCACGCTAGAACACGGTAGGCCCCAGTAGTGACCTCGGGAACCTCAAAGCCCCGACCCAGGTACTCCAAGCTTAGGACGCACCACCCACTCGGCTTGCCTTTCTGGCTTCGTCCCTTCTTCGCTCGGTCGATGAAATGGTTTGTGTGGTTTTCTCGGATCAAGAGACGGAGGCATACATGGAGGTCGTGTCACATGGCAAGCACGGCTTTGAAGAGTCCAAGTCTTCTTCGCCCCTTCGATGACCGAGAGATGTGTCCCCTCTTCAACAAGTTCCTCATCTCACTTGTCCCTCGACCCCTGCCCCTAGGACAATGCGGCCCGTTATGCGGCCGTCTACACGTGATAATGGCCTCCTGCGGTGCAAGTATGTTGTGCATCGTTTGTCTTGTTGCTCTGGCGGTCCTAAGTGCGATCGTCTACGTGGCGGCTGTTAGGAGTTCAGTCGCAAGTTCCGAGAGGCATCCTGCCAGCGGAAACCTTTATGCGTGGCTCAAGACTTCAAAGCAAGGATACAAACCCGGAGCCTTCGCCCGAACTTATGAAACTAGAGATATGCTTAATGACATGTAACTATTGAGATGCTTCGGAGATAAGCATACCTTGCTCCAGACCTTGTCCCTGGCCCGGGGCGCTTCCATGGAACAGGCCTCGCACTCAAGACAAAGAGACAGCTGCCAGGACCCACAAAAGCCCGAGGACACGGAGAGAAGAGCCAAACAGAAGAGCCAATATCAGGTCATACCATGCGAGGCATTAAATCATCTTTGCGATCCTGCGTGTCATCTTGCTGTCTCGGAAACCTTCCTGTCCTAGCTCATCATCTGACCACACGTCGCCCAGCCCAGCCAAGTACAGTGGCTCCACGCATCCACAGCCTGAGCATGAACATGTTCGCTGCGAGCTTTGAAACAGCCAATCATCCGATTTGCAGAATTATGGGCTTGAATCAACTCCTCGGCCCGCTGCTTCGGGCATTAGATGCCAAGGCCCTTTCCCATGGTTTTGGCCCCTTGTAGGAACGCTTTGACTCCTTTTATAACACACCCTGTTCTGTTCTACGTATGTGAAAGTATCTGGTTGCCAAGGTATGGCAGACCGAACAAGCAGAAGAAAGCACCCGGAAATTCAAATTTGTAGAGGGTATCAGCCCGACCAGAAGTCGTTTTCCCCGGCCCGTTATGTGCAGCAGAAATAAGCTCAAATCCTTGGGAACTGTCCGCCTGGGACGTCTCACAGAGCAGGGGACACCCAGGCAGACACGACCACCACGAAACCGACAAACACACCAGCCGAGCTGACAACGCGCCGGGACCCGCCCGCAGTCACAGCCTGGGCAAGCGTCGCCCCAGACGCCGTACTCCCAGAGGGAGCGTTGTTGGCCTGCGCGGTAGACGTGTCCAGCGGGAAACGGTCCAAGAATCTGAACGTCCTGAGGCCATCCTCCATCTGCGTGGCCAACGTCTCCACGTCCGCGACATTGGTAATGACGCCCGGGGTGGTCGGGATGCCCGCCATAGCCAGCGCGGCCGAGCCCGTGCCGACGGCGCCGACGGGCTTGCCCCACCGGTAGCCGTCGATAAGCATCTGGCTGGGCCGACCGAGCGGGAACAATGTGTTCTGCAGGAAGGGCTGGAAGAGGCCCTCGGCACCCTCTGCCACCACGATGCCGTCGAAGCCTGAGGCGTCGGACTGCGAGTACGTCGCTGCTATCCCTTGGGTGAGGGACTCACCGACGATGGTGGCCACGACGCCGTTCTGAGATAGGCGCTGCTGGATGGCTGTCGCCTGCTGCACTGAGGCTGGGTTCGCGGTGCTCGCCAAGATCCCGACGGTCAGGGTGGCGATCGTGGGGAGTGGCACGCCAAAGATGTTTAGCCCGGTCGTCTTGTTGTCGTGGTAGAACGTCGGCTCCGGTGCTGGTTTTGGGATGGCAAGGGCGGTGGCGACACGCCCAGCGAGGTCGTTGGAGATCCGGTTGAGCTGCGTGACGATGTTCTGGCGCACGACGGGGGACTTGACGTTGCTCGTTTCGAAGCGGATCGCGTTGACGAGAATTTGCTGCTCCGGGGGCGTGAGCGAGTTCAGGAACAGGCGAGGCTGGCTCCAGTGGTCGTTGAAGCTCGGAGACAGGGCCCGCACGAGGTTGCCGCCGACTTGTCTCTGTGGAGATGTCATGAAACCCCGTCCCTGGGTTGCATTGGCCTGCATGGGGATTCCTCCGCTCAGCGCACTTGGGGTATAGGGGAAGATGTTCTTGTGGACGAAATTCTGACCTGCCCCGTCTCGGTTGTTGTTGTTCACTCGTGTCCGGGGCCTGTTGATGGGAAAGTTGCTCGAAATTAGCGTTACCATGACGGTTGAGCTGAGTATCGAGGTAAGAGAAGATACGGCCTGGCTGTTGTCAGCAGTTGTTTATGCGTGTGGCCAAAGTGTGTATAGCTTACCTTGTAGGAGAGGATCCTCGGTGAAGTCAATGCCCCGAACGATGTGCCCGGGCTGGAACATGACTTGCTCCACTTCGGCAAAATAGTTGGTTGGGTTTACATCCAGCTTCATCGTGCCCAATACCTGGAGAGGTGCCAGTTCCTCGGGAAGGATCTTTGTAGGGTCAAGCATATCGAAGCCAAAGGCCTCGGCTTGGCTTTCGTCCACGATCTGGACAGCGAGGTCCCACTCAGGCCCATTTCCGGACGCGATCGCATTCCAGAGGTCGAGGCGGTGGAAGTCGGCGTTCTTCCCATTTAAGACCTGAGCCTCTTCCCAGAGGAAGCTTGCCTTGCCCTGCTTTGACTTCCAGTGCCACTTGATAAGTCTGGAAGTGCCATCATCGGTGACCATTCGGAAAGTGTGGACTCCAAAGCCATCCTGAAGACTGGTCAACATCTCTTTAAGCACAAAAAGATAACTACACCTCTGAGAGACTCACCATGTGACGGTAAGAGCGGACGATGCCGAAACCGGACATGGCCCACATCAGGGTGTGGAGGGTAGACGGCTGAGAACTGAAGAAATCCCACGCAGAGTCATGAGCGGTAGCAGCTTGAGGAATTTCGTTATCCGGACTCGGCTTCACGGAGTGGACGAGATCTGGGAACTGAATAGCGTCCTGGATGAAGAAGACCGGGACGTTGTTGCCAACAATGTCTGAGAGCTGTTAGTGGGAGATACCGAGTCGTTCAGTGTGCTGATATTCTCACCGAAATTGCCCTCGTCTGTGTAGCTGGATACTGATGTCAGCCTCTTGCACATGTCAATCGTTGATGCCGAGACTTACAATCGAGTGGCAAATCCGTGTACGTCCCTGGCCAGGTCCGCACTGCCCCTTGAACCAGCCACCGTAGAGAAGCGCACAAACGTCGAGGTGCGCTTTCCTTGCGCGCTGAGAAATGAAGCAGAGGTAATATTACTCCAGTCGCCATTAGATGTGAATGTACCGAATGCACCGGCACCACGGGCGTGCACAGCTCGTTCGGGTACCTAAAACTGAGAATCAGATATCGAGAGCCGTCTCTCCACCGGCTTGAGCTTTGCCTACCCTCTCGTGATCAAAGTGCATGATCTTTTGGCGGAGCATGAAATCTTCCAGGACCGTGGGTCCTCGAGCACCAGCCCTTAAGCTTGCCTGGTCTTCTATGGGCCCACCGGCATCCGAGGTCAGGAAGGCGCCCGTGTCGTCTATCGAGAACTGGTCTAGGAATTCCGCGTTCCCTCCCGGGGGCGCTGACTGAGCTTGTCTCGCGCGGAGTGTGGCTGGGTCGCTGTTGCCATCCATCATGGGGCATACAGAAGACCCTAGGGTCGCGAAGGCCACGACCACGAGCCATAACGTTGGTCTGCACATCTTGTGTTCTGTTCGAGGCAAAGGAGGGTGTCTTGGAAACGGAAACGACAGGCGGGTGTTACTGGCATGTCCGCGGGTGATATCAAAGGGTCAACCATCGAAAATGATAGACAGAAAAGGATATTAAGACAGACCGATGCATAAATATATACCGTTAGAGAAAGCGAAGATCGGTCGAACGCCTAGAAGCATCCCATATGATTTGATGTCACTATGTGCCTGAATATTGCAGGCTAGACCCATGCGGTGTCGCAGCCATCTTGCAGACTGACGGCGGGTTTCGATCCGAGGAGAATTTTACGCGCGTTTGGACGTGTGATTGAGCGACCAAGGCGATAGTCCGTATCAGAGGATACCCTTTTCTTGCGCATCCGTATGGGAAGGTTGGCGTATTCACTGTCAATGGAGAGCTTTATTTCGTTTCCACCACGGTACCAAATGGCCTCTCGTCTCATGTTGCTGACCTTTCGTTTCCACCTGCAAATCTTCCGTCAGGCCACCTAGCCAGTAGTTAGGAGGCGAAGAGATGTAATTCGTCCGTGACATGGTCTTGAGACCTGAAGATCTTAAGTCTTGGCTTGGTTGACACATCGGATAGAGACATGTACGACGGCTACTGTGAGAGATTCGAAGACTAACCCAGTAAGTTGATGGATCAGTTCCTAGGCGCAAAGTACTTGTTTACAGGCAGCCTGCTCAGAAACATGGGGCCCCGGGTTCAGGGATGGGCGGGATTGCGTGCCTGGAGAATTCGATATTCGAAACAGTGCCATGCCAAAGGTCTTAGAGGTTGGCGGAAGAGCTTCCTGTGACACGGATCACATCAGGCCACACGGAATCACATGATTCAATCATTTGGTGACGCGTGGACATGAACCACGAAGGCGGCTAAAGACGTTTTGTTTGTCACCGTTGGAAAGCCGCAAGGGTGGCCAGTGTCAGAAGAGTAGCGATAGCAGCAAATGAAGTTTCTGATAGGAAGCCTGGGAAATTTACTGACAATCTGGGGATTCGCCACAGAATTAACGGACTTGAGCAGCTTGTCAGGGCAAAGATTTGTTCACAGCTGCTGAGGTGAAAAAAAAAAAAAAAAAAAAAAAAAAAAAAGGAAAGAGTTCAGTGAAATCGAAGCGGGTTACGTGGTTAGCTTGGCTATATCAGCTAGCCGCCAAGGCTGGGGGTCAACTGAAGCTTGCCAAGCCCACACAAGCTTAAGCTTAAGCTCTTTTGTTCGTGCACGCGACCTCCCTCAAGACTCGGAAGACGCCGAGTACACCCGGAAAGTCACTGATGGTTGGCGGAACGTTGTTGGCGTACGGCATAATGTGTCTCCCACTCGGAAGATTCCAAACGCTAGCGTCTTTCTTGGCCCATTGGATTCCTCCCACAGGGGCATGTCGCTGAAAGAAAAGCATGCCATCGGGAGCCTCGTAAGCCCTGCATGACGGCACTCTCACCGATTCCAAATGCACCCCTTTAGTAGCCTCCTCTTTCCCTCCCAAAACTCGTGCCGGGATGCCTTGAGTGCTATAGGCAAATCAGACCCTGTCCTGGCTGTGAGCACAAGGGGACATGGTGCACCCTTTGTTTCGGCCTGAACACTGCCTGTTCCCCGAGTGCTAGGTTGATCCCGTGCGGCTCCCCGTTCATGACATCGGATAACATCTGAAAACATGGGACGAGACGAAATCAGTGTAACCGCCAGGGTCAGCCTCTTCCATATGCCCCCCTGTCCACAAAACCGAGCTGGTTTGTGTGTCTCTCGATCCCACCGAATTCATCAGAGCGCTTTTGGGACGGAAGCACCGTCCTGTGTAGAACATATATAACGTGGAAAAGGTCAACGTGACGCCTTGAGATCAGTGTATGAAAGGGAGAGGTGATGACTCGAAGCATGTGACTTGGCACAGCACTTGCTTCACCAGCGGGACGGGCGTTCAGAACCGTCACCTGGTTCCTCTGGCCTGCTCGCCCGGAGAGGTGGCCGGCATGCTGGTTGGTTTAGGTGACCAGAATGTTGCTTCACTCTACATGATTCGCTTGCAAGAGTGAGTGCTGTTCTTTATAGCAAATTTCGTGGCAAAGACTAAATGGGTCAAAGTGTTTCGCAGATGCACGAGTGGTTGTATATCAAAGGGGGAGCTAGATTATGCCGAACATCCACGGGTGAGTATGACCACAGGAATGGATGACTGCCTCCAAGATAGAGTTCTGCCCGGGCACAGATCATAATCGCAGCGGCGGAACAGACAGCCCAGAAATAAATTTCGCCTTGTGGATGAACAGTGTGATATCGCCCGAAGCCACGATTTTCTTGATTTGGAAAAAGAACGTCCGGCATGTATATCGTAGTTCCCACTGCAGCGAACGATGCTTTGCTTACTTATTGTTGTTCGTTGTTCGTGAGGAACCTAGCATACAGTTCGAATCATATCAGTGAGAAATTAGCAGTAGAGTACAAAGGTAGACAGCAACAACTGTTATAAATCCCTTACCAGCGTCCTATTGATCCTGCCCTTTACTATATAACACTCTACCTATTAGACTTCAAACACCTTTTTATTGTTGTTTTTCAATGCCTTGAATATGTTTTTCTTTCGGGAATAAGTAAAGAGAGAATGGAATGGAAATCAAGGTAGAGGTAAGCGGAAAAGTTGAAACAAGGTATTACAATAGTTGCTACTGTAGTGGAGAGAGATCGGAGGGGAGAATCCAACTGTGAAATCAGGGAGGAATCCATGCTACTTTTGTTGAGATTTCGCGTCTGTGAATGTGGAAAATTATCTTGAAGTGTGAGAAAGAGCTCATGGTCTGTATCTCCCTATAGGACGAACACGCACTGCTCGCCTCACCTCCGAAACTCTAACACCTGAGAAACAGAGAGCGACCTGCGCGTGTACATGTTGCTCAACTGACAGAGTCAGGAATGATTAGTGTTCATGCCGACTTGGCACCCGTTTCTGACAGCACACAGCACCGCGTCTCAGGGCGCTTGTGATATTCCTGTGTGAGCATTGGCGTCAGCAACCGGTCAGGATCCGAAGGCCTTCGGAGGATATCTGTGTAGTGTATTATGCCCACTAATGAGGAAATCGCCCACATTAGGGGCGCAAGAAGCTTCCAGAATATCTCGCATTTGTCGACCTCGAGGTGTGCGGGAGAGAGGCGGAATGACCGACTATCTTACGAGGCTTCTCATTCTGTTGGATTCTTTCTTGGATAGATCAGTAAAGTAGTCAGGGGCGATTCACGGTCTATGGTACTTTGTTCAAAGACTTTATATGTGTGCTACTATTTCTTCATCTGGTTGATTTATAGCTTTTTCCTTCTCTTAAGATCAAGCAGTCTTGATCATTTGTGGCAAATGACAACCACTGTGTCTCCAGGCAATCAAACCCTTGACGGCATTAATTTTTGCATGCCGTTCTAAAATTGACACTCTTTCAAGCACAAACCTATATATGGGCCGTCTTATTTAAATCGCCGAGTACCTATTAGGTATGGACGGATTGGTTCTTAGCACAAACGTTGGAAATTGGCTTACCGTCAGTCATCAGTGAATCCTAATCTCCTGGGGCTTTGGGCGTTTCGTTCCGAATGCGGTATTAGTAAATTGTCGGACAAGCACATGTCCACGTGCACATCTCCCAGGAGAAGCGCGTGCTGTGCGGCGAGTTCGCTACCGTCCAAGTGAGGTAACCTAAAGCACCTTAAATTAATTCGACAGCAGGCCCACGTGGTGTGTACTACGCAAGCTCGGCAAGGAACTTCTTGAGACCACCTTGGCGACGCCACTTGTAAATCCTGGCTGCGTTCAGCGGGAATTATAATTTTATTATTCCCGGGATGCTTTGGATCCCGGATTTGTTCCTCTGCCATGAAAGAGAAGCACCTGATAGCCGCCCAAGGTCTAGCAGCGTTGCTCGCAGAGTGCTTGTCAAATCTCAACTATCGACAAATGGCTGATCCGATATAACTACAACGTTGACTTGGGAAACAATGAGTAACTATGGCCAGCTCAGAAGGATCGTTAGGGTTCAAGTGGAGATATGAGGACAAGCTTTCTGTTAAGCATTGCCAAGTCATTTAGGCAGGATGGCCAGGCTTACGGCAAAGCGGCAGAGACGTAGGGGACGCTAATGTGGAAAACCAATTCATGACATAGACGACAGGTTCATCCAAGCATTGACCTGCCGTCTGCGTCCTAGAGTTCAATATGATCTACCGCTAACGGGGTCGAGGCGTCGTGCTAACATGGAACGGTTGGCCGATGCTACCTCGCTATCAAACCAGGTGCATCCTCAGCGTCTCAATAGGGACTGTGGGGAAACGCGTTCATCACAAGAAGCGCGTGCATTCTTATCTCTGAGCACGCTGCAGGGGAGAGAGGGGGGAACTAAGATCCATGATGCCTTGCAGGCAGACGAGGGGAGCAAATAACACCAGGAAATAAGGTAATGGATGCATGAGAGATGTGCCTGCACGAGGTATTTCTACTTCGCCGTCCGCACCGGAAGTCTCACACTTGGGACTAAGTCAAGTCACTCGTTGACCGACTGTAAGTCGTCTTTTTCATTCTTGTTGCTTGAGACGATGCTCTATCCTAAGCTCATCCTCGCAAGCTGCGCTGCTTCAGCAGCAGCCTATGCGCTCACTGGTGCTTCTCACTCGCTACATGAGAGGAGGTCCGAGATACCAGATGGGTGGACGAGACGTGATGCTCTGGACCGACGAGCAGTGCTGCCCATGCGCATTGGCTTGAAGCAAAGAAACTTGGACATGGTGTCGGAATGGCTCTCAGAGGTGTCGCACCCACAATCCAAGAAGTACGGCCAGCATTGGTCTGCAAAAGAGGTTGCAGAAGCATTTGCTCCGAGGTACATCACGAACTGCCCATCTAGCCCTTCGCCTGCCGGACTGATTCTGAGATTTGGATAGCGACGAGACGGTCGATTCCGTGAAGTCTTGGCTCACTTCTGCGGGAGTAGCGGCAGACCGCATCAAGCATACCCAAAGCTTGGCTTGGCTTGAGTTCAATGCCACAGCCGACGAGGCCGAACAACTGCTGAATACGAAGTACTACGTTTATGAGCATGAGAGCGGACAACCGCATGTGGCCTGCACGGAATACAGTATCCCATCCTCTCTCAAAGAACACATCGATATGGTCTACCCCACCGTACACTTCGATGTCAAGCCTCGACCTCAGTCTCATCATGACACAGGAAGGCGTGACATGACGAAGCGCGAGAAAATCCCGGGCCTGTACAAGGGCCTCGGTGCGCCTGGATCCGGATCTCTTCCCAAGGGGGGCTACCGCATCGGTAGCCACCACAAGAGCATGTCCGACCTCTCGACTTGCGACGAGTTCATCACCCCAGACTGCCTGCGTGCATTGTACCAATTCCCTGCCAACCGCAAGGCAGTTCCTGGGAACAGCTATGGTATCGTCGAGTACACACCACAGGCCTACGTGCCGTCTGACCTAGACTTGTTCTTTGCAAACTTTAGCCGCAAGGCTGTGGGCGTACGGCCTATACTCGACAGCATCGATGGCGGTGTGGTCCAGCAGACAAACATGAGCTTCAACTTCAATGGCGAAAGTGACCTGGATCTAGAGTACGCGATCGCACTCGTGTACCCACAGGAGGTGACCCTTTACCAAGTCGGCGACCTTGTGGAGGGCGCCTCGTTCAACAATTTCCTCGATGCTATCGACGGATCCTACTGTACATACGAAGGCGGAGACGATCCTACCCAGGACGGTATCTATCCCGATGTCCTGCCAATGGGCTACAAGGGACCCGAGAACTGTGGCGGCTTCGCGGCGACCAAGGTGATTTCCACCTCGTATGGTTACAATGAGCACGACCTTACGCCGTTCTATGAGATGCGGCAGTGCAACGAGTACGCGAAGCTCGGCATGATGGGCATCAGCGTCCTGTACAGCTCTGGAGACTATGGCGTCGCCGGCAACGGCGGCCAGTGCATCGACGGCCCGGGCATCAACGCAACGTACAACAACGGCACTAGCGGGCGCTTCAATCCTTCTTTCCCTGGAGCATGCCCGTACGTCACGAGCGTCGGTGCCACGCAGGTCAAACCGAATGCCTCCATCACGGCAGACCTGGCAACGGGTGTTCAGCCCGAGGAGGCGTGCGAGACGGTCATCTACTCGGGTGGAGGCTTCTCTAACGTCTTCCCCCTTCCGGACTACCAGGCCGATGCGGTTCATGAGTGGTTTGCTGATTATCCGCCTCCATACGGTGCGGACAGGTTCAACAACAGCCAGCAAACGCGTGCTTTCCCGGACATCAGCGCGAACGGGTGAGCTCTCCGATAACCCCAAGTCTTTTTCAATGTCTCCCTTTCATTCATGGCCATAACACCGCAGGCTGATCTGAGCGTGCTACTCATTCTAGTGCCAACTACGTGATCGCAATCGATGGCGAATTCTCTCTTGTCTACGGCACCTCGGCCAGCTCGCCGACTCTCGGCTCCATCCTCACTCTTATCAACCAGGAGCGTCTGGCAGCTGGGAAGAGCAGCATTGGTTTCATCAATCCTGTTGCCTATGCCAACCCAGACGTGTTCAATGATATCACTGAGGGCACCAACCAGGGGTGTGGTACCGAGGGCTTCTCAGCTGCGCCAGGCTGGGATCCGGTGGTGAGTGATCCTACGATTATCAGTGCTTGATGGTGTGGCCCTGATACTAACAGGAGTCTTGTCAAACACAGACTGGCTTGGGCACCCCGAACTACCCCAAGATGTTGAAGCTGTGGCTATCTCTGGATTAGAGTGTAAAGCCAACGGCGGACTCGAGGACCAACCTGAGAACACATCTAATGGTAATAAAGCACCAGAAGCATATCTGTGGACACAGGATACTACTAGCTGTGTTTTGGAATTTAATAATATGTATTTGACTGTAAATGAGGCTTTGGATATTTGTGAACATCTTGATGAGGACTCTGGTATCTTAGATTGCATCCGCAAAGACCACACTCAATTCCTTGGAATAAATAGTACGTGACTTTGTTCCGGGTGATCGGCACGGTAAACGCAGCTCTTGGACCTTTGAAAAGTTTCCCCAAGCTGTAGGAATAAGGTGGGAAGTCTTTCCTTCAACGACAGTACTGGGGCACAATGTCGCAATGCTACACAAACGTCTTGGTGAAAACTTCTAGTTGTGCAAAGAGAGCAGAATTAGAAGACCAGGGACAAAGATACTTGATACTGGAAAATACAAGTACAAGTAATTGAGATCCTCCATTAAGCTGAATTTCGGGGGTTCCGTCCTCAAACGGCGCACCATACCTCCAGACGATCCTGCTCTGGGGACAGCCATCGATCCCAGTGTGGCACAAGCAGAACAGGAACCGAGTCACCCAGGTAAACCAGCCATGTATGTCATCCCAAATTGGGACTCTGAAAACCAATCCAGTATATGTGAATCACAGTCTCCACAGTAGTGAATCACATCTCTATTTTCCATGGCCGCTGCTTGTGGGAAACCCCAAGCAGCAAGTCGAACGCACATCGAACAAAAGTTTGCAGAGGAGGATTCGTCCAACTTCAGATTAAAGTAAATCGAAGTACCTCCGAAAGCAAAGATTTCGACAAACTGCACAGGTGGTACGCTAGTTTAAGCCTAGGCAACCGCACAGAGTACGTTTGTTTGATTTCCCCAGGCGGCGGCGGGTCAGATCTCGACGCACCCAAGCCCTGCCACCCCGTAGGCCTGGACAGTCGAGACCAGACTTCCGACCGTTTTCCTTTTCCCCCACCATCTTAAAAGCTCTTCCTGGAGGCGACAACCACAAACGCCGCCTCCACCTTCCCTCGACTGCTCCAGCTCCCCCGCCGCACAAAACGAGCAGCGACCAATTGCTTCTGAGGAGCAGACACAAAACAAGTCAACCACTCATACCGCACATTTTCGCATCTCAACCTCAGAATCATGGAGGTGCCCATCGGTGATGGCAGCCCCGCAAAGCGCGAGCTTGTCATCTTGACGAAAAGCGACCAGATCACATCGCAGGTGAGCGCTCAACACCCTTCGACCCCGTTGGTGATTCTGTGAACGTTTGCTGAGCCCCAAAAGACCAACACTACCATAGCGAACACATTCCACCAGTTCCCCAACCTTCCCAAGGAGCTGCGGCTCAAGATCTGGGAGCAGGTCATGATCGAAGCGCGTCCCAGTCGACGAATCATTATCGACGAAGGCCGAGTCGTTCCATTCAAACAGCTCATCAGCCCTCTTCTGATTGTCAATTACGAGTCTCGAACGTGTGCTCAAGCCTTCTACAACGTCAAACTCGACATCTACGCTGTTCCCCCAGTTACCCAGGACCAGGTCAAACATTTGGACAAGCAGAAGAATTGGAATCGGATCGAAGGCTCGGAAAGGGCTGTGGACGGAAAAGTCCACGGTTACAATGACGAATGGGTCGAGAACGAATTCGAAGAGCAGCGGCAGGCCGTACAGTCGTCATTCGGCTCTCACTACGACCCGGAGGAGCGGGACTATGACATCGACAAAATTAACAGAGACGAGAAGGAATACACCGTTGATTTGGAAGATCACTGGTCTGATTTCGTGAGAGACGAGCTGCGTGTCCTCGGAGCAAATTCTATTCGCAAAGCCGAGGCGTCGGGGCCCACCACGGGCGCGTTCTACATCAGCCCGGAGCATGATGTCTTCATCACCGACTACGACTGCACAGCACACTTTTCGATCGACAGTGCTTCGGGGATCCTAGGAGAAGACTTCCCCAGTATCCAAGATATTTCGTGCCGTCACATCTCCGAGAAGCTGCCCGCTGCTATATGCCAGAGAGTCTCGACCCTAGTCCTCGTCAGGCTTAGCCACTTCTGGCACATACGCGATGCCGAAGAATTTCACTATGAAGAAAGGCACTGTGTCTTCGCGGATAACAAAGCCGTCCGAGCAGGTGGTTGGAAGAACGGATTTGATCGTGAGTTCCAATCCGGATGGCGCCAGAAGCAATGGGAAACGTGGTGTCTGAAGTCTCGGACGACTTGGAAAAAGAAAACCTTCCCGAGTGTTCAGGCTCACTTCGTGCTTTGGCACTTCGATTACGGTCACGAGAAAGGCGCCTTTCTCACCAAGTTGACGAAAATGAACGACGTCGAAATTTCTGAAGGTTTACAACTTTGGGAAAAGGGTGAGTTCAACAGGAACGGGAAGGTCATCCCAGGGTTGAAGAAGAAAAAGTGCAGATTCGGCACTGAGAAAGCTGATTGGGCGCGTGATCTGATGGCACATTGGGACATCAGCAACTGAATAATGGCGACCAGAGCAGGAAAGTAACCCTTCGAAACCCTTCAGGAAACTCCGCTTTCATGTCTGTCATCCTTTTACAACGGCCACATGGAGGCATCCTGACATTCCTGGCAGGAGTTTTACCTTGGTACTCGGTGGGCGAGCCGGGCTCATGCTATTGGCCGATGTTATTCTCGGGGCGTAGATGTGATGGGTACGGAATGATGCGGTTTGATGCCACAAGCACTGGTCGTCATCATGCCTGAAGGCTCAGGTCGAGGACCTATGGCTAGGTGAAGGAGACTGATTCTCGAAGTCGCTGAAGTGTTTGCGGCCAGTGCCCACAGCGCGAGGCAGGTAATCGGAAGGGAGGTATGAGCTGTGGTACACAAGGCATCTCGGTTTAATATTTCGTGCCGGGTGCTCGGGACAGAGCCATGGGAAGCAGCAGGCAAAGAGTCGTGGGCCGGCTCTTCAAGGTCTGCTTCGACCACGCAGAACCGCATGATAATAGAGCGCAGTACATAGAGATAATACTCTTGCGCAGTGGTTCCTGCATTACTCTTGTTTCTATGCTCCAAATTTTAATTGTCTTGTTGCTTTGGATGTGGCCGTCGTCTGCCTGTGATGTCTCGTTTTGCCCCGAATGTACCTGGCTAACTATGTCTGTAGTGCACCACCGGCGGCGCTTCACTGCCTCACTTGATGTTCGACATGGCTGTTCCCCAGTGCAAAACTTTCGGGAGAAAAACGAGCTAGGTGTGGTAGAGATGTGGTCAGAATTGATGGCTATCCCGCGTTGTCTTCCATACGCACGTCAACTCCCGTCCCTTCGGTGCCACACTGGCGACTTCGTCGGTTTTCAACTGGGCCACGGGGTCTCGGACCAATTCATACTCAGCTCAATACAATATCGTGTCTCTTGTAAAAGATTAGCGCAATTTCAGGCTTCTAATTTAGAAGGACTTTGTGCCCAGCTAGTACTATTCGCTTCCTGGATGGTCTATGCCGCTGGTATCAATGTGCAGAACCCGAAACGAGTTTATCCCCTCTTCGCCATCATGCTTCATGTACATCGTGAGTGACAAAAGAATTTGAACGTGCAGTTCGAACTTGACCGAGAGTCCCTAACAAGGACTACACCCTCAGTCCACAGGAGGCTGAGCACGCCGCCTTGGTGATCTCCTTAGACTCACCTCGTCTCTCCGGGACGTTCGTATTTCTATTATGCTCTCGTCCCCGATCTGAGAAAGACTCGTATCGCCATTGGGGCCGACCAGCTGGTCTTCTTCTATCCAGCCTGCCTCCACTGCGAACTCGACCACGTCCTCGGCACTCGAGAACGACAAGATCTCAGGTGGCGCTTCAGGGTTGAGATGTGTCCAGAACTCATGTGACTCTCGTCGGAACAACGCCAACTCCTTCTTCCCGCCTTTGAAGTTCTTGACGAGGTATTCGTACAGATATGCTAGCCACAGGACGTTGGTGTATGCATGATGCTGCTTCCATGATATTCGTCCGTTGACACCCTTCTCGTAGGGCTTGTTGTGTGATTTGGGCGGTAGGCATACGCGGTCGCCTTTCAGCAGATATGAGCGCATCTGTCGGTAAACCTTGCACTGTGCCGCGTGGGTGCTGATGAACAGGCTCAGGTCTTTCTCCAGGTCCTGGGCGATGGGCCGGGCGGAGACATCTTCGATATCTTCTGCCCGCGAGAGGCCGTAGTCTAATATAGTCACGTCCAGCCCCGAGTATCCGAAGCGGCATGGAGACCTGTCTGTTTTCGCCTTTGGGCTTCTGACCTCACGGACACAAACGTTTCCTTCATGCAGATCGCGATGCTGCACCCGAGTGTCAGTACGGTACACAACTTGCAGGGCAGTCACCAGGCCATCTTACCTCAAATCTCACCAGGTTCTCGGCCCGCGCGAGTGCGACTGCGACGTGCAGAAAGATGTCCCATATCTGATCAACGGAGAGAATCTCCAGATCCTCGAGTGCCGTCCCAGCATCACCCAGCTCGACAACGAGGAACTTGGTGTCGTTCAGGTACCGGCTCGGGGACGGGTAGAATTGCAAGCGATCTGGGTCCTTCCGCTTCATCTTCTTGTGGAAGGTCTGATGTGTTTCCAATAGGGCTGGCGTGGCCTTGCCCTGAACAGTGTATCTCTCCTTGTAGATGACAAACCCTGGAATGTCCGCCAGGAGCTCCGAGATGTGCAGCTCTCCCGCCAGGTCATCTCCACTGTGGGGCTCCTCGTCGACAAGTCCAGATTTCTGCTGTGCTTTGGTCTGCGGCTTTATCGGCGAGTCCAGCCGTATCACCTTGATAATGCTGGTTCCTCGGTCGTTTGTGATCCGGTAGACTTCCGCATAAGATGCCTCGGCGATCTTCTCGATCCGGTCTCCAAAGGGGCAAACGTCCTCCCATGACAGCATTTTGGAGTCCTCCTGGGTATCTAGAGGTGTGGGAGCCAGGCTTGGTATGTCTGGTTGGTTGGGTCTTCTGGGAGTCTGTGGTGGCTGTGGCGAAGGCGCAGCTGCTGGCGGGGCGGCCTTTGGCTTCGCCGAGGACTTGGTCTTCTGTCCATCATGGATTGTAACATCTTTGAGCTTCTTCGTGATCTTGGTGATGGTGTCATCTGACTCCGTGCTCTTCGAGGTGGTCGTGCTTATGGAGACGTTCACGTCCAGCTCCGCCAAAGCCTTCCCCGGCCGGGGCTTCCTGGCCCGTTTGCCATAGGTTCGGACGGAGGTTCTTTGCGACATGCTGTCATCTACTGAACATTCTCGAGTGGGCAGGCTTGGAATGCAAGGACTGGATGTAGGTGCTGGAGGCGTCGAAACGGGTCCACGTGGAGTCGAGCCGGCTGGATTGGATGCATGAATGAGGTCTGCAGTTGAAGAGACGCGAAGTAAATATGACTCCAGAGTGTTGGCAGGGCAACTGTCCGGCGGCCCGATTATGTAAGACAGCCCCGGTCCGAGCCGATGACACCATTGGTGGCTCACCCCAAACCTTGAGGTGGAGCTGTGCTGCGCCAAGCCGAGCTTCCCCAATGTCGTCGGAACCTTGGAAGCTCGTAGGATTTTCCTCAACGTCGCCTCTTTTCCGACGACCCATCTCGCAGACTGCCCTCGTCGCGAGACACACCAGCCATGGCCAACCTTCTCAAGGATCTCCTCGGGGGAGGCAGCAAGTCTTCAGCATCGCCAATTCCTTCTGCTGACTCAGGTATGCGCACCCGCATTCAATTGACTTCCTGAAGCCTTCGTCCAGGGCTCCACACAAGCTTGTGCTGCGCTGACCTCCACCTTGGTGACAGACTTCGCCGACTTTGCAGAGGCCGCAGATCCCTCGCCCGCATTTACCACGCCGCTGGGCGGTGCGACGCTGGAGGCCAACGTCCCTGCTGCCACCAACCCTCCGTATACGAAATGGTACCGTCTCGATGAGCGATATACTCTGGCCGACTTCCGCGCCGAGGGAATTATACTCGTTTGTATCGTCTTCATCTTTACGCTACACGTCGTTGGATCGCGCCTCAACCGAAGCAAGGCCAGGAAGTGGGTCAAGGCGCACTCCAAGACCTTGGCTTCCGAGTTTGCTCTCGTCGGTTTCGGCAGCTCCCCAACCAGCGGCGGCAGCGGCGATGGCGAGACTGATTTCCTCGTGGCTGACCTTGCTGAGCCTGAGAAGGCGCTCAAGGAGAAGTCTCTGTTCGAGTTCGCTACCTATGCGACGGGTCGTCAGAACATTGCCTTTATGGATGCGAAGCTCAGCCTGATCCGCCGATTCAACCCGCTCGTCTCGATCGCTGAGTGGGCCCTCAGCCTCTTCTTCGACAGCTTTCCGACGCCCCAGGATACTGTGGAGGCGGCGATCTACCCATTCGACGGCAAGGAGGCCCTAACAGTCCCAGGTGTTCCCGGTGCCGCTGAGTTGAAGACCCAGAACACGAAGAGCACCTATGATGGATTCGTCTGGGCTATCGTCAACAAGGAACGTATGAAGCAGGTCCGAGATGAGCGCTTCGACGTCTCCCTCACGTTCACCAAGGACAACTCCAAGCTGCCCATCTGGTTGACTGTGATGAGCGAGAGCGCCGAGATCACCAAGGTTCTGCTCACAGACGAGCTTGCTAAAGCCGCCGAATCTGCTGGTGATCTGTTTGAGTATCTTATTGTCTCCGACCAACCCGTCGACAAGCCCAAGACGTGAGTTTCTGCCTAAGATGGACCATAACAAACGTGTCGTTCGCAGCTGACCCTTCAACAGGCTTGACGAGACCACGCCCAGGAAGCGCATCTTCCTCAAGTACCGCCTGCCATCCGACAACAACTATGAGCCGCTTCTGCCGATCTTCCAGCACTTCATCCGTATCGCCGACCAGCTTGTTAAGGAGGCGCACTTCCGCCCCGAGGTTCTCAAGAAGGTGAGGAGCGTCCGTGAGGACGTCGCCAAGCAGATCCAGAGGGCCGACTTGGAAGAGAAGAGCGAGGAGCGCAACTTCGAGCGCGAGAAGGCCAGGAAGGCAAAGCGCGACCAGGAGCTGTCGCAGCTGGACGCCAAGGGCCAGAAGAAGTACCTCGAGAGGGAGCGGGAGAAGGAGCTGAGGAAGCAGCAGAAGAAGATGACATCTCGGGGTTAGGCGCAGGTCTCGGCTGAGGACTGCTGTACGATGTTGAGTGTCATGGGTCGGGCTGACCTATGAATTCCGGATCTACCCAAAAGTTATCCATACTATATAGGCATAATGTCGATGTATTTATAAATCTTCGGAACATTTTGAAGGGTTGTTTGACTGTCGCCTCTTGCAGGACCGTCTCAGTCTCACATATGAATTAATGTACAACTTGGGCGGTACGACTTGGATATCATGGTGGTCATGATCTCACGCAGCAATTTCATGCCATGGGCCTTTTTTGACACGACCAGACTAAGAACCAATCTCAACCGCGTAACCTTGGACGGTTGCAACCAACTACTTCTTCTCGGCCAACAAATCCTCCACCCGCTTGACCTTGTCAGCAGCAGTCTGCTTCTTATCCGTCCTGTGCTTCAAGTCAGCCCTCACGCACCTCTCCCCCCCCCCCCCAGTCCCAAGAGAACACTCACCTTGTCCCGACCCGCATGGAGGTCTGGATCCGCTGTGGCCCGACCTGGTGGACGACCGAGTGAGCCTGGCCGATGACCCTCATGACCTCGTCCCAGCTGCCCTCGACCGTCGTGCCGGCCGAGTGCATCGTGTACGTCAGGCCGGACGCCTTGAGTAGCTTCTGCACCTCGGCGACCTCTTTGGCCACGGAGAGCTCGCCCGTGCCGACCTGTGAGGGCGGTTAGTTCTGGGTGAGTTGTGTACGATGTACCGAGGTGTTAAAAGATTGCTGCTGCAGCGGCGAGGAACAGGGGAGGGAGGCGATCAACCGTACTGGGACGAGGCAGAAATCGGCGTAGCACCGCTCCGGGGTGGGGACGCTCGAGTAGTCCATCCTGACTGTGGCTCGGTGGAAGAGGGGTGCGCGATTGTGTGAGCGGAGAAGTGGGCTGGGGCGGGAAAGCAGGCGGTTCATTTGCTTTTGCGCAGGTAGGGCAGGCCTGGTCGGTAGCGAGAGGGTTGGTGGGCGAGGTTGAGGTTGAGGCGACCGCGCGGGCCGGGGCGGCGTCGGAGCGGAGCACCTGTTGTCTTGGTGGGCCGCAGCGGTGGGAGCTTATCAAGGATGGCCTGTGATGGGCCGATTCCCCCCATTGGCAATGATAAGAACCAAAGGGATTAACACATAGATGAAGAAATAAAGTACATCCAATGTTGGTTTACCGAATCCATATTTTTCTACGCTCCCGGCAGCCATTGCGATGGAGTCACGGAGGAGTCGAATCAAACGAGGAACAGAAGACGACTTAGACGAGCGGATGTCGACCTCAGGCTCGAAGAAGCGCGAGCTGGATTCAGTTACATTCCGCGTGCCCTGAACTTTTACATCTTCAACTGAGTCGATTTGAGAAGCCTGCATGCTCCATGGACGTCCCTTCCGGTCAAGTTGATCCACCGATACCGAACTCTTCGGCTCTGATGGAGCGCACCCGGAAGAAGCCCATAACTGGACATCTTTTCTACGAGCAGACCCATATTTGGCACTGCCTTGCTTGCTCGTCTTTCTGAACCATGTTCAGTTTGGAGCTATTATGTCTTAGACTCAGTAAGGCACCAAAAGCAGATTGAGAGTTCCGCATTCACAGAGGTATTCCTTTACACAGGCACTGCACAAGGAATCAAATCAGAGGACATTCAAAAGTTTACAGTTGCGAAAAACTCTGAAAGAGTCAACTCAACCTACAACCCCCGCAGATTTTAACGAAATAAGTGAGAGGAGAAGCAGATGCGGTCTAACGTAAACAGGATTGCTTCTAGAAGAAGGGACGAGAGACCAAAACACCCAAGCACGACCAACATGGCCGTAAGAACCGACGTCACTCGCTGCATCAGGGGTTACGATGGCCTGAAAGCTGGTGAAGTTCAGCACCCCCAAGCCCGTGACCGGGTCCCAGCCCTCCGTCGCATGCCAGCTGGCGCCCTGCGCCCCAGAGACACCGTTCCCCACGCAGCCCACCGAGGAGCCCCTCGTCACGTCGCTGAAGATGCTCGCGCCGTACTCGTACAGCAGCGGGTTGAGGAACCCCAGCGCCGTCAGGTTCGAGCTGAGCCGCGCCGCGTTGAGCAGCGCCACCTGGCCCGCGAACGTGGCCGCGCTGGCGCTGGTGCCATTGACGAGGTAGTGGGCCCCCTGGTCGACGGCGGCATAGTTGACGCCAATGGTCGCGGCGTCGGGGAATGCCCGCTCAGAACCGTGAAGTAGGCCGCGTACGCGCCCCCGAGACCCTCCACGTATGCCCGGACGGAGGCGTCCTGGTAGCTGGGCCGGTCGAATTACAGGCTGAAGCCGCCCGAGCTGAAGGGCGCGCCGACCATGTCATCGCGGTTGGCCGTGGCGCCGACTGCGGTGATCCACGGGCATGTCGCCGGGACTACGGGCTGGAAGTAGGTCGAGCTGTCGTTGCTAGTGCACGAGTCGCCTGGCCCGTAGTCACCCGAGGCGAAGATGACGCTCACGCCGCGGGCGCCGAGCTGCATGAAGAGGTTACACACCTTGTGCGCGTAGTCCTCGGGGACGGACTGCTCCTCCTCGCCGTCCGGGACGGACAGCACGGTGGGCAGGTCGGTGTCGTTGAGGGCCAGCAGGTACTCGGGCAGCTCGAGGTAGGGCTCGTTGCTTCCGGTGGTGGAGGGGCTGTCTGCCGTGGCTTGCTGGTCCCTATCATGAACACTGCGGTTAACAGCTGGTCCCTGGGAAAAGAGGATTTCAGACGAATAGTGTGAAGCGTACCCGTATCCTCCCACGATATATTCGTGGATGGGGATGGGGTGGACCCAGCCCATCATCACAGCAACGTCCAGATTCGCTTCCACTATGAAAAGGTGTGTCAGAAATTACAGCGGTACATATGGCATATGGGACACTTCGTGGACGAAGGGGACGAAAGGATGATCCTCGAGGTGCACGCCGCCGTTGATCTCCGTGAAGGAGAATTTCAGGCCACCAGAGTGCGGCGCCAGCTCGCTGATGAACTCTGCGAGGTCCCCATACCGAGCAGACTGGCCCATGAACGACGCGAACCCGATCCTGCCGTAAGCTGTCTCGGACTCGAAGCTGCCGGGGAGGAGTTGCTTGAGGCAGCCCGGGGTCGGGTATGCTGTACGAGAGACTGCGCAGCCTGAGCTCGCGCTCCCCGCCGACATCCCCTGCTCCTCCTCCCTCGCGCCGGAACCAGCCAAAAGACGCGTTGAACACGTCGTTGGCCACGTCGACGGTTGTCCTGATCGTGGCCCAGTCTGCTTCGATAGAGTGGGGGACGTTCTTTTCCCGGAGCCACTGCATCACGCTCGTCTCTGTGCACTCGGACGGAGCCGTGTAAAATTGCAACTCTCCACGGCTTAAATGTATGCCGTAGTTGGCCGTCCCTGGGGTGGACCGGTCCAAGACGGCCGCCTCCAGTGCTGGCGACCCTTGCTGCCTCAGAGAAAGCCGGAGCTGGATCGGCTCGTCCGGTGAGGCTGGCCCGACATGCTCCCATCCCTTTGGAATACCGGGAAGGTTCAAGACTCGGGCTGATACAACCCCAGCCAGGAGAGCAAACGCAAGCATTGGAACCTTAGAAAAGATAGACTACTGGTTGGGCAAAAGAGCGTCAGGAAATGTGTTTTCTTTTTTCAAACGAAAGACTGAGATCTGAAGATGTTACGACGAGGCCTGATTCCAAGAACTGACGCCATGAGCACAGATGAGCCTCGCATTGGACTGTATTTGAATAGACAGATAGCTCAATACATGACGTGTTTCCAAGCTTCTTGTTGCGTACGAGTATGTAGCATCGTCCCTTATTCCACGGCGGACGCCGTCAGAAAGAAGGTAACAAAAGGGGTATTGTTCTTCGCCCTGTCAAAAGTAAACCTCTACAGGGATACCAAATGTTGATTGCCCTTGCATCTTCTCTATCTAATTGGATCTAGCAGGCAGGGTTGATATTAGTTAAATTAGTTTAGTTAATTTTAAAAACTAACTAAATTAATTTAGTTAATTTTAAAAACTAACTAATTTATTTTAATTAATCTTATTAATTAAAACTAAATTAATTAATTAAAAAACTAATTAAATTAACTAAAAAATTAAGAAAAAAAGCGGGGCTAATATTAATTAAAGTTTTAAAAATATTTAAATAATTATAAGCCTATTAAATACTAAGAAGAATATTAAGAAAATATTAAAAAATATTAAAAAATATTAAAAAATATTAAAAAATATTAAAAAATATTAATAAATGTAATGGGCTTGGGCTGGAAGCCCAAGCCTTATATAGTGTGGCTAGGTAATCCAAGGGAGCTTGGATTATTACGTACCTTTTGGCCTAGTTAAAAGGTTGCTGCTTTGCAGCTTATGGGAGAAGGCGCTAGCCAGCCTGCAGCCCCTTTAGGGCCAGCCCATAATAAATAATTTAAGCTTTAGGGTTAAGGGTTTAAGTTATGTTTGCCGCAAGTAAATGCAGGCACCCCTTTTATAAAGAAGATCCCTGGCTTAAAAAGGCAATATCGCGGGTAAGCCTTAGGGGTAATTATATTACTATATAAGGAAGAAGCCTTAAAGGAAGGGGCTATATAATGAGCTTAGGCTGGAAGCCCAAGCCTTATATAATGTGGCTAGGTAATCTAAGGGAGCTTAAATTATTACGTACCTTTTGGCCTAGTTAAAAGGTTGCTGCTTTGCAGCTTATGAGAAAAGGCACTAGCCAGCCTGCAGCCCCTCTGGGGCCAGCCCATAATAATAAATATTAAAAAATATTAAAAAATATTAAAAAATATTAAAAAATATTAAAAAATATTAAAAAATATTAAAAAATATTAAAAAATATTAAAAAATATTAAAAAATATTAAAAAATATTAAAAAATATTAAAAAATATTAAAAAATATTAAAAAATATTAAGAAATATTAAGAAATATTAAGAAATATTAAGAAATATTAAGAAATATTAAGAAATATTAAGAAATATTAAGAAATATTAAGAAATATTAAGAAATATTAAGAAATATTAAGAAATATTAAGAAATATTAAGAAATATTAAGAAATATTAAGAAATATTAAGAAATATTAAGAAATATTAAGAAATATTAAGAAATATTAAGAAATATTAAGAAATATTAAAAAATATTAAAAAATATTAAAAAATATTAAAAGAATATTAAAAGAATATTAAAAGAATTAAAAGAATTAAATAAATAAATAAAAAACTTAAAAAAAGTTGTTTTTAAGATGATTTAAACCTTTAGCTATTAGCATATTATATAGTATATAATTATAAGCAAGGGATTTATATTACATTTATATATTATAAGATTAATAAGCATTATTATAATTATTATAAGTAATTATTATAAATTTTATTAACGCTATATATTATTATATTATATATATTATAAAATTATAAAATATATATAATTTGGCTTCCTTATAAGTATGTATAATATATAGTATATAGCATATAATATATTTGCACCCCCTCTTTTCCCCCTTACCTTTAATGTAACTACTTATATAAAGCAATTAGTTTTTTAATAAGTTTTTAAGCTAGCTATATAAAAAATATATAATTAAATTGCTCTTTTTTTTTATATTATATATATAATATTTATAAAATAGCTTATCTCTTTAAAAAAATAAATATTTTAATATAAGTAAGATTTACCTTATATAAAAATATTAAATATATATTTATAAAATTATATAAAAATCCTAGAATTTTTTTTAATTATAATAATGTTATTTTTATATTTATATATAATTATTTAAAAATATTAAAAATACTTTTTTATTATATATATTAAAATTTATATATTTTTATAAATACTTTAATTTTAAAAGTAGTTATAAAGCTTATTTAAGCCTATTTACCCCTGTAAATACTTTAACTTTAAAAGCAGCCATAAGGCTTATTTAAGCTTATTTGCCCTTATAAATACTTTAACTTTAAAAGCAGCTATAAAGCTTTTTTTAGCTTATTTTCCCTTATAAATACTTTAATTTTAAAAGTAATTATAAGGCTTATTTAAGCTTATTTACCCCTATAAATACTTATTTATTATATAAATTTAAATATTATATATTTATATTAAACCTTTTTAAATTAATAAAATAAAAATAGCTTTTTAGCCTTTAAGGTAATTATTTATTTAAGTTAAATAGTTTTAAAAGCCAAGATTTTATTATAAAGAATATATATATTATTTAATTTAAAATTATATATATTTAAATAAATATATAATAAATATATAAAAACTATCCTTAAATTAAATTATATTTATATATATATTAATATTATTTAAAAATAATTTAATTTATTTTTAAAAGATAATATTATATATTTCTTTAAATAAATATTTAGCCTATTTAAAGGAATAAACTAACCAATTCAGGAAAATAAACTATTCATTTTTTTTTAATCTTTAATATATATAAACCTCTTTCTTTTTCCTTCCTCTTTCTCTTTTCTTTTCCTTTATTATTATTTTATCACTACTAAGAAAATTACTTACACTTTAATATTTACGCCTTAACACTAAGAATTCTTTTATTTTTAAATATTTTAAATATTTAAAATATCTTTTTTCCCCTTATTTCTTAAAAATTCTTCCTTAATAAATTCATCTTTTATAAATAAATGTATAGCCTTTACTAAGAATAATATTTCTTTTTCTAAAGATACTTTATAAATATCTTAAAATAATAAATATAATTCTTTTAATTATTAACTACCCCTTTTTAAAGAAATAAAAATTTATATTTTTAAATATAAATTATTTATTTAAACCTTACTTTTTATTAAGGAAAATTACCTTAGAAAACTTATAATTAAGTATAATAAATAAGTTATATATTTATTTTTTTAAAATATAATTTAATATAAGTAAAATATATTATTATATATTTTATTTATATTTAATTATATATTATATTAAATTATAATTAGCTAAATATAACATATAGCTATATTTTAAATTAATATTAATAATAAAAATATATTTAATAATATTCTTTAAAAGCACCTTAATTATATAATTAATATATAATATATAATTTTAAAAAGATATTATATTTCTTTTAAATATAATAATAACTTACTTAGTTTTTTAATTAATAAATTAATAATTGCTATTATTTATAATAAAATACTTTAAAGGCATTTTAAGCCTTTAATTATTAACGGCATTATAAGCATAAATACTTAAATATTGCTTATAATAAAATATTAAGGGTAAATAAAAGTAAAAGTAAGTTTTTATTAAAAAATAATATTTTAAAAAATAAAATTTAATTAATTATTATAAGGCTTAATAATATAGTTTTTCCTTTAAATTTCTTTATTTTTCTAAAAAAGAAAACTAAAATTAAATTTATAGAAAATAATACTTATAAAAAGATTTTAAACTTTATTATTAAAAATAATTTAGCTTTTAATATTTTAAGTTTTAAATCTTTTTAAGATTTATTATTATATTTAAATTTATATATATTTCTTTTCTTTTAATAAAAAGAAATAACTTAACTTTATTTTAAGGATGCTTTAAAAATAAATCATTTTAAAATTAAAAGTATTTTAAATAATACTTTTAATTTTAATTTAATTTATTTAAATTTAAATTTAAAAGAAAATATTATTAATAATAATAAATCTTCTTTTAATTTTAATATTTAAACTTTTAAATTTAATATAGCTTATATAAAAGTAATAATCTCTTATATTAATTTTAAATTTTAGTTAATTTATAAATTAATTAAATTTTAAGAATTAAAAGAAAGATATATTAGCTTAATTCTCTTTAAAGAGTTTTAAAAGATTATTAAATATTATTTAAGTATAATATTTAATAGCATTTTTAAGTATTTAATTCTTTTTATATTTTAAATATAAATAATTAACTTTTTATTATAGCTTTATAAGAAATAATGCATTAAATAATAATATATTTATAATGGCTTTTAAAGAAGAATTTAATTTTAAATTAAATAAGCAGTTTAAAAACAATATTTATTATATAATGCATATTATTAATTTAATAGCGCAGGATATTTTAAAAGAATTTACTTTAAATTCCCAAACTAAAGAATTTCTAAAAGAATATTTAAGGGATTTAAATGCAGCTCTTTTTATAAATAATATTATTAAAAATAATAAGTAATTTTATATATTAAATATTATAATATATTTATATATATTAACTTTTATTAAATCTTATTACTTATATAAAATAAGTAATAATATTAACTTAATATAATATTAAGATTAATAGTTTATTATTTAAGGGTATTAAAAAAGCTATATAAGCATAAGCCTTGCTAAAAAGCTATAAAATTACTTATATTCTACTTAATATTTATTCCTTATTTTTAAAACTATTTAATAAATATTTATTAATATTTCTTTAAATACTTTTACGCACTGGAATTCTATATATAATATATTAAAGGTTTTTTTAATATTAAAAGAACCTTTAAATTATATTAATAAAAATACTTTTAATAATAAATATAAAGAGATATTCTTTAATTTATTAAAATTATTTATTTTAGCGCAAATTATAAAGACTTTTAAAGTCTTTTCTAAGCCTTTTATTAAGTTATAAGAATAATTATATATAACTATTTCTAAGGGTTTATTATATATATATATATTATATATAAAAACCTTAATAACTTAATAAAGGAATATAAAAGAAAAAGAGTAAAAAACCTTAAGTTTATAAGTTTTTAATTTTTTTATTTATTTATTAATTTTATAATTAATTATATATATAAAAAAAGTATTTATTTAATTTTATTAATATTATTTATGCTAATATTAAAAAATTAAAGAAATACTTTCCTTAGAAAATAATTAAAGAAAGAAAAAAAAATTATAAACCTTTTATTGTTTTTTTAATTCTTAACCCTAAGATTAAAATAAGCCATTTTTAACTTAATGATTTATTACGCTTTTATTTTAATATAAAAGTAAATATAAAAGCTCTTTTAAAAGCTAAATATTTTAAGTAAGTTTTTTTTTAAAAAGTTTTATATTATATATAATTATATTAATAAATAATAAGCTTAAATTAAAGCTTTTTAGTTTATTAAAAGATAATATATATAATTCTTCTTTTAAAAATCCCTTTAAGGATATCTTTAATTTTAAAGATAAATTATTTATTAATTCATTTAAAAATAAAGAAAAAGAATATATACTTTATCTTTAAAAACCTTTCTTTAATTCCAAGGTAATTCTTCTTTATATATATAATATTAATTAAATTTATTAATTAATAATCTTTAGCTTAAACCATTAAATTATTAAAAAAATAATAAACTTTAATATTTAATAATAAGTTTATTAGCCTAAAGATATCTTGCTATTTTAGCTATTTTTATTACAATAAAAAAATATTTTCTATTATTAGTAATATTATTATTAAATTAAGGGTTAATCTTAATTTAAATATAGTAAGGAAAATAATATTATTAAAAAATTAAAAATTTAATAATATTTAAGAATTAAAGAAAAAGTTTTTAAATTTAAAGGAAATAATGAAAAAATAGTTTTTATAATTTATTTTATAAGTAAAGTATAATTTATTTTATAATTTTGAATTATAATTTAATTTATTTTTTATTTATAATTTACTTTATAATAATAAATAATAAAAAATATATTTTAAAAATAAAATAAAAATACATAAGTATTAATAATTGCTTTAAAGCTATATAATTATTAAAAGAATAAATAAGATAAATATATAGCGAAATATATAATTTACTTTTAAAATAGCTTATAATTAAAGCATTATATTAATAAATTAATAAATAACCTTATTCCTTAAAGTTTAAATAATATAATAAAACCTAAATTATTAAGTTTTAAAATATCCCCTAAGGCCCTTAATAACTATAAATTAATATAATATTAGCTATAGCTTTTTAAAGAAAACAAACTAATCTTTTTCCAACGGTAACCTAGGTAATTATTATAGTTATACGCTTTACCGCTAAACTATAATAACTATCTGCGAAAAAAAAAAAAAGCTTATAAACTACGTTTAATATTTAAGAAAGAAAAATATATATTTAATATTATTAAAGAAAAATTTATTTATTAAAAGTATTTTATATATTAATAATCTTTAAATTTTATTATATTTAATAAAACTTTAAATACTTATTAAATATTATTATATAAAAGAATATAAAGTTATAAAGTTTTATTATTATTATTAATATATAAATTATGTAAGCTTATTAAGCAACCCTACTCTTTTTAAGGGTATAAGTTTAAGCTTATATATATATTATATTATACTTATTATTATTAAATACTATAAAATTTTATCTTTAAAACTATATATTTATTATATATATAATATTATTATTAAATATAATAAAATTATTTTAAATTCTTTTTATTTTTTTACTTTTATTTCCTTTATTTTATTATTATTATTATAATGCTTATAAGTATTAAAATAAATATATTAAATAATAAATACTTTTATAAACTTATAAAGCTTAAAATGCTTTATAAATCTTATAAAACTCTTATTTTTATAAAGCTAATAAGCATTAAAATAAATACATTAAATAACCATTATTTTTATAGGGCTTATAAAGGCTAAAAATGCCTTATAACCCCTAAATAATAACTATTTTTATAAGGCTTATAATGGTTAAAATAAGCATAATAATGTATATTTTAAAAAATATAAAGAATTATATAAAACCATTAAGAAGAATTTAATAATAATTTTATTTCTTAATATAAATATTAATATCTTATATATAAAAAATATATTATTATTTTAAAACTACTTTTTTAATAAGTTTATATTTATTATTTAAAGTAAATTTAACTTATATTAAAATATTTATTTTTTTAAAGAGATAAGCTATTTTATAAGTATTATATATATAAAATAAAGGAAAAGGGTTATTAATTAATATATTTTTTATATAGCTAGCGTTAAAACCTATTAAGAAACTAGTTAATTTATATAAATGGTGATGCTAAGGGTAGGGGGGGCAAGGGGAAGTATTAAAATTTCGTTTATTAACATTACGTAATGTATTATCAAAGCCCTATGTCTTTTAATTAGCTAACTTTGCTAGTTTTATCCTAAATAGGCAATTATTATATTAATATAATTAATATTCTTATATAAATATTATTTAAAAATTAATTTCTACTTAATAATATTTAAATAAAAAGTTAAAAAGTATATTATTATAAAGCCCCTTTTTGCTTTATTTATTATTATATAACCTAGTATATAAATAAGTTATATAAACTTTTAACTTTAATTTTAAAATATTAAGATTTTAAACTTATATTACTTAATTATTAAATCATTATTCTTTTATAACTTATATAATATTAAATAAAGCAAAAAAGGGCTTTATAATAATATACTTTTTATAAATTAATAAAAGTTTATTAAAGAAATATTTATTTAAATACTCTTTATATATTTATTTAAATATAAAATATATTTTTTATATTAAGCATTAAAAAAGAAGAATTATTCCCTTATTATATAAGTTAAAATAAGTAAGTTATAAAGTATTATACCCCTTAATAATATTTTATTTTAACATATTTTAACTTATTTTTAAGAAATAATTTAACGCTATTAACCATTAGGCTATAGCGAAGGGTTAGGTTTATATATTATTAAAAAAAATAAAACTTATATAATTTAAAATAATATATTAAAAAACTTATTTATTTATTTCTTTAGCTAATTTAATTATATTAAAGTTTATTAATAATTATATTTTTTTAAAAGAATTATATATATTAAAGATATATATATTATTATAAAGCTAAGATCTTACTTAATAAGCTTATATAAAATAAATATATATATTTTACTTATATAATTAATATTTATATAAATTAAAATAATATTAAATGCTAAGGTTTTAGGTTTAATTCCTAGTAATATTATATAGTCTTAGGCGCCTTGCAACCTTTTATTTTATTTTTTAACATTTATTTATTTATTTATTTACTTATTTATTTACTTATTTACTTATTTACTTATTTACTTATTTACTTATTTACTTATTTACTTATTTACTTATTTACTTATTTACTTATTTACTTATTTACTTATTTACTTACTTATTTATTTATTTATTTATTATTTATTAATATTAATTAACTAAATTCTTAACTCTACGCCTTAATATTAATTATAATAAATAAAGTTTTTTTTTATTTTTTTATTTTTTTTTTAGTTAATTTAGTTAAACTAAATTAGTTTTTAGTTAATTTGGTTTTAGTTAATTTTAAAAACTAAAACTAATTTTAGTTTTCAGTTAATATTATTAACTAAGACTAAATTAACTAACTAAAAAAACTAACTAAATTAACTAAAACTAAGAAACTTTTTTACAACCCTGCTAGCAGGGAGCACTTTTCCTATCTGGCGGCTGAAGTGACTTTGGTTGGGAAGTTAACATTTAACATTTGATATCCCCGTGGGAGGCATGAATAGGAGTACCCTGACGTCTTCGTCAGCACTCGAGGTTTAGTTAGGTCCGGGAGCTTATTAGAATAAGGTTGCGCCCGGCCCGATGCTATCACTGTGGTGCATTTGCTTGGCAAGGGGTTGTACACGTTGCCTACTTCCTTGAATGGTATGCGGTCATTGAAAAAAAAAAAAAAAAAAAAAAAAAAAAAAAAAAAAAAAAAAGGATGACTTCTGACCGCCGGTATTCTCAATCTTTTACATACGTGTATGTGGTCGCATTGATCCTGTATTAATCTGCGTCGTCAAGTGGTTGCGAATCTTTGGAACATGTGGAGATTGAGGGAGCTCCTATTCTGTTCTATCCCTTTTTTTTTTTCTTTTTCTCTTCCACCTCCCTTTCCCTCTGTTGATTCAAAATGCACATCGCACTTTAGACCATTCAACCCTGCGATAAACAGGTTCTACTGTTTCTCTTGACTTTCCAGCTGGGCCGAGTCCATATGAGTGGAACCTCTCGGGACAGGCGAATTTTCTTATCTAGACTATTATACCGCATTAGAAGACTTTATGGGTTCCTGTGTCTAGCCGGTGACATGTGATCAATGTTGGTACGCCGGTCGGCATCACCATTTTTGCCGAACGCAAGATTACTTTTCATTTTCTTTTATTTCAAGTGAGTCTACGGCACTGCTTCCTTGAGGTGCGATGTTTCACTTCCTTCCACTTTTCGTCTACTTTGGCAATTCTAAGGTCCAGTCATTTATACCTTAATGCTTACGCGTATTAGTATGTTCTGCTCTTGCTAGGACTTTCTTTTCTCTTTCTTCTTCTCTTTTTCTCTTCTTTCTTAAAGAGAAAGGAAAAAAGAATCCCCTTTGGTGGCCTCCCGAGCACCTCCTCGGCCAAGATGGACTTGGGCGGGGCCAGGTCCCCATAGACAGTCAGCCCAGCAAGAGTAGGAGAGTTGAGACCCCTGAAAGCATTGATACCCCAGTGACTAGTGATATGCTCACGGGGCGCATGCAGAAGACATGAATACACCGATCATGTAATTTAGTTTTGTGCCTGTTCGGGACTTGGAGTGTTTGGATACATAGGCAGAAGACGCTACGCTTAAGCAAAGACGACCTTGTGGTAAGTAACTCTAGAGGAATGCACCCGTGCGGGACGGGAAGAAGCTCAAGGCGTCTTGAAATGTGCGAGTTAATGTCTTACACCATGGGGAACTAGTCATAGTACAACTTACCTAGGCTTGAACTATAGGAAGAAGAATCATCGCGTAAATAGACAAGAGAGAAACCAAGTATAAGGCGCTAGATAATCACGAGCTATCTAATCAAAAATAAAGTACTTCTACAGTCTACCAAGTATCAGCTCATAAATCACCAGACACAGCGTGTTATTCCCACGAAAGTCGCTGCAACTGTGTTGTATCCGCTATAGTGATACCTTCGGCTCCATGCGCAGCGGCCGACTTACAACCCTGGCCGACCCGAAATCCGAGATCTGCATGGACGATTCGGCGTCGACACCCAAAGTGTAACCATCCATGAAATCAGACAGAGATTAGCGTACGAATCGGACGACTTATGCTTATTAGAATGGATACGCACCCACCTTGGGGTCAAGCAGGATTAGTACCGGATATAGACGCGGTCATCGCGGTGCTGGTCGTGGTTGGTGGGCTTAGTGACGTTACAGCAGCGGAGCGACGACCTCGGGACCAAGTAATTGATCCGTCCAGGTATCGGGGTAATTGACAGCGGCAGGGCGGCAAGAGGGGCAGCGATCACCCATATCGCTCACCCGGCAAGGAAGACACCTTCCTTTTCAGGCCGTTAGTAGAATTGCAACACGAGATACCAGCTATAGTATAAGATGGTATGAATCATGTTCGTCGTCGCGCGTATCCTGTCGCCTCGGCGACTCCACGAGCTCTACACAGCGTCAGGACCTCCAAATCGGCAACCACGAGTCTTCAATGGGAAGATTTCCACTGCTGATCCCATAACTACTAGTACCATTGAAGTAAAGATCACAGGTACGTTTTGTCTGCCTGGTTATGGGTTCTGCTTCTGCGATCACTGTTTATTAACGCCACTGTGCCGATCAGAGTCCTTCTATGGCCCGGCTATTCCAGGTACTCGCCCTGGGGGCTGCTGCACTCGTCGGCAGTGGCACCGCCCCGACGGGCGTCTCGGCAGACGTTCCGGCCGACCTGGGTCCCGGAGGTACAGCACCGGTGCGGCCGTTCCGCCTGGACCAGGTACGGCTCGGCAATGGCTTGCTGCAGGAGAAGCGTGACCGCATCAAAGGGTTTCTGGAGGAATACGACGAGCGCAAGTTCATGGTCCTGTTCAACAACCAAGCCGGCCGGCCCAACCCCAGTGGCGTTTCTCCCCCCGGCGGGTGGGAGGACGGTGGGCTGCTCAGTGGGCATTGGACGGGTCACTACCTGACAGCCCTCTCTCAAGCCTACGCCGAGAAAGGCGAGCAAACCTTCAAAACGAAGCTCGACTGGCTGGTGAAGGAGTTGGCTGCTTGCCAGAGTGCGATCAGCGCGCGGCTGAACGGCAGCACTGGTTCGGGTGCTGATGCCCAATGGATTCCAACGTATTCTGGCTACCTGGGCGCTCTTCCAGAGGACACCGTGCTGAGGCTTGGCCCGCCTCGCTGGGCCGTCTACGGAAGCGACCTGAACAAGAATACCTGGGCGCCGTGGTACACGCAGCACAAGATCATGCGAGGGCTTTTGGACGCGTACTACAACACCAACAACACCCAGGCCCTTCAGGTTGTGGAGAAGATGGCCGATTGGGCGTACCTCGCGCTGACCGTTGGCGACAAGAACCACCCTGACTACAAAGGCAACCTGACCAGGGACGACCTCAACTACATGTGGGATCTCTATATCGGCGGCGAGTTTGGTGGAGCCAACGAGGTTTTCCCGGAGATCTACCAGCTTACCGGCGATGAGCGTCACTTGCAAACTGCCAAAGCCTTCGACAACCGGGAGTCTTTGTTCGGAGCCGCCGTAGAAGACCGCGACATTCTGGTTGTGACACCTGACAAGATCCCAGGCCGGCGTCGAAAGCAGCGTTTGCATGCCAACACGCATGTCCCGCAATTCATCGGCTACCTGAGAGTCTTCGAGCAAGGGGGTGGGGATGACTACTTCACCGCGGCGAAGAACTTCTACGGCTGGGTAGAGCCTCATCGTGGGTTCGCGAGCGGCGGGACAGGCGGGAGCTTCCCCGGGTCTGACACCAACGCCGAGCTTTTCCAGAACCGGGACAACATCGCCAATGCCATCGCCTCAGACGGCGCCGAGACGTGCACGACGTACAACCTGCTCAAGCTGGCCCGGAACCTGTTCCTCCACGAGCACAATGCGACCTACATGGACAACTACGAGCGCGGCCTGTTCAACATGATCACCGGATCGCGTGACGACACAGACAGCGGCAGCGATCCCATGCTCACCTACTTCCAGCCACTCAGCCCCGGCACACCACGCGACTTTGGCAACACCGGCACCTGCTGTGGCGGGACGGGGATGGAGAGCCACACCAAGTACCAAGAGACAGTCTACCTGCGCTCAGCAGACGGGTCGACGCTCTGGGTCAACCTGTACGTCCCGTCCACGCTGACCTGGGAAGAGAAAGGCTTCACAGTCAAGCAGGAGACGACCTTCCCGCGCGAGGGCGCCTCCAAGTTCACCATCACCGGGCAGGGGCCGCTGGACATCAAGCTCAGGGTGCCCGCGTGGGTCCGCAAGGGCTTCCAGGTCACCGTCAACGGACAGGCCCAGCCAGGCGACCAGGCCCAGCCGGGCTCGTACCTGACCCTCAGCCGGACCTGGGCCGCAGGCGACGTCGTCGAGGTGAAGATGCCCTTCACCATCCGCACCGAGCGCGCGCTGGACCGCCCGGACACGCAGGCCATCATGTGGGGGCCGGTGCTCCTGCAGACCCTCGGCACACCCCGCGGCAGCAACGACACCTTCTGGCAGCTGTCGCTGTACCGGCACCTCAAGCTGGACGGCGACTACGCGCGCGCGGCCGTCGCGCAGACCGGGCGCACCGCCGCCGGCGACCCGCTCTTCACCACGGCCCAGGCCAGTGGCAACCTGACGGTGCGCCCATACTACATCAGCGACTCGCAGCCCGTGTCGTCGTATTTCCGCCGCGTCGAGCCGGCCGTCGTGTTTGGGTCCGTTACGACGGGGGTCGCGAACAAGAAGCGGAACGATGGGCTGCCGAATTACGACGTGCCCGTGTCGGGCATCGCGTCGCCGGGGACGGATGGCCCGACGTTCCTTGACCTGGTCTGGGACAAGGCGCCCTTCGCCACGCATGCTGAGTTCGTGGACACCGTGACATCCACTGCAGATAGCTTTGTCGCGGCCGGGGTGTATTCGGCGAAGGAGCGGGATGCCATTGTCGCGAAGGCTGGTGGTGCGGAGGAGGCATTAGCTCCTTAGATGATGTTTCATGGACGTGGAGAAAGATTTGGAAATCATCTTAACTCAGCTATTTGTTACGTCCATCTCGAAATTTTACAAAGACTGTGCATATCGTAATCGCTCGTTAGCTCGGTAAATATTTCACATGCATTTGCTCGCCTTTTCATGGACGCATGTGCTTTGTGTGAATAGGACTTGGCTTCAACGCTTCCATCACAGATCTGACACCAAGACTTTGCAAGAGACGATAGTGGAGTTCAGTAATAAGTGCCGAGAGAGATGTTCATCATTAGCCACACAGTCAAAGAACCTCGTCCTGCTAGCATGGTGGACCCCTCCCCCCCCAGCTTCCCCCTCACCGTGGTAGCATTCAAGCCACCTGCCTGTCGCTTTACTTCCCCGGATCGGGTCCGCTGAACATCCCGGGACACCGGACTGTCTTCCGCGTACCGGGGATGTTGTGACACAGCGAGACAAGCACATTTATAAATTTACTGGTTAAAGCATTTCGCCAGAGAGCCTTGTGTGCAATCGAATGCATATTTCCTGTAACCTAATGACCAGGGCCAGCTTCACACCAAGACACATACTTCCGCCGCAGAACTAACACCGACCCAGGACTTAGCCATGTCGCACCCACAAAAGAAGCTTAAAGTAGCTGTCATCGGACCCAAAGGGCAGTGCGGCTCCTGCGTCGTCGATGAACTCCTGTCCAGGGGCCATTCTGTCGTGGGCATCTCCCGCAACCCACCGCAAAAATGGGCGACCGAGGGCGACTACAAACCGCACGCCGTCGACCTCCACGACACGGACCGGTTCGCCCAGGCCCTCTCCCAGGACTACGACGCCATCGTCTGCGCGTATGGGCCCCCCATATCTAAGCTCCGCGAGATTTATGAGCGCTGCGTGGAGGACCACGCCAAGATCAAAGAAGCGGTTCTCGAATCGACGCATTCTGGGGAATTTATCGTAATTGGTACGAGTGTTTGACAACCGCCCGTGGTTTTTGCAGAGTTGAAGCTTGGTAAAGATCGCGGACTGAACGCAGGTGACAATCGTCAATAGGAGGGGCTGGTTCCCTGCATACCTCCAAGGGGAAGCAGCTACTTGAAACCGATGGGTTCGCATACGCTTGGTGGTGAGCCAGATTAACCCCCTCCCCCGACCCCCTCCACCCCCCTGATAGCAGCTCTTGGACTTCCCCACCGGGTCTGCTGATGCCGAAAAGGTACGGATGGCCCGAAAAGCACCTCGAATATATGACAGTCCGTGCTACGGACCACGGCGCAACGGGCTTCGCAAACCTAATTAGACTGTTCAGATGGGCCCGGAACAATGTTGAGCGCCCGGGTTGTACGTTTTGGTCGCGATTCCTTTTCCTAACCAATGAGAAGAGCCGCCGGCTCACATTGAGTGTGGTGTAGGGTTCTCGTGGATCCTGCGGCCGTTTGCCCGGTTGCTGCTCTGGCGAATAAAAAAGATCATGGTGGACAGGCCCGCGCAGGGCCTGATCACGGGCTCCCGGATAGCCTTGAACATGTGGCTGGGTGTCAGGGACAAGAAGTGGTCTTTTCTGTCGCCGCCGGGGCTCCTCCGTGACAAGGGTAAGCCATCGACACTGCGTGGTACGAGCCGGTCCCAGATGCGGCGATTCTAATCATGATTTAGGGATCCGCACGGGGGAGTACAAGGTCTACCTTGATTCGAAAGAGACACCAGCAGACGACGCTGTTGATGGTGGTATCTATAATGAAGACATGGCAGTTGCGATCGTGGATGAGGTTGAGAAGGGGCAGCTGGCTTACAAGCATTGGTCCTGCACTGGCCCCATAGATGTTAAAGGCCAAAGATGGTAGTAATTCTTGAGCACAAGATCTTGGTATGGATTAACATAAGCCTCGTATTTGGACGTCGAGATCGAACGATTTTGGCTCTGGCAAGGACTGTGAGCATGTAATCTTCTTCCAGGGGGACAAGAGCCTTGCCTGAACGGTTGTGGGGTTACAAGGAGAGTTCCAGCATTTTGAGCAGGACGGCATTCCCAGTTGAGAAGCGTTTTGGACCTCCTGAAAGATAATACAAGCACTGTAGTTCTAATTCCATATAGGTCTCGACTTCCTCAACCCTGCCTCCCAATTACGTCCACTACGAAAAGTAGTAGGTATCTGGCCGCCAGGCATGGGAAGCTCCTGATCGTGGATGCTGCGTTCTGGAGGAACAGACATTGCACCAAGAAAGCCCCCTCCTTCACCCCTTCCCTCCTCCGGCCTACCTCTGAAGTTCCAGATTCATGCTTACCCGGGTTCCTCTGCCTGCAACCATGTGCCTGCTTTCCTGCAACCTCCACACTCCCCACTTCTCCCTTTTCACCAACCGCTTTGAACAGCCAGACATCGCAATCGAATAGTCACTTCACCTTACACCCTAGAAATCATCCATACATCTGAGCACACCGCCTGGGCAGCTTGCCTGAGCAACAGAAGCTCGGCCTCCTTCTCCCACTCCCGCGGTTCGACGTCACTGACATCAGCTTGCCAAGATGGTACGTTGCTCGCGCCCCCTATTCTCCCTTTACTGCCAATACCGCCTGCTAGGAGGATCTCTTTGATCGTGACTGACCGTTCTCTAGGGTCGGTGGGGACTCGGAATCCTCCGTTCAGACGATAACCTTAACGCCCTCGCTAGCATCTTTGACTCCAAAACCAAGGAGCCATTGAAAGAAAAAGTGATCCGCTCGCGGCTCAGGGCTTGGGAGGAAGAGCAGCTCAAAAAGAAGTCGGAAATAAGCAAGTGTCCGTCTCCCGAGCTGAAGAGCACATAAGCGTGTCGACTTTTACACTGACCAACAGGATCAGATGGCTTCCAGGGTGGCTTCATTCAACCTGAAAAAAGCCTTCTGACGCAGAGCTGGAGGAAGGTTGGGAGCGCGACATCATACCCAACATTTTTCATTTCCCTCGCCTCATCCGCGACTACCTCAACTCCGGCGTCCTAGCTGACCTCATCAAGAAACACAGTCCAAAGACAAAAAGTGAAGCATGGACTGAGGATCACAGGAAGTTGGTTGTCATCGCTTACTGCTCCATGGAGCTTGGCTGCACGCTGCCTCCTGGCTTTCAGGGCCTTCTGAAGGAGAAATGCTATGGTCCTGGACTCTCTCCGGTCGGCCATAACCAGATGTACCGAGCCTGTGAGCAGTATATTGACGGAAAACCCTTCTCATTCTTCAGTCTAGACACACGGGAGATCGAAGAACTCACGTTGAGAGAGGAAGGCCGTGGCATGAACCGTGCCCTAGGTAGGCACGTCCGGCGGCATCGCCCTCTACCTCCTGGCTTGGAGCCGCTCCGTTCCCAGGAGGCTGCTGCCGCCGCCGAGAAGCCAGCCCACGAACGTCGAAAAGTCGAGGCTGAGTCTTCCCCTCCGCCTCCTGTGGAGCAGTATTTCCTTCGCTTCCCTCCCGACACCTGTGCCAATTGTGGGGCGACCCAAGGGTACGGCACTCCGGAGCTGAGGCGATGCAAGTCATGCAAGAAAACCCTCTACTGCTTCGAGGGATGCCAGAGATGGCACTGGTCCCGCCACAACTGCACAGGGGAATAGGATGACCAGGGCGATGAGGATGATGAGGAGTCTGCCCAAGGCGATTCAATTGACTAGCTTGGAGATGTCTCGAAGGACCAAGTCTCAAAGGCCAAGGCCCAGGATTCGACTCTGGGCTTTTACGATACAAAAGCCTAGTGTTGGTTACATACAGTAAGAAGAACTGTTTTGGAGGGAACAACGTCACAAGGTATTGCTGCACTATCGTTGTAATGGTTTAGCTGAAGGAAAGACCGGCCGGTCGAGGAACGTGACATTCGAGAAGTTTATTTTTTTGCTTCGGTAGGCATAGCGGCTTTGAAAAGCATTCCTCATATTAATGTATCTCTTGCTATAGCACTTCTCTCTTCTCATTGCAACTTTGATTTCGCGGCTCACCCCTCTAACACAGCTAGCTATCAAGCTAGTCCGATGATCCCAGATTTGCTTCCATTATTTTTTGCATCTCATCTCCACGAACACATCATCTCCTTTCACTGGTGGTAGCAAGCCACCGGCAGGAATGGACGTGTCCGCGTGAGGGAAACGAGACAAACGCTCACCGGGCCGTGGAACAAGCTTGATATCAAAACGGAAAAGCACAATGGCCAGAAACATGTACACCTCCCTCCGAGCCAGAAACCTGCCTGGGCAATGGGTCTTTGCCCCGCCAAATGGTCTCCAGCTAGTGCTGCGTTCCAGGCTTTTCTCGTTCATAAAACGCCGAGCATCCAAAATGTCCGCCGCGTTGGACCCGAAGACGGCAGAGTCCATATGCAGCTGCTTGTATGGCATCAGGAGCTTCCGGCCTGGCTGCAGTGCTTTACCACCGATCGTCACAGGCGCAGCGACCAGCCGAATTCCTACAGGTCTGTGGGAATTAGTCAAGTTAGTCTTCTATGCGACTGGTATATCTCGAGGGGATCTTTCCGTACTCACTGTTCATTCTCAGCATTTCTTCGTAAAAGGATGCCAGGAGTGGGCAACTCTCCAGGAGATACGCCATATTGACTCCGTCGCTTTGCCATGCCGGTTGTATTTCTTTCTTTATCTCTTCTAGGACTGTGATATCGTGTAGAAGGTAGGCAACACACCAGAAGCACTGCCTGTATGCATTGGCGTTGATGCTGATCTTCGTTATCAGTCACTCCATGGTGATCACAGAAGATGCATGATTTGCTTACAGGTTTTGCAGACTGAATAACATCGCACCACACTGGGTGGCCTCAGTGACACCCATCTCCTCCATGCCCATTTCAAGCTGCTCGAAAAGCCAGCATGCCCCGGGCCTCTGATATTTCGGCCTCTGATCTTTCGGAAGAGAGAGGTAGTCGGCGGACGCTTTCACGCTCCGGTCCTTGGCATCGAAAACTCTTGGGGCCGCAAACCTGGGGTACTTTGAATGCATCTTCCAGGCCTCCAGGTTGAAGGCCCAGAAATCATCAAGAACTTTGGGCGCTACCTCAAAGATAGCGTCGCCGAAGAAAGCCTGGGTTGCAGCTTCAAGAGAGGACGCTCCAGCACCAGTTCCACAGAGAGACGGTCTTGAAGTCTCCGGTGGATTGGACCAGAGAGACGCCCGAGATTGAGTCCCAATTCATCAGCCGGTCAATATTCCCCAAGAACTTGCTCTCGACGATTCTGAGCTGATCTCCCGGGTGCATCTGGAGCTTGAAGTCAACATGAGTCTTGTCCATCCAGTGCTTCGGCCTGCCGTCAGAATCGAACGTCTTCTGGAGTGTTTCCTCCGTGCATCCAAAATCGCGCATGACGTCCTTGATAAATGCGTCGAAGTCGAGCTTCTGGGTATCGAGGTAGACTGCGGCTACATCACTGGGCGAGGTGGCGATATACATTTCCTCGCCCGTGACTGTGACAGTGATGATCTCTCGAGTGTTTCCGAAGTACTCCCTGACACACTTAGCCCATGTGTAACCCAGACATGAAATTTCTCAAAATGCAGCAGACCCTGTGATGGTGTGTGCCAACTCAAGGAACATTGACACAGACATGATATTACCTGCCACGGGTAAATGTTGCGCCTGCAACTTTTGTGGCCATTGATATGACATGCCCAAACACTGGCGCATTTCTTGTTAGTCGAAGAGACCCCGTCGACTGGAGTTACATGTCATTACTCACATGGCACAAGGTATGGTAATGGCTTGGGACGGCTCGAATTCAGTGCAAGCGAAATGGAGAACCTCCATAGTCTCCAGCTCACATAGAGTACAGAGACTGTCACGATGATTGGCACCCAATTTCGCGAGCCCTCAGGCAGACCACTCGCAAACCCAACCAGAGCCATTTCCAAAGGGGAAAGAGACTCGGATTGCGTGAGCGTGTCGTAGTACACATTGAAAAAAAAAAGTGACCTGATCTTTCGAAAGACGAATTTGAACACAACCAACAGCAAACTGGCAAGATTTCATTTTCTTTGCAACATCCCTGCTCGGCGCCACACGTCTCGATCACCAACACACGAGCCCTACACAGACAGCTTGGTGCTGCGCCGCAGCCTCTGGTGCCCTGCACTTGCGTTCAATCTAAGTTTTGACCGCCTGTGTCGTTATGGCAAAGAGCTTACAGGAACAGGGTTGCCTTGCAGGGGTGCCCACATAGGTCAGCACAGGATGTAGCCCAGTATACCCTCCCCCCCCTCCCCCCAACGGGCACATACACGAAGCGTGCCACCTAACGATTTTGACCACCAGATATCGAGATATCGAATATTTGACAGAAATATCGCTGATAATAAATTACTTTCACTAGTCAGAAACACAGGCCGTCTACATTTTGACCAGCGCACCAGATGGCCAAGGCCATCAGCCACGGCAAGATGGGCCATCAAGTTGGCCACCAAAGCTTGGTCACGGAAGGGTGCCTGTTAACGAGACCTTGAGGTCTGCCCCGGGAGCAAGGGTCGTTATGTCATGTTACCCAAGAACTGCTACAGCGCCACGTAACGGCGGCAGCTGGGGGGCTGTGCAAGGCTTGAGGCGTTCTTCAAAATAATTTTCCAGCTTTCTGGCCCCTAACTTTTTATTCTCCTTCCATTCTGTTCCGACGCGCTTTCTTTCACGCCGAGTTTGCAGATGTGCTGACACGATGGATCCACTCTCATCACTGAGTGTTGCCAGCAGCGCCATACAGATCTTCGAGTTCTCGTCCAAGTTGTGGAAGCAGATTCGCGAATTGCACCAGTCCGCGACTGGGACTACGCTGGCACAGGAGACCATTTTAGCAGATGCTTCACGACTCCGCAGCCTGAATTCGGGTCTCTGCGAGCTGCTGAGACCAGCGAATTTACAAAGATCGCCCACGGCAACAGAAGAAAGCGTGGTTTCCTTATGCAATGAGTGCGGCGACGCTGCAGAGCAATTAGTCGAAACTATACAAAAGTTGACACTTGAAGAACGCTTAGATGTGAGTGGGTTGAGACATAGCTGCCCTGTCAATCCCCGTTCACAACTGACCTATGACGGATCAGACAGGTGAATGGGCAGATTATGCCTCACCTGCGAGGAAGCGGAAGGCCACCGAAGCCCTCGCGGGCCGAAAACTGAAGCGCCTGATACCCATTGAAGAAAGGCTCGACGCTGTACGGGCTGCGATTAAAGGCGTTTGGATGGAAAAAGATGTGGATAAATTGTGTGAGAGGCTCGAAACACTGAAACATTCTTTGGCATCCGCCATTCTGGTCAATATCCAGTATGTCTGTCCTATGGATTCCCATACGCAATTACTAATGCTTTATGAAGGCACGGGCTTGTTGATTTGAACCGGAAAATGGATTTTGTCACAACCGAGGCGGCCAAGTGGGCAGATGTGAGATCCTTCGACGACATATTGCGATCCCACAATCTGGATACGCCTCAGAACGAAGCGAAACTCATGGGCTTCATAGAGGCACACTTTTCTCGAACAAGGGACCGGCACATCAACGACTCCACTGAAGCCACCCTGCCCGAAGCACTCGACCAGGGAAAATCTAAGCTGGAGCCGTGGTCAGCGAAATCCCATCATGTCATTCAGTCTTTGATAAGAGGCCTGTCGTTCTCAGAAATGCATCAGCGCCAGGAAAGTATACATGACAACTTCAAAGGCACGTTCCAATGGATATACGAGCCACCCCGAGACGTGGACCGACCATGGGATAGCTTTGCCACGTGGCTGACGGAGGGACGTGGCATTTATTGGATCACAGGAAAGGCAGGTTCTGGGAAGTCAACGCTGATGAGAATGCTGCACGAGAACGAGCGTACAGTCGGCCTGATTCAAACCTGGTGCAGCGAGTTGCCGTTAGTCGCAGCCTCATTCTTCTTCTGGAACTCAGGCACCAAGATGCAGATGTCTCAGGAGGGCCTCCTTCGATCAGTCCTGCTGCAGATCATCGAGCAGCGGCTCCAACAAGAGAGTTGCGACACTCTTAAAGAGAAACTATTTGTTTTCGCAATGATGCAAGAATCTCTTCAGACCTTTTGGTTCAAGGACCTACTGCAGCTGTTCCGCTTCGTCATTGAAGATGCCGGAAGATCCGTCAAATTCTTTCTCATACTGGACGGCCTTGATGAGTTCGATGGGGACAAATCAAAGCTGATCTCCCTAATTCACACGCTTGGAAAGTATGAACATGTCAAAGTGTGCATTTCAAGTCGGCCATGGACTGTTTTCGAGGATGGCTTCCGTCAGCAGCCCAGCCTGATGCTGCAGCATCTCACACATCACGATATCCTGCTTTATACGCGGGAGAAGCTCGGAAAAGAACCGGCGTTTCGCGAACTTTCTTGGGGTGACCCATCCAATGCATCAGAGCTGATCCGAAGCATCACAAGGAAAGCATCTGGAGTTTTCCTGTGGGTTGTGTTGACTGTCGACTCGCTCATCAAAGGCCTCACCGACGGCGACCGGGTCAAAGATCTGGAGGCGCGACTTGACGAAATCCCAGAAGAGCTGGAAGACCTTTTCAGGAAGATGTTGCATGGTTTAGAAGGGAGATACTTTCAAGACGCCGCCCGACTGTTTCAGATCCATCGTGCAACAAGATGGCGGGGATTCGGCGGGCACGCTGGGGCGAGATTACCTCTCCTGGTCTACGGCTTTGCTGACGAGCATGGCGCCGACCTCGACATGACTATCAAGTGGCCCCCTAGAGCATTGACTGCGAAAGAATGTTTCATGATCTCCGTTTCGATGAAACGGCGTATTGACAGCCGCTGTAAAGGGCTCCTGGAAATAGGTGATTCTGACGCCAACACCAAGGAAACATGGAGCACACAGTACAAACAGCTGGACAGCTTGATATCCGAAGCGGATGCCGGAAACCAATCCGTTCTGCCAACGCTGGACTCACTTGGCCACAGCCTGGCAAGAGCCAGTGTCCAATATCTACACAGGACAGTCAAGGACTATCTCGAGACCCCAGCAATCAGGAGGAGCATTGAGAGTAGCGCGCCTACAGAAGGAGAAGACTATTGGCTTCTGTCGCTCTGTCTTGGGTATATCATGCTCTGGAGGAACAGCGTTGAAGCTCAACTGAGATTAAGAAGAGAAAAGACCCCCACGCCGCCAGACTCTTCGACATTTCCTTTGGGGTGGTCTTCGGAAGTTTCGTCGGCAGACGTCACCGCGAGCATGGAATTGTTCGAACCGACACAATTTGTCGCGGACTGCGGACAGGATTCCAAACCCATGCTGGAGAACTGCCTGGAACATGCAGTGGGCTTCCTCCCCAACAGCCTGCAATCGCACACGAGACTCCTGGACGCCCTCGGAGCTGCATTGTTTGAACGCGGGACGGCCGAAATCGAGTGCAATCAACCCAGAATCTTGAGAACGGCAATTTGGGAATATAGAAGACTGGGATTCCTCTTTGAAGACTTCCTCTCCCTCGCGGTGCACTGCAACCTTTTCGAATACGTGGAGGCGAAAATCTCTTGCCTCTCGCCCGAAGTACAAGTGGCGACGGCGTCCCGACTCCTCGTCGTCGCGGCACTAAAGCGCGGCCAGTTGCTGAAGAAAACTACTTTACCTCATCAAGACAATTCCGGCGGCGTCTTTGAGCTAAGTGGTGACTTTAAGCACGCCTCTGAGTGTTCAGGAACAACAGGAAAAGATTGGAGTGTCCTTGACCAAGAGGAGGCAAACCCCAGCTTCCACATGATGCAAGTCCTGATGCACCACGGGGCAGATCCCGAATTTCAGGCATTCGGTATCTCAGCCAGACGAATCGTTGATCTCAGGCGCTGGGAGCTTGTTGGCTCACCCAACTTTCGAGAAATCGTACACATTTTTGATCCAGCAAAGGATGCCTCCAGGCCATTTTTAGGAGGAAATTGAGTGTTTCCACAGACAGACCTGAGAAGTAACGCGCAACTATTTCGGGCAACTGAGTTAGGTACCAATTGCATGGCTCGCATGGGCTCAAGCTTACAGACGCGATGGGAGATTTACTTTGAAGTCTATGTGGCTATGTGTAGTGAGGTAGTTCCGCCTGCCGCAGAGAGTGATCAATCTTGACTAAGAGGAACGATTTCCCTCTGACGGCCGTTCCTATGCGTGACTGCCCGTCTTGACCTGGTAGAAGAGCTTGCAAGCCCAAACAACCATATCAACTGTCATAGTGAGAACAGCCAGTATCTACAGCCTAGAGAGTGTTTGGGCAATAAATGCTGTTGGACATCCTGCACTGAAGAGAAAGTAGGGTTGTCTAATATCGGTCTCATATGCCGCAGTCTAGCGAGATGCCGCAGACGAGATTTTGCGATTCTACTGCAATACTGAGACAAGCCAGGAACCCTGATGCTTACATGGGAAATGCATAAGCAGACTGTCTGTAGGAAGGAACTCCAAATTGCCCACCCCAGCCCTCATGTGCTTGTTCTCACCTGCCCTCCCTATCTTTAGCGCGAAATTAAATGCAACCATAACATAGCTGAGAGCCATTGATCCTTTGGCTTGGCAGCTGGCAGGTGGTAGACTGATAGACCACAGTCCAGATCGGCTGATTTGCTGTTTGCCAGGCAAGCATGTCGAAATGCCGTCCAGTCTTAGGCAAATCACTTGGTCGGTCGTGAGTGTGTCTCAAGACGGAGGAAGTCCCTCGTACGACCTGCGCCGAGAACATTCTAGCAGGACAGATTGGCTGCTCCTCGCCAAAACGGATTTGCAGCAGCTGGCGGTGACACAGCGACCTCTGCGTGCACCAGCATTGGACTTAATGGAGGACGTGTCGAACTCGAACCACGCCAGTGCAAGGGCTGCCGAAGAAAGAGCCCCAGTGGAGCGGTATCAGTACCCTCCCCTGCCATCAAACGGGCATACGCGGCTCGTAAGCCTGCATCCGGGGAGCACAGACGATGAGGATCTGGTAGTGGACCTGGACCCGACAACTATCATCCCTGACGGGCCTCTTCACTATGAGGCGGTGTCATACGTTTGGGACAAGGACCAGACCCCATATTCAGTCTATGTTGGCAAAGACAAGACCGCCGTGGTCTCGGTGACACGCAACCTCACCGTCGCCCTCTCCAACCTGCGATATTCAGACAGGCCACGGCGCCTCTGGATCGACGCGCTGTGCATCGACCAGTCCAACGACGCCGAGAAGGGCCCACAGGTCGCCCAGATGGGCACCATCTACAGCTTCGCGACCCACGTCATCGCCTGGCTCGGCCCGGAACAGCACGACAGTACCCGCGCGTTGGACTACATCGCCTGGATGGGCACGCAAGTCGACGTCGAGTACCCGGCGTGGCTTAGGCACGTGGGTGTCCAGGCTCTACGCGGTGCTGAACTTCTTGCCCCCGGACGAGAGGGAGTTGGTCGGCATCCCAGACTATACAAAGGACTTCGGTACTGTTTTTCGGGATGTTCTCTGGCGGTGGATTGTCCGTTTCGAATGTTGTAACCTCATTAGCCAGTGCGAGCCCGGACCTGATGATCCACCGTCGATGCCCAGCTGAACGCCAGACTGGTCCAAGAAGGAGACCATTTTTGGGAGAGTCTTCTGGCAAGGCGCCGCCTCGTCGCAGCTAGCGGCAGTCTACTCACTTTCATCCGACTGTCGAGTCCTGAGTCTATCAGGCGTCTCAACCATGACGATAACGCGTCTGCAGGTTGTACCGGATATATTAACAGCCAGGCACGTCAGAGAGGTCGCGGATGCTATTCGCCATCTTATTCCCGAGAGCGAACTTTCTGGGCAGTATGTGACTGGCATCAGCATGACAGAGGCCTACACGAGGACGATCCTCGCCAACGCCCTAGAAGAGTATTCAGAACCATGGGTTGGATACGAGCCCAACCTGGAAGACGGAATGCGCATGCTCGGGCATCTCTATCGGCCAGAGGAAGAAAGAGACCCCGAAGACAAATCACTGGGGCCCTTGACTGGCTTCTTTGGTGTGTCGCGTGCGATGTTGGGCGGGAGACAGCTGATGCACGTGACCGGCGGATATCTGGGAATAGCGCCTCCCCTGGCTCGAGAAGGAGATATTGTCTGCGTCCTGCTCGGGTGCCACACGCCCATTGTCCTTCGCCCGCAAGGAGATGATCAGTTCCGAATTGTAGGCGAGTGCTACACACAAGGGATTTCTGAAGGGGAGGGAATCCTGGGTCCACTGCCGACGTATGTCCGCAGGGTATATGTTTCAAGCCGAGAATGTGGTGTCCACTCGTACTGGGAGGACGTCCGCACTGGGAAACACTCACTGATAGACCCGCGGATTGAAGCTCTCTTTCCTTCTGTGTCGCCAGATTTCCACAGAAGTCTGCGAGAAGATCCACACGCTAAACTAAAGCTTCCATTTGAGATTGTTCAAAATATTTGCCCAAACTTACGAAAGTTCGACATAGTATAAGAATTTATATTCTAAAGTATAATTTCAGAAAACACAGGTAACAACAATTCTATAGCTTAGATCGCCATCAGTTTATCGAAGTATAAGAGATGAGCTTAACTTAGTAACACCGGGGCAAATCGGGACTAGTATCAACTTAATTGCTGTTTCTCAACAATCATTTCTAAACTTGTTACTGGCCCGCGAGGATTTCGTCCACAACCTCTTTGACCACCTCATCCAGACTCTCCGGTTTTAGACCAAGCCTCTCGTTAGCCACAACCTTTTCCTGATAGTCACCACCTACGCCCTTACCGAGCGTCAAGGCCATCAACAGCTGCTGCGCAGGAGCCATCCCGGCACCATTCGCAATCTGCTCCTTGCACTCCTTGATGACCTGCTCGCTAGGCCGCGCAGACACAGCCCAGTCGTTCTCCCTCGTGCCCGTGGCACGCACAGCCGCCGCCCAAATCTCCCGCTGGGTGATGTGGAAAGAGCTAAAATACACCCACCCGTTCCTGAGCTCCGCAAGCTCGTCCTCCGGCCACCCCAGGACGGCCGACAGGCCCTCGCCCACGCGCCTCAGGGTGGTGAAGTTGGTCCGCGTGTTCCCGTCGTCGAAGAACTCGGCCGTCCTCGCCTTGGCGTCGACGCCGAGGCCGAACGCGCCGAAGCGCATCACGTAGTCGAACCAGAGGCCGTTGACGACGCCGATCCACGAGCTCACCCCCAGCCCCTCGATGAGGTCCCGGTAGGGCTTTTTGGCTTTCATGAGGCTGATGTGCTCGTTGAGGGATGCCTTGGGGTCTGCGCCGAACTCGCTGGGCACGATGTAGGGGACTTTGGCTGCTGCCGCGGCGCGGAACAGGGGGGTTTGGACCTCGTATGCGCCGAATGATAGGGCGGCGATGAGGACATCCTGGCCCTTGAGTGCGGTCGCCAGGAAGCTCTCGTCGTTGTAGTTACCGCGGTGGAGGGTGACCTTGTCAGGAACGGTGATATTAGAGCTGGTCCGCGTGATCACGTTTACTTCGTGGCCAGCTGCGAGGAGGCCATCCAAAATATGTTTGCCAACATTGCCTGTGGCACCGACGATGGTGACTTTCCGGGTTTGTGAAATAGCCATGTTTGATATACAACAGGAGAGCACTTGAGTGTTCGTTGCACCAGTTATTATTAATGATCGTGTGAATAGACTCTTTACTTGCCGAATGTTCGTAGATGTGATAATGAGTTTAGAGTTTCTGGAAAGCCGTCTGGCTGAGGTGAGACGACGTACTTATGCCGGCAAATAGTCGCATCAATTCACAGTACGCATGCGTACATGGTTGTGTAACACTCGGACAGGCAACCCAACCTTGTCAACGTCTCGGATCAATTCCACGTGCCGCGCCCATGACCATGACCTGAGCTCTTCCATTCGGTCTCGCGAGGCATCCACCACGGGGCTCGGAGCGCGCCCCGGAGGAACTTGACGGGCGCGTTTACAAAGCAGGTGCGGGCCCCGTGCGGGCTGCTATTTATCATCAAAGGTTGTGGGGTCTGGTTAGTGCGTTCCTCCCGGGATGACTTGCTGAGTTCGGTGCCGAAGCTTACCAACCCCTTCCGTCCGCCTCGGGGCTTCAAATAAAGCAAAGTAGATAGAGTCTAATGCTGTTGGAAATGCCTCGTTATGCTTGTGTCTATCACGACATGCCCATGAGGCTCATGCCACTGCCCATATGGCGGTCTCAGACGTCACCCTCCTCGCGACTACGTGTACCCTTCCTGGTCCGCGGACGTGGGAGATACCTCCCTAAGCGACCTGTTTCTCTTTTCTCCGCATCTCTTTCGTGAACAGAGTCTTTTGAATCAACACTGAACCACGTCGCTTGACGCTTCGGGAGTGGTGTTAGTCCCGCCTCATTCTGTCGGAGTCGGGGCTGTGACCACCGCCTGAGGACGTCCTCGACCTCGTCGCTCTTGTACCCGTAGATAAAAGCAGTCGCGAGCACGAGGATCGTGAGCGGGGCGGCGACGGCCCAGAATAGAGGCTGGTTGGAGTCCATGTTGCGAATATCGTTGGTGTTCATGCCCATAAAACTCGTGACGAAGGACCTGTTTGGATATTCAGGTTGTCAGCCGGTCGGAATCTTCATGATCCATCATTTTTGACGAATTGTAAAGGGCAAGAGAGGTAGACTGTACTCACAAGGGCAAGAAGAACAGAGTTACGATCGTGAACACCCTAATCGCCTTCCCGTGGTCCTCCTCGAGTACCGCGAGCATCTGCGCAACGTGCTGCTTCAGTGCTGCCGCCTTGTCCTGCAGCCGGGTGACATCACTTTGGCGCCGCGAGAGTATTCGACGCTGCCTTTCAATATAATCCTTCTCAAAACGGTAGCGGTATGGTTCGCGGTATGCTTCATACGACGAGTCTGAGTATCTCGGTTCGATCTTCCCCGTGTACCATGTGAGCAGTCGCGTCTGCGACTCCAGCACCCGACCAAGAGCTCTCAGCTCCTCCTCGAGCTCGTGGATGGCGATGAAGACTCGCCTCTGGGGGCGGCGGTTCGCTTCAAAGTGAATCTGGCTGTTGTATTTCTTGTACATGTCGATGACGTCGGAGCTCCTCTGGCCGCCCGCGTCTGGAAGGTTGATGTTGCGGTTCTGCACCGTCGTGACAAGAGCAGCCATGAGGAACTCGGCACTCACGGCTCGGAGCCCAAGAGCATCCTCGTCCTGATCCCGGGTCCCCTGGAGCAAGATGTCTTTCTTGGCGTTGGTGAGCAGATCCGTGACGTCTAGGCTAACCTTCCTGCAGCGCCTCTTGACCCGCTGCAGGCGGACTCCGAGCAGGTCCGTGCTTGCCCTTGGCTTCTCCGTCGGCCTGAGTGATCTATTTATGAGAGAAAACTGCTTGGCGGTGAAGATATAATAGGAAAGCAGTGCGTCGAAGGCGTGCACCAAGCTCCTGGGTAGTTGAGGCCGGGAGGTCTGATTTTGGACGCCTTTGGCAGTTGAGGCGACCAACCACTGGATCTGGTTGAGCATACCAGAGACGCTTGACAGGAATTCCATCAGATCCTGTGCCTCCTGTATCATTGCGGCATTCTGATCAAGCGTGGCAGCCGCTTCCTTGATCCAGACACTACAGGGGTCGTCATGAAGACGGTCCTCGTATTCAGCAGTTGTGCAGTCAAAATGCACCTCGTGGATGTGCTTGACGGCGTCGCTCGGCGAGTTGTAGACTTGGTTCTTTCTGCAAGCCTCACAATCGGCAAAGTTTTCCTTCTGCTTATTGGAGGCGTCGCTCGGCAAATTTGCTGGCACGGACAAGACGCGGTCGAAATCGCGAACCACGCACTGCAGGTTGTTGCGGTAAAGTGTCGTCGACCATGTTATTTGCTGACCAGTAATCAATAACACAGCATGAGCTCGTGATGACAAGCACGACTTACTCGAAAGATCTCGTCAAGCGAGCCCCAAAATCGCTCACAGAGCGGATGGTAATAGTCTGGGTATGAGGATGCACCCTGCGATGGCAAAAATGCCCTGAAAATCGTCTGCGATACTTCCAAGAGTTGTGTCTTCAATACCAGCCCCCGATTTGCTTCTTCAGCAGGGGGTGGAGATGGTGGTTTAGTGTTGGCATGCGGCATCATTTCAGACTTGGAAGGACCTTCTCCTGACTCGATGGGAGCTGTCATTTTATCAGATCCGGATGGTCCCGTCTGGTCAGCTTCGGCATATGTAGCGCCCTCGGCTTGCTTGCTTTTCTTCTCTTTCCCAGCCTTAGGGCGACGCTGGTCGATAAGGAGCCCACCGGGTGGAACTCCACCACGAGATTGTTTCCTTTCGGCCTTGGTCTGGGTTCCGCTTGCGCGCTGCCTCTTCCTTCTGTCGTGCCCTCTACTCGGGGTCGTGGTGAGTTCGTCTGCTGGCTTTGCACGGTCATTATCTTCCGGACTTCCATCGGCCTTCGTTTTCACCACCACATCAGGGTGACGCTGGAATAGATCATCGGCGGCGCACCGGTAAGCCTTCGCGTAGAGTGTCCTGTAGCTAGATGTATCCGAAGTGATCGACTCGTGGATCTTGGCCAGGATCCGAACCACAGTTTGGTCACGTTCCTGTATGCTAACAAGGCCAGGCTGCCTCCCCCCAGTGCCGTGCTTGACGCGCCATGTGAAGAAAGGAAAGGTGATGAGCCCTGAAGACTTTGGAGGTGCCTCGTGGTGCCCGTGGAACTGCTGATCATCTGATCCTTCCGACTGAGATGCAGGCGGAGAGCCTGACCTGGATCGCTCTCTGGCCGACTCATTCGGAGCGCTCCTTGTCTCTGAACGTGTGTTACCTGGAGAATGATCCGGGGCAGGTCCCTGATCACTTTGGCCAGAGGCGGATTCGTGGTCAGATTTCGACTCTATCGTTCCACTGGAGACAGAGCCCGAATATCGGTCTCTTGATGGCCGTGGGAAATAGTCGGTCTCGCGTTCCCGGTATCCCGTGTATGAGCGGTGAAGCGAGGCCCTACGAGGGTTCTCGTATTTTCTCACTGGATCATCATAATTATGTCTTGCGTGGTAGCCTGTTGCTCTTTCATATGGGACGTTGGATGATGGGTATTTCCGCGAGAGGAAGAAGACATCTTTCTCGATCGTGTCAGAAGATAGGAGTTGGATCCATTTGGCTGGTGTTAGGATGTCTTGGCCGAGTCGGTCTCCTGCAGGGGCCCATAGGATATCAAATCGGGATGGATCGGGCTTTCCAGCTGCGGCTATGGCGACAGCGTGGCGGTGGAAATCCTGAGCAAGATCACCCACCATTGTCAGTGACCGGTTCCGATACTACATTCGATTTCGCCGGCGACGTGACTTACGACATATTTGCAATCCAGTTCGATGACGATTTGGCGAGCCTGCTTCTCGCTCAAATCACGCTTGACCTGGATTGTGCGGAACTCTCCAGGAGCTGTGGCGTTGACCTCAATCAGATTGCCTTTGATCTCTTCAAAATCAAGTTCCGACGCCGTGATGATGAGCCCTTCGTTATGTTAGTGAGACCGAATGTTCTTCACCTTTCAATCTGGGTTTGTGATGTTGCGAACCTGCGCCTAAGAACAGGCAGAGAAGCTTGGGGACACGTAAGTGGACCCGCGGAGAAGGGAGGGCCAGCTTCCGCAGAGCCCAGGTCGTGTCCTTCTGTGTCGCCACATCATCACCGTAAAGATAGCCTAGGAGTGATTTTGCGGCCCTGCCTGGTGATTTGTTTTCGAGAGAGGCGCCGGACCCAGACTGAGCTAAGTAATTTGCACTCAGAAGGATCGCCCGCTCATCCTCAGGACCTCTGGCATTCTCGTTAGCCTCCACCCTACCACAACGAGCCGGCTGCTCTTTCGCTTCATCTGTTGCCCTGGATAACAGTCGTAAAGCGGTAGCCTTCAATCCAAGAGTAATGAATGGACAATCTGCAACAAGCTTCTATAGAAGTGTAATTGTTAGGATAGCCCCAATAGTAATATCAAAGTAGAGAGCAGTTCTCAGAAGACAGGCCGCCGTACCTCGAGAAGTTCAATTTTTGGGTTGTCGTTTTGGACATGTCTGCCGGTCTCGTCGTCAGCTTTCATGGGTACAGCAAAATTTCCTCATGCCATTGACCAGCGTCTACCTACAGCCACCTCAGCTTTATCGGTGAGATCTCCTGCGTGCCAGCTCTCTTTAGAACCTGGTGATCCAGGCAGACAAGAGCGATCTTTTCCTTCTTATCGTGGAATGTCTTGTGCTCTGCTGAGTGTATCGATAGTAGCTGTGTGACAGAGCCGTCCGGCAACCTGTGCTTCGGCTCCCTCCACTCTGGCCGCTCCGGCATTCTCCCTGAAAAGTTGTGTCCGGATGTCCCGTCGCTCCCAGTTTCAAGGTCATACATAGAAGCACCATTCCTGGTGCTCCTGTACTGCCGAGTCGCATTACGATGTCCGTGATACCCAGGTGCATCCGCAATCGGGTGACGTCCCATGCGATGCACATGAGGACTGGAAGCTCGGTGGCCCCCCCCTTCTCTGCGAAAATGGGATCCTGAGATTGTGTCATAATGTCGCCGCAGTATGATAGGCACTGGCGGAGAATACGGCCCTGGCGGAGGAGGCGGCCCTGGTAAAGAAGAGTATCTGCTTGACCCATCGTCGGATTCCTCGTTGTCGTCGTCCACGTGGGCCTGGTATTGCCGACGATCTGGCCAAGATGGAGACGACGGAGGAGACGAAAAGGGATCGTCATCCGAGTGGTAATAGCTCATTCTCAGTGTCCGCGGTTGTGAAAGCACCAACTCAGAGTGATTCTAGAAACTCGTCAAATTCAGAGCGCAGAAGGAAGGAATCAGAAAAACAAAATTGTCGGAGAGGTCGCTCGCCAATGAGGCCACGCACTCAGCTGGCCCCACCTTCTGCTGCTCTTGTCGAACCACACACCATTGGGCTGAACACCTTTTCAAGGTTGCAGCGGCGCTCCGCGGCATAAGCACTATTGGTGTAGCCAATTTTTGTTTTGCATATCGAAATGTACATACGAAGCCAGGTAGTATTGCATAACGGTTGGCCCGGATAATAGCATTTATTTCGATGGATCGTGTACATGGGATAGTTATAAATTACTATTTCGGCCCACTTCCGACCAACAGACACCTGGTGCAACCTCACCTCAATCATTACACGGTTGAAGGCAAAATGGATAACTCGCAGGACGGCCCCGGAAAGGGCACGATCCTGGTGACTGGCGCAAATGGCAGCTTGGGAAGCACGATGGCGTCCCAGATCACGTCGACGGCCGAGCTCGCAGCCTACCACCACGGTCTCTACGCGGTGCGCGACTCCAAGGCGGCGCCCGTCCTGAGGACCGCCGTCGCGCAGCACGGGAGCAAAGACACCAGCCCGCACACCCACGACATCATCTCGCTCAACCTCGCGGACCTGGACAGCGTGCGCGCCGTGGCGGCGACCATCAACTCCCGGGTTGCAGCGGGCGAAATCCCGCCGATCCGGGCGCTGATCCTCAACGGGGGCTACCTCGAGTTCACCTCGCAGTCCTGGACGGCCGACGGCTTCGACATGACGTTCGCGAGCAACTACCTGGGCCACTGGCTGCTGACGGTTCTGCTGCTGCAGAGCATGGACCGCGAGGCAGGCAGGGTGGTAGTGGTAGGGAGCGAGTCACACGACCCGCACAACCCGAAGAGCAAGGCGCCGTTCGATGGTGCCCGGTGGTTGGAGTTCATGCGCGACGGGAGCAGTGAGTCTGTGGCTCGGGGCATGTGGAGCACGTCCGAGGAGGACCCGAGCTACAGCGGTGGCTTCCGGCGGTACGGGGCGTCCAAGTTCTGCCAAGCTATGATGATGTAGGTTTTGTTCTGCCCCCTCCTGCTCGCCGCGAGGACAATTCGTGTTAACATGGACGCCAACAGCCCCGAGCTCCAGCGGAGGCTCGACACGGACCCCGCGCTGTCTAACATCTGCATCCTCGGGGTGGACCCGGGTTCCATGCCCGGCAACCTCACGCGCCGTGGGCCGTGGTTCATATGGCTGCTCATGTACAAGCTGATCATGCCGTGGCTGGCGCCGCTCATGGCCTGGCTGCAGCCCAACGGCCCGCTGCGCACGCTGAAGCTCGGGGCGGCGGACGTGATCGCCGGTGCGTTCCGGGGGTCGCCGCCTCCCAACGGAGGGTATTTCTACGGGTCTCGGGTCGAAGAGATGACGGCCGAGGCCCAGGATGTCAAGAAGAGGGAGAGGCTCTGGGTGGAGACGGTCGGGCACACGGGGCTGAAGGAGGGCGAGACCAGTCTGGAAAAGTGGATGTGAGAGCAAGAGGCACTTCCGGGCTGTTGGCAATGTTCATTGTTCCTTGCATATAGATGAAAGTTCACACACGGAGACGGAGATACTTTTGCCATGAGGCATTCAGCTGAATTCATCATTGTAATCTATTTCACTGTAGATCATCGACAGTGTTGAATCTGACCCCCAAAGAGCCTAGGTGGAATCGTGTAATTTTCGAAGATTGGTATTATATTATTATCTCTGGCTAATGGGGCGGGCTGTGCTGAGATAAATGTTTTCAACAAAATACAATGGCTTGGGAGTCTACGCCGGATATACCTTTTGTCACTTCATAAGCGAAATGAACCGAGAACTTTTGGCTGAGGCGCTATGTGGTGTTATTCTCGGACAGCTGGAGTGAATGCCTACCCACCAAGGTGACTTGTCACATGTGGACAATTAACAAAGTTTTGGCATTCAAAACAGCTATGTGACTGAGAATTTGAGCAGGCTTGCGACTGAAGCTCTACGAAAAGGATAGGGAGCCGATAGACTTCCGTTTATGTGGTGTTATTCTTTTCGAGGATAGACCATAAGCAATTTAATAAACTTTAGATTTAAGGGTGGCACCATGATCTTGGTGTGCACTGACTTCAGGATGAGAGAGAGTAACGATACTTCTAGGCGCATAGATTGCTCTACCACTCAGTAATGGACTATCACTTGACAAGTAGTCTATCCAACACTGTAGCCTCTTCAGAATGTCCCAGAATTCCCTCGCGTGACTGAGCACAGATTAGACTGTATCTTTCTATGAGTCAACCAACCGATTTGGAGTCTCTTCCAGTGTAAGCCTTCCCAAGAGACCTTTTTCTGATCCCAAATGAGCCCCCACATGTAAGACGTGTATGTATGTCGTCCCGCAAACCACGCCCATCCCAAGGGCGGCCATCCAGCGCTTGGGGGCTCCCGCCCGCGCCCATTCCATACCAGACCAGTTCAGTCGTCCATGCAAGACACCAGACGCCAGCCTCCCCGATGCAAGGGGGTAGAATTCCTGAAAATTACCAACCAAAACCAGACCCGTTCAACTAATCACAAGACGCCACCGTCCAACCATACCAAGAATTACGAGCTCTCCTCGGCGATCCGCGCCTCATCAGGCGCCACGGCAGCAGAGCTCACCCGCCCGTGGTACCCAGGGGCGCCGCCGCCGTCCGCGCCGTCATTGTCATCAACCCCCCAGCCAGCGGCGCCGGGGCCCGCGGACGAGTCGACGCTGCAGCGCGGGCTGATCCCCGAGAAGCTGCTGCGGGCCCCGCGGCTGAAGCGGCGGCTGCGGCCGAACTTCATGGTGAAGGTGCCCAGCATCTCCTGGTGGCGCAGGTTCTGCTCGGTCAGGGGCCGCTCGCTGGGGTGCAGGCGGCGCTGGAAGCCGCCGCCGAAGCCGCCGCCGTTGCCGCCGGACTTCTTGAGGATCGACTTGGGCGGGGAGTCGCGCTTGGGCGAGGCCTTCCTGCTCGAGGAGTCGCCGCTCCCGCCCTCCTTGGCGCCGTTGCTGCCACTACTGCCATTGCTGTGGGCGGGGTGGCGGTTGTTGTGGGATGCGTTTGAGCGCCACGAGGTTATTTTTGAGAGGTTGCCGGTCAGACGTGACGAGGTCTTGGAGATCGGGACGCTGGGCGTCGGCGAGATGCCTGCTGGTGTGCCTGCTGCTGCTGTGGTGTGTCGTCGCCGTCGTCGCTGCGTGCGGTTGAGGAGGAGGAGGAGAAGGATTTCCGCACCATGCGGTGCCAGGTCTCCCGGATTGCCATGTTGGGGTTTCCCGGGATTTGTGTATGTTTGTGTGTGTGTGTAACTCTCTGTATATGCTGTTCGTCCGCTATCTTGGTTTGGTGGGATGTTGACTCGTGCTTTTGGGTGGCGAGGTTCGTGGTTGAAGCTTCTGGGATGAATGTCCGGGGTAGGTTCGTTGGGTTGATGCGAGGGCGTTTGTGCCAGTCCGGCGCTTTCTGAATTGAGAGTGAGATAGGGAAAGCTTGGGAGGGGAAACCAGTTTGGTCTCTTCGAGTTGGGAAAGTCGACGGCGAGGGATCGCGTTTGGTCGGACAAAGGAATCAAAGAGACGGACAAGAGGCGGACAAGCAAACGGGCCCGGCGTTCACGCGGGAGAAGGGCGTCTTGTAATGTATACGACGGGGCCGGCCATGGTCCATCTCTATCTTGGGTATCTACCACCACCCTACCTGCCCTACACTACCACCCTACCACCTCGGCCGTGGGGTGGACTCGAAACGCATGGTACACACATTATCCATTCTAGCCTCTGGGGCTAGGCGAAGCCGCCCACATCCACACACCACCCATATACCCGAACGCCTCCCGGGCAGATGCTGCTTCCCGATCGGGCCTTGGTCCCCTGCCCTGGGCCCAGAGCCACTGTTTCGGCGAGTCGCCGTCCTCCTGACGTTCCGCTGTCCCTGCCGCCTGCTGCCCTCCGCCTCTGGCTGGCTCGCTCCAACATCGGCGCTTTCTCCCAAAAGTTCGTGGTTGCAGCCACACGGTGGGGTGAAAACTCTCTTGTCCCTCACTCTGCCTCAATGGGGCCGCGGTGGACCCGCTGGGTTGGCAGGGGGCACCTAGATCGCGCCCCAGAAGCTCAGATCGGGGGACCAGGGCCTAGAACGAAGGGTCGAGGCCGAAGGGGGACCAGTAGGGCAGCCAGGTCCAGCTGGAAGGGGGGAGGGGGAGGGGGGGTGCGCCTTCTGGAGAAGGGCGGGGTGGAGTGGCTCGAGCGTAACGTCATTTACGGGGTCACCGTGGCCCGTGGGCAGACGCATCCTGGCCATCCTACACGGTACATGGCGTTCTGGCCCGAGTCTGGGCTCTCACTCTCTGCACACCCCAATGTGTGTATGGTGTGTTCGTTTGTTCGCTGCAGGATATGCAGGATATGGATGTCCTGCATGTGGTCTACATACAGTTCCTGCTGCATGTCGGCAGAATCTTCAACACACATAATAAATCTCGCACGCGCGTAGCCGCGGCCTTGTCTGACAGCTGTCGTGTGACCGCGTCAGTTCGCATCTCTGTGTCACCCGCACACGACACACTCACTGCGACATCCAGCCTGCAATCCCACACTGTCTCTTCTCGTATCTCCTTCCGGTGCCACCTCCCGAGACCAGGGGCCGGCAGGCCCACGGCTGAGTTTTGCCGCAGAGTGTGAGCGTCTAGAAAGGCAGCCACAGCCGTCTACCCGCGAGCTTCCCCTTCCCATCACACGCTGACCTGCAGAAGGTGGGATGTCAAGAAAGAATCCAGCACTTTGGATTCAACGGCACAAGCGCACACCCCGCACAGGGCTCGCTAGAAATATCTGCTTTTCTTGCATATGGTGTCTCGGCCTCGTCCAGCTGGTGCCAGGATCTACCCACTTGCTGTCTGGTGGTTGCAACCAGTGGCAGCTTGGCGCGCTACTCTAAGCCCCCTCCCCCACCCCTTCGAGCCCTTCTCGCTTTGTTGCGATGGTGTGTGAGTGTATGCGGGTGTGTGTGCTCGGCTTCGGTTTCGACCGTAGTGCAGCCCGGCAGTCCCTGGTGCTGGGCCTTGCAGGAATTCAACTCCCAGGGGGTTTTCATCCCCCGTCTGGCCTGTCTCCCGCCACCCGTCGGTATCGGAAGCGGGACCTTGACGATCTTCCCAGGGTCGCATCCCGAAAGCACTGATGGATCACAACGTCCGTCCCAGATAAGCCTGGCTGCGCGAGTCGGCAGCCTCATGTAGAACTGTTCGCATATCTACCTCTCGACTCACAAGCCAGCTCCTCAAATATTGCTGACTGGCGGCACGGGAGTCTCGGTCAAGCAAGTTCACTAGTGAAATATTCAGGGGCCAGGCCGTGTTATTCCCTACGCCTGGACTACACACAAAATAGAACGTGGTTTGATCCCGCCTCGACACAAAAAAGCACGGAATCTGACTGTCATCCCGTCACGACACGTTTACGCCATCCCGTCGCTTCATCCAATTTCGAAATAAGAATGATGAAGACGGGGTGCGATCACGGCCCACCCGAGCCCAAGAATATCAAACCCAACTCAACGAGCTAGGCACTCTCCCCCGAAGACCCCTGCGCTGCCCAAGCCCAAGCCGCCCACCGCGGTCAGACCCCAGGCCAGGGCAGCAGCCTCCCAGTCAACCTCCTGACTGGGCAGCGAGTCACCCTCTGCGCTGGCTTTCACCTCCTCGACGGAGGGCTCGTAGGTCCCGTCGCCGGGCTCCTCCTCTGGGTCCTGCTTGACCTTCCTGGGCCGGCCCCTGCGTCGAGGCGCCGGCGCCCCGCGGTTGTCCTCGCCGTCGCGGCTGGCCACGCTGCTGACGCTGGGAACTCGCGCTTTGTGCTGCCTACTGCTCCGGCGGACGGACCCGGCCATGGACACCTGGTCGTCATCCTCCGTTGCCTTTCCTGAGACATGCTCTCCATGAGCATCATCGTTGGTCTCATACAGCGGCACAGCTGAACTGAGAACGTGACTTGCCCTAAGAGATCGCACGGCAGCCCAGACTCCGATGCTCAAGCCACTGAGAAGTACATCGTAGCCGACGGCTGCGACAACAGGGTGGTCCGCCATTGACCCCAATAGCTTGCCGGAGGCCGTCCTCGCCCGTTCCCACTTCGATCGCTCCTCGACGTCCCACGGCAGGAACTTGCTATGGCGGTGGTAGTGGGAGTCGGGAAGGTTGTACCTGAGGCCGTTGAAGGTCGCCGTGCCGTGCAGTACGAGACTCAGGGATGACATGAGCCTGAAGAGGTCCGTGAAGGCAGAATTCGCCTTTTCGGGGTGGGGATGAACTAGGCCCCATGAGACGGGCGCCAGGCCTTGCAGGATCAAGGGGGCAAACGTCAGGCCTCTCGCTGCGGCGACGACGCGGTTGAAGGAAGGGGTGTCCGCCGCGTATGGCAGGTAGAAGAGGCCCGCATAGCTAAGGGAGATGGACAGCAGGAAGAGGCCCGGCTTCAGAGACCAATTCTGAGGTTTGGGGGGCGATATGGTGTCGCGGACACGAGCCCATCTACACATGCAGTAAATCAGTAAACTGAGCACAATGCCTGGGCGAGTTCGAGGTCTAATTTACCTCGTGGATGGTGTCTCGACCGCAGGCAAAGGTGTCGGTGTCAACAGCAGCCACATAAAACAGGTTCTGCGCAAAGGATAGGTTGACCAAATGGGCGAGACAGAGGAACGCGAAAAGGTTTGGAATCTTGCGCCTCATTCCCTCGATTGCCAGGAGTACACTCCAGGGGACTAGAGCCAGGTCGATCTGCTGTCCCCACCAGAGCCGGCGTGCTTTCTCGGCAACAATCTCGAAGGCATCGTGGTAGATTGGCGTGTCTGCAAGCCAGCGAATCCTGTAGATTGCAAGTTCAGTGGCGTTCGGGTGTGCGCCGTTTGTGAAGTTTGTGGTGCCGTTCCCAGAGACATCGTCGAGGAGGCTGATGAATTGAGAGTCAGCTTGTGAGTAACGTTGATTAGAAAATTCCAGGGGTGACCAACCCGGGTGGAGTCTCAGGCAAATAACCTCTTGCATCAGCCCAGACCTGATATGAGAGTTGAGTGTACGTGTAGGCGGAGTAGATTGCAGTGCCGAGACTCAGCAGTGCGAATCCGGAAAACAGAGGCACGAGCTTCCTCCGCCTGTCCTGCCGCAGCCTTACATCCTGGGCGGGAGAGAGAGACTTGTATGAGTGGACGAGGCTGCGCGCGACGCTCAAGGTGAAGTAGACGGCACTCGAGGCGTGGAGAGCCACGAGAGCTATGCCGGTGTAGCTGCTACTGAATCAGTGGCGTGCAAGGGTCTGTCTGGCTATCCATTCGAGGAACCCACTCACCTCAACTTCGGCTCGATTGGGACCGGCGCCATGGTCACGACGTTCTTAGACGACAACGTAGGTGTAGCGATGAGACAGGAAACGGCGTCGAACGCGACGCTTCAGCAAGAGACGCGCGTTTCCACGCTTCACATGAAGCTGGAACGGTCGAGGCAGGATCGCGCGCCTGTGATTGCCCCAAGCTAGGGTGCAGGCAATGTACTGGTACCTCAGATAGGCCAAAGCCCGCGCAGGTGTAATGTAGCGCTACTTTAGCCAATCGCAGGGTATGTAATAGACAGCACCCCTGCCAGAGCTCAGAGCACCCCGCGCTTCTTCAGTGACAGGTTGCTGCATCTGCAGTACCAGGGCACTTTGCATCATCTCCATCCCGCGACCAAATCGTCCAGCATCAGACTGTGGTCCCCGGAGGACCTCAAACTATTACAATGTATCACCTCGCCAAGGGTCTCTACCTGCTGGCGACCAGCAAGGAAGGTACATAATCAAGCATCTCCTCTCCAACATGTTCCTGGTGGAAGCTATTCCCCCCTGCCCTTGCAGCCAGCTAACCTGCTCCCTCCGCCCGTACAGAATATTCCGTGATCCTCCTCGGCCTCGACAATGCCGGCAAGACCACCTTCCACGAGCAGGTCAAGGCGCTCTTCCTGCCCGACAGCCCCGAGCCCAAGCTCAACACGGTCCCCACCGTGGGCCAGAACGTGTCGACCATCTCGCTGCCCGACATGTACGTAAAACTGTGGGACGTGGGCGGCCAGCTGTCGCTGCGCAAGCTGTGGCAGAGCTACTACGCCTCGTGCCACGCCATCATCTTCATCATCGACAGCACCGACATCGGCGACGGCCGCCTCGACCACGACCAGACCGGCCGACTGGACGAGTGCCGCCTCGTGCTCGAGGACGTCCTGCAGAACAGCGAGACCGAGGGCGTGCCGCTGCTGATACTGGCCAACAAGCAGGACAGGGAGGACTGCGTCGAGGTCGTCCGCATCAAGGAGGGTCTGGTCAAGAAGGTCTTTGAGGGCGAGAAGGCGAGCAGTATCCGCGACTCGAGGGTGCTCCCCGTGTCGGCGCTGACGGGGACTGGCGTTAGGGAGGCGATAGAGTGGGTGCGGTCACGGGTGAAATGGAATAAGGAGTCAAGGCCGCCCGTGATGCGGTGATGTGTTGCCATCCTCGGAAAATTACAAGTTCAAAGCCGCTGTCTAGGGGCAAGGAGTTTCGGCATTGTTGGTTGGGGAATCACACAAGCTTGAGGGTGTTATGCGGGTCATAGAGCTCTTCGTCATACCAACAATTACTGAGTTGCATAGCCAAGGGGAATCCAGGGGTATCACGATTTTTTGTCTAAACCTCAACCTGCCTCTCATTTTCTGCCGACAGCTCCGCTAGCAATCCTCCCTTGTCTCTGCCATTGACGTCCTCCGCGAGCTTCTGGTCCACCAGGGTCGAGAACTCCTTCGCCTTGGTCAGCGCGACGCTCGCGCACTGCAGAAGCGCCACCGCGTCGACCGGCGTGCCCCCGAGCTTCGCGATCTGGCATATCTCGCCGTGCCTGTTGAGGCTGATGGTGCAGCTCCCGACGCGCACCTGCTCCTCGGTCCAGTCGGCGTCGACGAGCGTGATGTCGGCGTCGTCCCCGTAGAAGCTGAAGGTGACGCAGAAGGGCGAGTGCAGCCAGCTCAGCGGGACGGGCTCCCTCTCGGCGGGCGTGTAGACGGTCAGCACCTCGCCCTCCATGCTGGTGTCGGGCTTGCGGAAGTGCCGCAGCGACGCCACCACCGCCAGGCACGCGGCGTCGACCAGGTTGCCGTCGTGCGACAGCACGTGCAGGTCCACGCGGATCGACCAGCACTTCTGCCCCGCCACCAGGCACAGCGACTCCACGTCCAGGGCGCCCGACCGCCGCACCGTCTTCTCCAGCGTGCGCGAGAGGAGGACCTCGGTCTCGGTGGGGCGGTTGACCTCGAAGGCTGGGGAGGCCATGGGGCTGAGCTCGGTCACGATGTTGAAGACGCCGTCGAAGGGGCGGTCGGGGTAGGGGACTGTGACTTCGGCGGAGGTTCTGGCGAGGACTCTGGGTGGTTCAATTGGAGTCAGGTGGCTAGTCCTGAAGATTTGGAGGGTGCATGGGACCGGGACAGCATCTTACCTCGTTTTGCCGAGCTTCACCTCGGCGGCGCCATACTCGTCGCCGAAGCTGAGCTCGATCGGCCTGTAGTCGCCGAAGGCGCGGTTGTCGAGTCGCAACTGCTCCTGAAGGGCTTGCGTGACGAACGCCTTCTCGTTGAGGGAGGGTTCTGCTTCACGGGGCATTTTGAATCCGTGCTGGCCCAGAATCCTTTCAGGTGATACCTCTCATACCTGAGGCCGCAGCGGGTGTCGAAGCTTTGGGGCAGCTAGGCACTTGACCTTTGAGGAAAGTTTTGGGCCGCGGGGTGATCTCATCGCGACAAAGCGTATTCTGCCAGGCGGTGGGCCTTAATTTACAGGGTTGCACTGCAGGGGGGTTCTCAGGAACCCAGAGTTCGGCTCGACCGCGCGACTGCAACCTTCATAGACAACCACCAACACCTCCAAGTTCAGTGTCGCAACCCAGTCTCTTCTTGCTGCAACACTCAAATCTATTTCATCAGCTGGCAAGATGACTACCGCCCACAGACCGACCTTCGATCCCGCTCGTGGCAAGGAAACCCTTCGTGGCCCAGCCTACCATCAGCGTCTCCTGCCAGCGCACACCCAACTCAAGTTCCGGTAAGCTCATACACACAGGCTCTTGTTCAATCTCAGGCTTGTCCGACTGACTCTTGAATGAAGGAAACCAGGTCAGGGCGGCAATGCCGATCGCGACACCCGCGACCTGCGCGCAGAACTCCTTGCCGCCGAGCAGGCACACCATGCCAAGCTGACCGGCGGCCCTGCCCCATCGAGCAACAACGACGACGAATCCTCAGAGCCCACACCCGCCAGCCGTGGCCCCAAGCGAGCGCTTGAAGCCGGTTCCACGGCAGACGACGATGAAGACCCAGAGGCAAAACGGCGGCGGATAATAGAGGAGACACGGGACATCGATGCGGACGACTCAGACTCTTCGTCCTCCGACAAAGACGACGATGATGACGATGACTCCTCGGACAGCGATTCGGACAGCGACGACGAGGAGGCGGAACTGCAGCGAGAGCTCGAGCGGGTGAAGCGCGAGAGGCAGGAGAAACGCGAGCGGGAGGAGCGGGAGAAGGCCGCCGCGGAGGCGGAGCAGCGCGAGAGGGAGATTGCGAAGGGGAACCCGCTGCTGAACAACAACGGCGGCGGCGCCAAGACCGACTTCAACCTCAAGAGGAGGTGGGACGACGACGTCGTGTTCAAGAACCAGGCGAGGGGCACGGAGGATAAGAACAAGAGCAAGGAGTTTGTAAATGACCTGCTGAGGAGTGACTTCCACAAGCGGTTCATGAGCAAGTATGTGCGGTAGACGACGGGCACTTTTGGGGACTGATGGATGGGAGACAAGACAGCCGATTGCGAAAGTGACTCGACACAGCGCTCGGAGGAATGATGAGCATTCTGGGGATGCCGTAGAAAAGGCGCACATATGTGCCTGATCTCTGGCGGGTTCACCTTGGTTAGTGAGCTGGACCTTTCAAGTTGGTAGCCCGTCTCAGCCAGGAGGACTAAGAAGATTCGGGCATAATCCGTTGAGGTCATTCCAGTTTTGGCTAATAATGAGAGCCGGGCTTCATCTTGGCCCAGCTCATTATTGCATGGTGATATCAGAGATACGAGCGACATGGAACAGATTTGATATTATAAGACAACGCAACCAAGATCTTTTCACTGTGCATCTGATGGAATTTTGTGCCTCCTTCTGTCTAAAGCCGCGGCAGCCTTGTCGATGGCAGCAGCACTCCGTTGGATGGCTCTCACACTGCATATAAGGATCCCTTTCGTGGCACGTCCAGGTTAGCAATTCTAAGTTTGCGGTACCTTCACAGCATCCAAGGGGCTGAGCTCTGCAAGACGTACCAGCGGGAACGACCACCCAGGGTGCGTTGAACCCAACGTAATATACCCAAAAATACAAGAACTCGGGTCGGCTGTAGACGAGCCCCCTGTGGCTCTCATTAACGTAGCACGTTGAGTAGTACAGCGCCACGCCGTACAGATGAGCCACGCTCACGATGATCTGGAGGGGGTAACGCAGGCCGCCGCCGCGAGTGATGGATATTGCCGTCGCGAAGCACAGCGGGCCCCATACGGTCTGAATGTTCCACTGGTTAGGAATGTGATACACAACGAAAAGTTGAGGCTTGGAGATAGTTCATACTGCCGTGATCGTCTCTACACAGATCAGGAAGGGGTCCGAGGTCAAGTACCTCGAGTCCGACAGGGCGTACTCTTTCCACAGCTGGGCGAAGAGGTCGTTCGAGGCAGCCAAACTGGTATGGTTCACGGCGAAATATCCTTTAAATCCCGGGCATTATGTCAGAAAATTCCCTAGTTGATTCGTCGTGATATGTCACCATTGGGCCCATACCTTCAAAGCAGCAGTGGAGAGAGCCGCCTTCATTCTGACATTAGCGCGAAAATATCGCCCAAAGACAAGAACGTGGGCAAAAAACTCACAGAGGATAAACCATCCAAAAATGAACTTGTCAGGCCGTTTCAACTGGGAGTTGAAACGTGTCGCGAGCCATAGCGCGGTGAAGATGGTGATGCTCAGGAGACTGGAGAATCTCACAAGCAGCTCATTGAGAGAGCTGGCATTGGGAATATAGTGCGGTATATCTGCATCCGGGGGGAAGTATGGGTGACCCGGGACCGAGAATGTCTGAACCATGGCCACTGCGTACAGAACCAGTCGCGTCTTGCTATCGTACCGACTTCCTCCCAGGTTCCCCAGAGCGCCTCAGGCCTGAAGACATGTTGTGGATTGCTTTGATCGTGACAGGGCCTGGGGCAAGAGCACCGGGGTTAGGGTTCATCCAAACAACCAATTCAGGGGCTTTGTTTACTCGACGGCACCGAAATTGGAGCTCAGAGCTGGCCAAGCGATATCCAATGCTCTCATGTCAACAATTTTTTTTGGACAACTTGGTCCCACTTTCCCAACTTTCCTGGCCTAGGCATTCATTATGTCTTTGTTAAGCAGTTTGGGCGCATCAGCCGGTCACACCTACACGGCTGGTCCAGTACGAGGTCTTGTCTCATAGTTCAAATTTGTGATCAGCTGGCTCTCGTGCTGAGTACTCTATCTGTTGTTGTACCTCTTAAGGAAATCTATAGATTGGTAATAATTATTATTTAATTTTATTGGATTTAGGTTAGATTTTGACGTAAAGGCTTATGATTAGGAGTTTCTCAAATGATTGATCCAAGCCTGATGCTCGCGAGGGAGTTGCTTTGGCCTGTTCATCTAGAAGTCGAAATCGAATGGTATCTGATCAGTAATTTTGCCATGCAATTGGTCTCGAATCCCATTAGTATTTGGACTGAGACGGAGCCTCCACACTGATCCTCAGCCAATATCTATCCACCTTTAGAGGGTGGCAGGGAGCATATAACTGCTGTGGTGGATAGCCTTTCGTGACCATGGGTAAATAAATTCTGCTTTACGACTGGAAAATATCATCTCCCCTGTATCATGTTTTGATGTGGATGGTAAGGAAGATTGAACACACTGGCATTGCAAGAGGCTGGCCTGTGACGTCGCCCACTGTCCATGGTCCTTTCTCTGGTTGGCGGTTCGGTCTATCGAGGTGTGTAACGATTGTGAACTGTCACTTGCATGGCAGTCAGCTGATATCATCTTGCAGCCTGTGGTAACTCAGCCACACTGCGATACATTGAATGGGTCAAGAGGATAAATCATCTCTTTTGCATCTCCCACTTATCCAAAGCATCCTAGGATTAAGCTGTTCTTGCCATATTCGTTCGAAAACAGCTTCGTTGCGCATGATGGCACAACAAGGAGGCACATATCGCCCTGAAGCTCGAGGTATATCTTCCCTCTGCGTCTTCACTCGTCAGCCTGTGTAACTTTTAACAGGAACTGACGCTGCTGCGCCATCGGAATCTCCGTCCCGACCATAAGAATGTGATGATGAGGAGAAGACACTGCAAACAGAGTCCTCCACGGAAGGACGTGGAGACATAGCCGGTAGTCTCGCCAGCCTTAAGCGGATGTCTAGGAGCTGACATCACATGGCGTGCAGAAATCACATCCAAGAGGCGTTGTCATAATCAGGGAGAGAGCGATGGCGGACAATGGGCCCTTGTAACACCTGCCGATGCTGAAAATGGTCACACATCACACATTCAGGGAATTTCGAGTCATTTTGATATCACGCTTGGTTGGGGGACGTGGAAATTCACGCTGTTCAGCTGGGACCTCAGTGTCAGACGGGAAGCTGCGGATTCTTCGCAACCCACGACTCAGACAAAGTAATGACGGAAGGATTTCGGAGAGCCAGGAAGCACAGCAAATGTGCGCTACAGACCATGGCGGGTACTTGCAGGCCGATCAGATCCTTTGGAGTATCACGTTAGCCCCGTAACCGAATACTCTAATTAATGCAATTACAGTGCATTGTCAGGATTGTCTCACCAGGGGGCTTGCTGCTTCGTTGCCGCGTCAGATCAATAACACAAGTGTGGCATAGGTAGCCACATAGCATATTACGACCCAGAATGTCTCAGCCACCGAGTGACTGGTGTTTTCTGAGCCTCACAAAAGTCTGAAGAATCAGGAGATCTTTTTCAGTATCATTTCAGGGTCTTATCCTTGAAAATGGCGTGGTACCAATAAAAAAGCCTTGTCCCAGAACCTCACCATGTTGAAACGCGCAGGGAGACCAAACAGCTAGAACCTTAACGTGCAGCCCATGATGTCGAAAGACGGTTTTCGACTAGGTGCTTCCCAATGGGCGGCTGTGCTCGCAATACATGCCTCGGTGTGCTTCGATTTCGTACTATAATTTGAGAAGGTTATCATCAAATCTTGTGAGAGGTTTTCAGATGATCAATGATGATTATACTCGAGCAACCAGACTCAAGTCTTTTTTTTTTTTTTTTTTTTTTTTTTTGATACATTCTGGCTTAATCAAGTCAAGTAATTTGCTCTTTCCCCTGGAGCATTTCAAACCAATCTGCTGGCAAGCATTTCCCGATTCCCGAAGGATATGACATCCTCCAACTCAGCACGCCAAATAATCAAGGAGAAGGTTTAAAAATTTTCTTTATTCATTCCGTGCTACATGCAAAGAAACCTCCTTTAATTCATTTCCTCGCCATCAACGTACCAAAGTGGGCGACCAATACTGTGGACCTAGCTCGGAGGGGACCCTAGATTATCTGACCGGCTCTTGGAGATACGCTATAATGTATTTATCCAAGGCTTCGTTTCATGGCGCCGTGGCAGAGTGGTCTAATGCGATAGACTAGAATTACTCACATGCGGGTTCTGGTTATCTATTCTCTTCGGAGGCGCATGTTTAAATCATGCCGGCGTCAACACTTCTTGCATTAATTCCTTATAACTACCATACTTAATAAAGTAATATTAAGTAGCTTGTATGTGCTTGTAAATGTTTTGCCTTGCAGCACTCTTAATACTTAACTCTTAATTATATAAAATTAGCTTTTTTAAAAAAGTAATTTATAATTTAAATAATTTTTAATTTAATTTATTAAAAGATATATTAAATAAATTAATTTTAATAATAAATATATATTATATTTTTAAAATATTTTAAAATATATTAATAATTTATTATTAATTATAATAATAATAATAAGTTATTAATAAATAAATTTTAACTTTATAAGTTAAGCGTTTAAATTAATAAAAATATATAAGAAATATTTTTATAATTAAGTAAATAAAGTTAATAATTTTATAAAGAAAATATTTATAAATTATCTTTATATTTAAGTTATTATTATATCCTTTATAAATATTGCTTGCCTTAATATGATATTATCTTATTAGCTTATTATAAGGAGACATGATGTTGATAGAATTCCTGTTAGTAAGCAGATGAAGATGAAAATTCTCTTTCAACAGGCTGATAAGGTTGTGGGCTTGCCCAGGAATGCAGATGCGTCATCGCCGGGTGTGCCAAGATGGTGAAGGCTAGGCATTGCCTTTGGGAGTGCTCAGGTTTGCGGCTCACGGCACCCTGCCAAGCCTAGGCGGTGGAATAAACTGGGTCCTTAGACTGGGTCCTACCGCAGGTCTCTGGACACAAAAGGCACACCGATCCCCACGACCTTGCGATTCGTCTGTGCAAACCAACTCTGATATCTTTCTGGACAGTATCACAAATTTTCCCATCATATCGTGAACCGGATTATTGAATCTACTGCGGCTGTAACGCGATCAATTGGCGCTCCGGATATACGTCTCGCCCTGCTGGCTTCTCTAGGACTATCTTGCCAGTACATTCTACGATGGGAAAGGAAGTCGTTAAGCCTGACCAAGACCATGTGTCTGGCCAGTCCAATAAGCCATTGTCAAGGCCCGCGCATGCCCTTACCTACCGTGAGGTCGCCGAGGAGCTCAACGCCGATCCTTTGAATGGCCTGTCTGCTGATGAGGCTAGACGGCGGCTCGAGGAATTTGGCAAGAATGATCTGGGCGAGGCCGAAGGTGTCCAACCCCTCAAGATCGTTATTGCTCAGATAGCCAATGCCATGACCCTGGTAAGTGTCTCCATTTCCCTTCACGATAATCATCAGGCCAGCTGACACTGGATGCTGGCTACACACAGGTCCTCATCCTGGCAATGGCCGTCAGTTTTGGTATCGAATCCTATATTGAGGGCGGTGTGATCACCTTTGTGATCCTCCTGAACGTCATCGTTGGCTTCTTCCAGGAATACTCTGCCGAGAAGACGATGGACTCACTGCGCTCTCTCTCGTCACCTACTGCCAATATCGTACGCGGCGGCGAGTCTATGGTTGTGCCCTCTGGCGAGATCGTTCCTGGCGATTTGGTCGAGATCAAGACTGGTGATACGATTCCTGCCGACGTGAGGTAAGCCTAGGTCTAAGCCTTCTGCTTGTTGCGCCCTACATCTCAAGTCCACGCCGAACTAGTTTCTGTCTTAATCTCTGCGTCCTCCTGCACTCCGCTTTTCATGTGCCGTGACTGACAGTGACATAGGCTGATTGAAACCGCCAACTTCGAGACCGATGAGGCCCTTCTCACTGGCGAATCGCTCCCTGTCAGAAAGAAGGAGTCTGAAGTCTTCGAAGACACTACTGGGCCAGGCGACCGGATCAACGTTGCCTACAGCTCATCCAATGTGACAAAAGGCCGAGCAAAGGGCATCGTCTTCGCAACCGGGGTGTACACCGAGATTGGTGCCATCGCTTCTGCCTTGAACAAGAAGGACTCCAAGGTTCGCCCTGTCAAGCGCAAGCCAGATGGTTCTGCCAAGCCTCACCGGTATCTCGAAGCATACACCCTCACGCTTACCGATGCTGTTGGTCGTTTTCTGGGCGTCAACGTTGGCACTCCTCTGCAAAAGAAGCTGTCGAAGCTTGCAATCTTGCTCTTTGGAATCGCCATTGTCTGTGCGATCATTGTTCTCGGCGCCAACAAGTTCAACTCGCGGCAGGAGGTCATTATTTACGCTGTGGCGACCGGCCTGTCTATGATTCCTGCCAGCCTGGTTGTTGTTCTCACAATTACTATGGCGGCTGGTACCAAGCGAATGGTCAAGCGGAATGTGATCGTTCGCAACCTCAAGTCGCTCGAGGCCCTCGGGGCCGTGACAGACATCTGCTCTGATAAAACGGGAACACTTACACAAGGAAAGATGCTTGCCCGTGGTGCGTGGCTCCCGGGCTTCGGCACCCTGACCATTGAGAACTCCTCGACTCCCTTCAATCCGACAATTGGCGACGTCCGCTACGACGAACGCTCCCCGCGCAATCTCGACTTCAAGAAAGGTGGCGAGGCCTGTGGAAAGGTCCTGACGGTTGAGGAATTATTCCAACGAAGCCAGAGCAACCTCAAGGCGTTCCTGAACGTGGCTTCGCTGGCAAACCTGGCCACCATTGTCGAAAAGGACGGGCAGTGGCACGCTCGCGGTGACCCGACCGAGATTGCAATTCAAGTATTTGCTTCCCGGTTCAACTGGAACCGTCTGCGGCTGAGTGGCGACAATGGCGAGTGGTCCGAGGTTGCCGAGCTCCCCTTCGACTCAGATGTCAAACGCATGTCTGTGATCATGAAGAATGCTTCGGATGAGTACTTTGTCTACACCAAGGGAGCCGTTGAGCGCGTGATCCAGACCTGCACCCGTTACGCCCCTCAGGACTCGGACGAGTTGGTCGAAGTCACAGAGGACTTTAGAGAGGAGATTCTTCAAAACATGGCCGCTCTCGCCAGCATGGGCCTGCGCGTACTCGCATTGGCAAGCAAGCCCTACACCACCGGAAAGCCTGCAAAGGGCGACGAGGTGGACCGGGCCTCGGTCGAGTCAGAACTGGTGTTCCGGGGCCTGATCGGTCTCTATGACCCGCCTCGTCCCGAATCCGCCGTCGCCGTGCACCAATGCCACGAAGCCGGCATCTCCGTGCACATGTTGACCGGCGACCACCCCGAGACTGCCAAGGCTATTGCTATCGAGGTCGGAATTCTTCCAACACAGATGGAACGCGTGGCTCGTGACATAGCTGATGCCATGGTCATGACCGCCACCCAGTTCGACAGCCTAAGCGATGAGGACGTCGACAAGCTGCCGGTGCTGCCGCTCGTCATTGCCCGCTGCGCGCCGAGCACCAAGGTCCGCATGATCGAGGCCCTGCACAGGAGGAAGAAGTTTTGCGCAATGGTAACAATGTACACACTGAGCATGAAGAGGGTTTTCACTAATGGATTCTACAGACCGGAGACGGCGTGAACGACTCGCCTTCGCTTCGCCGTGCCGACGTGGGAATAGCGATGGGCCAGTCCGGCTCTGACGTCGCCAAGGACGCCTCCGATATTGTTCTGACGGACGACAACTTCGCGTCCATTGTCTCTGCGATCGAAGAAGGCCGTCGTATTTTCGACAACATCCAGAAGTTTGTCCTCCACGTCCTAGCCGAGAACATCGCCCAGGCCGGCACGCTGCTCGTTGGTCTTGCCTTCAAAGACGCCCGCGGCCTCTCCGTCTTCCCGTTGGCCCCCGTGGAGATCGTGTGGATCATCATGGCAACATCAGGGATGCCTGATATGGGCCTAGGGTTCGAGCGTGCTGTGCCGGACATTATGCGCCGTCCACCCCAGTCCCTCAAGACCGGAATCTTCACGCCCGAGTTCCTCGTCGACATGGTCGTCTACGGCCTCTGGATCGCCGCCCTGTGTCTTGGTAGCTTCACCCTGGTTGTTTATGGGTTCGGGAATGGTGATCTAGGCTCTGGCTGCAACGAAAGCTACAGCGATAGCTGTGACCTGGTGTTCCATGCTCGAGCGACCACATTTGCATGCCTCACCTGGTTCGCTCTGTTCTTGGCCTGGGAGATGGTCGACATGCGCCGCTCCTTTTTCCGCATGCAGCCAGGCTCCAAGAAGTATCTCACCCAATGGATTTACGACGTCTGGCGCAATCAATTCTTGTTCTGGGCTATCATGGGAGGCTTTGTTACGTTGTTCCCCCTCCTCTATATCCCCGTCATCAACACTGTTGTCTTCAAACACAAAGGTATCACTTGGGAGTGGGGCATTGTTTTCATTGCTGCGGGACTGTTCTTTTGTGGGGTTGAGACCTGGAAGTGGGGGAAGAGAGTCTTTTTCCGTCGTCAGTCGCGGAATCACTTGGGTGTTGCCTTCAAGGACATGGACATTGAGCAACGTGTCTTTGGCGAATATCTCAAAGGGGGCGACGACCACGACGACCGACGTCCGATGCTGGTTGACGGGAAGAGGGAGGCTTAGAGAGGCCACAGTAGCCTAATGTGCCCACACCGGAAGGAGACTGCAGAGCATCTGGCCACCTCCCGAAAGCGCATTGCCAATTTTATGGGGCTTCAGCCATGAATTCCAGGTCAAGTGAATGCCGCTGCACACGTGAGTTCCCATGGACGCGTGAATTCCCTTGCATACGTGCATGCAGTCTGCACGCTGTTATCATGCAAGTGGTGACTTACGAGAGCCTGACTGCTCCGATGTCCAGCACACTTCATGCCAGTCTACAAATATGGTTCACCCCACAGAGTCTGAGCGGTCAGAAGCCGAGTGCTACATCATCAACCAAAGCGTTCTTGAGGTCGTCTTGCGACGGGGTCCTGAACACGTGGGCTGCAGCTGGGCAACAACGCGGCGCATGGAAGTTTTGTGATATATGAGCAGCTCGTTTGGAAGGTCAGCAGAAGCAGAGTGACGGCTCGTGGAGCAAGGACTTGTGGATATATAGGTATGGAAACGGGGTCCTGTTTGGAAACGCGGACTTGGTTACCGCGGTGGCTGTAAGGGACTTGGGGAGACTGAACGAGGCACTACCTACTTAGGCATACAAGATCCATGATGATCTTTGTTGTGTTTTAACCATTTTCTCAAGAGTTTATTTTATACTATTTATATCATTCATTCGTGGCTGAATATCATCTGTAATTTAATGTCACACCTTTTTTTATAACCGGCGGGGGCTACACTAAATCCTTTACTGATCCGACCCGCAGTCGATCCACATAAAGTTGATCTTGAAATGATATTTCTGCCTTGAAATGTTACATTTTTGATAATGTGTGAGTATCATTTTGCTAGCATTTCGTTATAGTGTTGAAACTTTGATTAGATGTCAAAACATGATTGCATTGCGCGACCTAAACAACCCCCCTGCCCCTGGTAGGAAGTTCACGTTCTCCGTGCAGCATAACACCAATTTCTTTGACGTTCCCCAGATCATTTATACAGGCCTCATCTTTTTCCGCTTCAACCTCATCCATCCGTTGCCGCCAATAACCAAAGAAGAAGTCATGGAATGGAACCTTCGGTTCGTTGTACTTGGCTGTGAATTCTGCCACCAGTGATTTCAGACGTAGCGCTAGGTACTGGTCTTCCTCCTGGATCCCGACCACTTCGTCGGAGTCCATAGTGTCGATCATCTTGTATTCATCGGCAAGAATATCATGACATACGCCGAATCTGAGGTCCGCGAAATACCGATATATGTATTTGCAGCACGTGTGCTTCATTCCCAGGCATTGGGATGTGCTGATCCGAATAATGTCGGTAGCGATCTCATGAGCCCGATCATTCGTCAAGCAGGTCGCCATGGACTCTATGCCCTCATGCATTGTGTCAAGACAATCTGAAGTGTCTGAAGTGTTGTACTTCCAGCCCAATAATTTGAAAAATCTGTGGATGAATAGCGTCGTTGGAGTGTAAGCTTTCGGCGAGCAATAGCATATGCAAGAATCTGGTGAAGCATCGCTGATGATGGCACGCACATGACCGAATCGTAAGTGGTCCTCTGCAGTAATATGAGACCGATAAAGGCCCTCTCCATAAGCATCAGCTATTCGATGAATAACCTTAAAAATCCGAGCAGGGTGTTGTTGGTCGAGTAGCAATGCCCTTCACTCCAGACACTGGGATAGAGGAATGCAAGTTCGCGCCGTGATCAAGAAGCCAGGTAACCAGGTCTACTGCACCTTTCAAACGCCGCCGGTCGATCAATCCATACAGGTCAATCGTCATCAAGGGTGTGAATCCGTGGAAAGTCGTGCTTGGGCTCTGAAAGCCAACCTTGAGCAATGCTCATGCCAGATTCATGCCCAGACAGGCTGAATGGTAGAGGGACCCCGGTTGAACGTTGCGAAACCAGTGGGAGAGGTGATTGCCCTGATGGCGCAGCACTTAACTTACCTCAAATGCAGTGTCCTGAGGTATGTCTTGGTCTTCCAATCTGAACCTAGCGATCTCGTACATTGGGAGCCATTCACGGGCGTGGCACAGCATTCTTTTCCGTCGATCCGCTAAGGTTTGACACAGAAAGTCGATGATCCCATCACCTTGCGGCAAATCTCCGGTCGTCATCCTCGTGATTTCAATATTGATTGCCTCCCCCCCCCCCCCCCCCCCCCCCCCCCCCCCCCCCCCCCCCCCCCCCCCCCCCCCCCCCCCCCCCCCCCCCCCCCCCCCCCCCCCCCCCCCCCCCCCCCCCCCCCCCCCCCCCCCCCCCCCCCCCCCCCCCCCCCCCCCCCCCCCCCCCCCCCCCCCCCCCCCCCCCCCCCCCCCCCCCCCCCCCCCCCCCCCCCCCCCCCCCCCCCCCCCCCCCCCCCCCCCCCCCCCCCCCCCCCCCCCCCCCCCCCCCCCCCCCCCCCCCCCCCCCCCCCCCCCCCCCCCCCCCCCCCCCCCCCCCCCCCCCCCCCCCCCCCCCCCCCCCCCCCCCCCCCCCCCCCCCCCCCCCCCCCCCCCCCCCCCCCCCCCCCCCCCCCCCCCCCCCCCCCCCCCCCCCCCCCCCCCCCCCCCCCCCCCCCCCCCCCCCCCCCCCCCCCCCCCCCCCCCCCCCCCCCCCCCCCCCCCCCCCCCCCCCCCCCCCCCCCCCCCCCCCCCCCCCCCCCCCCCCCCCCCCCCCCCCCCCAAGCTTACCCTCATCTAGAACGATCAAGCCTCTATAGAGCATCGGTAGAAAGTATGGCCCGCGGGAGCCGAAACCCTGGGATTCTTCGATAGCAGGGAGCGCCGCACCGTATTCCATCAATTTCTCTTGCGATGTTATCATGTTGAAGGTGAAGCGCTGATCTTTGGGGCAATGAAATGGACCAGGAGCTTGACGCGCATCATAAGTGATAGCGGTGTACTACATACATGATATCAGCAAGTTAAAAGGGGACATTAGTTAACGACTGAAGGAACCCCGTAATTCTGTTACTCACTCGAGCCCAAAACTTTGTTACATAATTCCTAGGGACTCCGAGGTTCATGAGCTCTTTCAGGTATTGCAAGTAAATTGCGGCTGTGTTATTAGTGAAATCCATTTGACTCCCTAAGCAGGCAACCTGTCCTCCTGTCAGCACGCAACTTTGGTTGATGAATCAAAGACTAAATCTCCTCACATGAAGTACGCTTTCGCCATCCGTCGTGATGTCTGTTGGCCAGGCTTTTCCTCCCTCAAAAAGCTTCCGCAACCCCACCAAGCAATCTCGAAATGTCGGTTCAAGCTCCGGTGCAGTGAGCTTGTGCCGCATTGACATAATGGTCTCATGGACCAGATTGAAAGCCTCCGAATGAGGTCGATAAACCGTGCTTCGTATTCTGAAGTTTGGATAGACACTGAGGTCTCTGGCAAAGGAGAAGGGAGCACGGAGCATCTCGAGCTTGAATTGCAGTAGCAAGCTGAAGAACTTGAACTTCCGGGCGATGATATGCACTTTCTTGTGTTGGAATGAGCGACAGCATCCGCTTTCATGCTTTTGTGGACTATTCCCAGAAACAGGAGCACAGCGAGTCAAACAGTGCAGCCGATTGGTGCGAGTCAGCGTACGCCCACCCAGCTTCTACAGTACGCCCACCCAGCTTCCAGCGTTGGCCCACCCAATATAAGGAAATTGATTATACACGCTATAAAATATTAGTATTATGAAGTTATTAATAAAGCATAGCTATAGCTATCCTAAAGGGGTCCCATAATTACCTTAAAGGGGTCCCATAGCTACCCCTTTATTTACAACTTAAAAGTTACTTCTACCCTTTGCCGCCCTTTACCGCCCTTTACGGCCCTCTGCACCCCTTTAAGCGCTCTACAGCCCTTTAAGCGCTCTGCAGCCCTCTAGGCGCTTTGGGGGCTTTAAGGGCTCTGGGGGCTCTGGGCGCTCTGGGCGCTCTACAGCCCTCTAAGCGCTTTAGGGGCTTTAAGCGCTCTGGAGCCCTTTGGGCGCTCTAAGGCCCTCTGGGGGCTCTGGGGGCTCTAGGGGCTCTGGGGGCTTTGGGGCCCTCTAGGGGCTCTAGGGCCCTCTAAGCTTTTTAGGCTTGTATTTTTAAAGTATTGCTTAAATTAAAAAATAGCTACCCTAGCTTATTAAAAACCTTGCAATACTTACATTTTAGTGCGGATACAGCTAATTTTCCTTATACTAGGTGGGCCAACGCTAAAAGCTAGGTGGGCGTACTATAGAAGCTGGGTGGGCGTACGCTAACTCGATTGGTGCTGTGGTTGGATGGCAGTCTTCTTCTGAGTCACGTACCGGTTCAGGATAGACTGGCATGTAGGTGAGTCTTGGCCGGAGTTTGCCCACTGCTTTCCAAGACCTGTAAAATGTGTTTGAATAGATTTCTCCAACTTTTCCAGGCCCTCATCCAACGCATGGGTGATGGAAGGTCCCATCAAATCCATCTGCAGGGAAAGATAATTAAGACATAGCGGAAGCAAGAGCGGTTGAATGAGAGTCTACACTGCGTCGAAGCTCGTTGGTAAGGTCACTTGAGGAAGACAGTTATTAACCAGAATACATGGGTGTCTTCGGAAGAAAACTTGCTAGTTAATCACTAAGAGGAGCCCAGAAAGGGCCGAATGAAAATCGTTGAGCTGTATCCTGAGTGCATCCAATCGGTCTGCCTCGAAGGGGTACTGAAGCTTTCGCAGCACGACCTTACCGCGACTCCTCATCGATGAATGGGAAGGCACTGGTAGTTGGGAGTATTTACCATTCAGAACTTGTACGTCAGAGAAGCAATTTTCGCAAGCACCGAAGCACCCCGTCACTGCAGCGCGGAATGAAGCATCAGCGACTGGTCCGCTTCGCCATCGTTTCTCAACCACTTGAAGAAATATCTTTCATCTTCCGGTATAATCAGCAAGGATGCTGAGATCATTCTCGCGTGATTTATAAGTGCGACAACATGTAAGAAGCCCGTCGCATATCGTGATACCAAGGGATACAAGACCGGCGGACCCGGTGGCAATCAACACAAGATCCATTAAGGTTGGTTCTTTGGGACTTTTGGCAATACAAGGATCCGAAAGGATTGAGGAGACGGGGAACAAGGGGTAATGGGAAAACTGTGTTCAGGCGAGAATAAGTAGATGTAAGCATTGGGCCGCCATTTGAGCCAGTGAGACCAACTTAAGGCTTCCACAGCGAAGGCTCAGTCACATGGTAGTATTGAGAGCATTACACCACATGTGCATTACACAGCATATGGGGCTGTGTTCAAGTGGGGTAATCTGTGTTCAACATGTATAAATCTCCGCGTCGAGGACAGTGACGAGAAGATAGGAAGCGCTGAGAAGCTTGACAATCATTCGATGATTTAGTTCAGCAACATTATGTTATTACGTAGTGAGCCTTCCAACATGCGCGAGTTAATATGAGCAGAACCCCATAAGGTCGCTAGTACTACCTAGAGAAGGCAGTTTCAATAAAGCTGCCTACCAAAGGGAGGGGGGGGGGGGTATTAGAAAGCATTACACTAGCATTATGAGATAACGTTAAAATAATGTTAATATATAATTAATTTATTAATATTATTATAAAATAAATATTTTTTATAATTTAAATATAAGGGAAATATATTATTATTAATATATTATTAATATTAAAATATAACTCCTTTAATTTTTTTTTTTATTTTTAACTTAAATATTTATTTATTTTATATTAATTTATTTATTTATTATAAAAGGATTTATAAAAATTATAAAATATTTAAAAATAAAAATAAGTTAAAAGTTAATAAAATTTAAATTAAAGCTTTTAATATAATATAATTTATTAATAAATAATTAATGTTTTAAATTTTATTTAATTTTAATTAAGCTTAATATTTATTTAATATTTATTAATAATAATTATAATTAACTTTTTATTAATTTAAAAGGGTTAATAATAATATAATATAATTAAAAGTTATTAAAGTTTATATAAATTAACCTTTTTAATATTAATTAAAACTTTAATTTAATTACTTAAATATTTAATATATTAAAAATTAATAATTATAATATATATTAATAACTATAAACTTAACGTAATTAAAAAGTAAATATTTATTTAATATATTATTATTTAAAATATTTAAATATTTTTTATATATTATTTTAATATAAAAAATATAATCAATTTATTATAAATATTATAAAATATAAAATTTACTTATAAATATTAGTTTAATGCTTTATGATTTATAATTTAACTTAAAAATTAAGTTTAATTATTTTTATAATTATTAAAAAGCTTTTTATAAAGATTTAAAAATTATTAAAATTTAATTTAAATTAATTTATAATATAATAATTAAATATTAAATTATTAATAATAATGTTTAATTTTAATAAAATTAACTTTATAATAATATAAAAATAATTAATTAATTTAACTTAATAATAATAAAAAATAATTAATAATTATTAAATATATTAATTTAAAAAAAATATAAATTTTTATTATTTATAATTATTTAAAGTATTTATTATTTATTAATTAAATAATAAAGTTAAGTTTTTTTAAATAATTAAATTATTAAGCTTATTTTTTTAATAATAAATAAATAATAAAATTAATTTAAATAAATTTAATATTTTAATAAATATATTAAGTAAAAAAAGATATTAATTATTAAATATTAATTATAAATAATTATAAAAATTATATATTAATTAATTTTAATTAATATTATAATAATTATAAAATTATTATTATTAATATATTATTATATTTATTTTATTTATTTTAATTATTAAATATTATATTATATTTACTTTTAATATATATATAATTAATAATAAAATTAATTTTTTATTTAAGCCTTAATTAATTATATTATTAACTTTAAATTTATATTTATATTTAAAATAACTTATAATAAAATTTTTATAATAAAAATATTAAATTTATATTTAAAAAAGCTAAAATTTATATTTAAAAAAGCTAAAATTTATCTTTAAAGTTTTAACTTTATAATTTTTAAGCTTAATATTTACTTATAAATTTTAATATAATGCCTTTTTATTTTTTCTTAAAAATAAAAGTTTTAAATATTATTAAATATTTAATAAAGTATTTAAGAATTAATATTTATTAAAAGTAAAATCTTTATTTATTAAAAAAGCTTTTTTATATTAATTATAAAGCTTATTAATTAATTAATAAAAAATATATAAATAATAATATATTTATTTATTATAATAAGTAAATAAATTTATATATTTTAAAATATTAATATAATATTTATTAAATATTAAAAGCTTAAAAAAACTTAAAAATAACTTAAAAAAGCATTTATTATTAAGAAAGTTTAAGCTTTTATTTAAGAAAAATAAAAGAAAAATTAATTAATTAATAAAATAAATAATAAAATAAAAAAGTTAATTTATAATTAATTAATTAAATAATAATATAATAATTATAATAAAATTAAATATAATATAAAAACTTATAAAAAAGATAAAAAAAGATTTAATTAATTTAATTTTAATTATATTATAATAAATTTAATTTAATTAATATTAAATATAATTAATTTCTTTACATTAAATAAATATTAATCTTAATTAAAATTAAGTAAAGTTAAATAAATTAGCTATTTATTAATATTAATTACTTATTAATAAATTAAATTAAATTTATTATAATGTTAATTAATGTAAAATAAACATTAATATTAAGTTAAAATTAATGTAATATTAAATATTTTAATAGCTTTTTAATAGCATTTCGCTAAAATTATAAAATTTTAATTAATTGTTAAAATATGAGTGCATTACGTGACCCAGTCAGAAAACCCCGTCCCTCCTGGTAGGTGGGGATACCTTGCCACGGCCGCCTGCCCATCCACCAGCGGCGCAAGTCCCACACGTGGCTGCACGCTGTAAAAGTCCGGTGTAACATAATCGTAGGCTGAAGGCCGAACGTAAGCAAGGCACCCCGATTATGGAGTCCGTGAACACACGACTCCAGGAGCTGATCTGGGCCTTACACCTGTGAAACGAAGAATGGACTAGACACCTGCCAAACAATGTTCCGAGTATCAAGAAAAATCAAAGGCAGAGGAGAAAAGCAGAGACAGGCGGCAGGAGACTCTTTAGCAGGCAGTGGAAGTACGTACATCTCTGTCCCGTTGAAGAGCTGGGCAATGGCCACAAGCTCGTCATACCGGACGAGAATGTCGGAGCTTCCCGTGTCCAAGAGAGACATGTAGCGACCAGCATCGTCGAGAACTAAATATGCACGTGGTGAGCGAGCAATTCGTCGAACTTTGGAAATCGGGACGCCTTACGACCCCTGGTTAGGTTGACGGTCACGCCGTTGACGCGCAGCCCTTGCAACTCGATGGCCCAGCCTTGAGCTTGGAGAGGCAAGTCATCGTAGTTATAGCTCACTTGGGACCATTAGAAACTCGCCGAACGGCATCGCCTGGTAGGCGGCATGTTTACATACTTTGTGCTGTTGATGATATCACTATATGTGATGTCGAGTCCCGCGTACTCCGGCTCAATGTCACCCAGCGTCAACTTGCCCACCGGCTTGGAGTCAGGATCACCCAGGCGCGGCAGGCCTATAAAGAAAACAGGTTTCTTCACAATGCCGCCAGAGACGAGCGCGTCGAACAGCGGGGGACGATGGTTGAAGTATGCCTGTCCTCAGACAGCAGTCATGCTCAAACCAATGAGCCCGGCGAAGCTTCCACTTTGAAACTGGTTCCTTACCGCCGCGTAGATAAGTCCTTTCGGAAAATTAGTAATAGGGAAGCCATTTTGTGAGGGAGTTGGACATACCCGTGGCGAAATTGTCCGCGGTTATGCCGCCCAGTCCAACGTCCAAGAGACTCTGATTTCCACTTACCGGCCCCTCTCCAACGATTGTATAGAAAGACTCGTTTGGGACAAGACGTGTATTGTTCTGAGATCTTGTAAGTACCGAGAAAGTAGATCCATTGTTTGCGATATCAGATGGATGATCCGAAGATATCCATCCATCTAAGTCATCCAAGTGTGGAAATCAGAATGTCATGGAAATAGTACACGGGCTCACTTACATCGATCACAAACTGCTCCGGCAGTCCAAAGCAGCCACTTGTTTCATCTGTCGTGGGGCATTCGGTCGAAGCCACAAACAGATCCGCAGAACCGGTATCTAACAGAACGGGCAAGCTCTGGCCCTCGAAATCTATGTCGACCCATGGACAATCATCATCAGAACGGAATGTTTAGATAGCCGAGTGCATTCTTTATTGAATGAGTGTGCTACTCACTGTGTAGTACCTGTCGTCTTTGCGATTCGGCGGGATCGCAATGTCCAATACGCCAACACCACCTTCGCGAATCTTGAGAGCCAAGGAAGACGAAGTGGCCGCTTGTACAGACGGTAAAAGCGCAGTTGCTGAGCAAGCAGCGAATTGGATCAACGATGTAAGAGCCATCATGACAACAGTGCTCTTATTTCTGAGCTGTTCAAGTTGGGGCGAGAGGCGGAGACTGACAAAAACCAGGATAGAACGATGCCTCAGCGATTCACTTCTACACATTTATAATAGTCATAATGTGGGGTCGTCGGACTTCACGGTAGTCGCAAGGGTAATGTGGATCATCACCAGTCGTGGTGAGGAGCACCTCTGGATACGAGGTTTCCCAAGCGGAGGAACAATGCCGGAAAGATTAGGTGGTATTCACCTCACAGGTAGGGCAACATGCACGGGAAGTGCCGAATGTTTATCCGTACGAGACGTTAGGTTAAGCTTAAATAACCGAGCAATGACTACGGGTTCTTCTGTCTGGTTGATGTCTTGAAAGATAGAAGAAGTCTCTAAAGTGTTGCCCCGAACCGAACCTGTGGAGAACATTCTCGTCCATGTCCGCTCTATCCAACGACACCACGCTTATGGGGTCTCGTTGTATGGTTCAAACGGCGCTCCCTCGAGATCCGCTTTGATTTGGAATGCCAGGAATCTAGAGAACAGTCTGGACATCCCCAAGTCTCCGGACGTGTGCCAGATTGCTGGGTCTGTTGTCACCCATATTAACACTCATATAGACAGATAATCCACTCAAAAGGAGGCACTTACGCCCATGGCGCTTCCAACCACCGCGGACCTCGGCCTCTTTGTCCCATCCGTTATTGTCTTCGAGTAGGTTACCAACTTCGGGACCCACAATCTTCTCCATCTCCTCTCGGATGTTAATGTTGAAGCCAGTAGCGAAGATGATCAGGTCCGCATCGAGCGTGCTCCCATCAGTAAACTTGAGACCGGTCGGGATAAAGCTCTCGATGTCTCCCTTCTTCGCATTGATCTTGCCGTCAATGATCTTCTTTGAGCAGCCGACGTCGAGGTAATGCCCTCCTGCGCGCTCGTGGATCTTTAGGAGTTGAGGAAGCTCGGCCTCAAATCCCACTTTTCGGAGGCTTTCGAATGGCTCAGGGTCCCTGGAGTACAGGTTGTTGAAGATCGCCGCAGACATGAGCCCGAGCACTGGGAAGGGCAGGCCCCATTCTGCGCGATCCGATACTTCTATGTCTGAGTCTTTGTTGTAGCGTGGCTGGTGTAGTGCATTGAAATAGTTGTATGGCAGAATGGCAGTAGGGCTGCGCTGGACCAACGTCACTGAAGACAATTCGGCCTCAACCATGTCCTCTGCCACGTCGTGAGCTGGACTTTTGATTAGCATCCCCGCCAACATGATCGATGTCTCTCACTTACCAGTGTTAGCGGTGCCTATCACAACACCTTTCTTTCCTTTCCACGCTGCAGGATACTTGTATTGCACTGAGTGTATGGCTGTCCCCTTGAAAGCATCCCGATTTGGAATCTCTGGCACCTTAGGGAACTGACCAACCGCGCCTATCGCAAATACGAGGTGACGGCCCTGGATCGACCAGCCCCTGCCATGCTGCTTTGCGTGCACAGTCCAGACCTTCGAGGCGTCGTCCCACTGGGCCGACTCCACAGTCGTAGAGGTTCGGACGTCCAAGCCGAAGTCGCTCGCATACCTCTGGAACCCCTGGGCCAGGTCCTTGCTCCCAAGCAGGTAAGGCAAGTCATCGTCGTGGAATGTCTTGTCACCAGGCAGGGTGGCGTAGTACTTGCCAGTGTGCAGTTTCAGGTTGTCGTACCGCCCGGTCCAGTTCCCGCCGATGGTGTCGTTCCTCTCAAGAGCCACTGCCTTGACACCAAGTGCTTTCAGGCGGCCCAGCACGCCCAGGCCGCTCTGGCCGGCCCCGATGACAACGACATCGACTGGTGTGTCGCTCGTCCCGTTGGCGACACCGTCGCTCGGCGCGGCCTTGGGGACCCGATCCGGGTTGCCGAACGCATCTACCTCCTCGAGGACGGTGTTGAAGAACCAGATCTTCCAGCCGTCCCCGTCGGCGACAACACCAATCGCACCGGATCCAACTCCAGTCAGGGCGCCACCGATCTTGAACGTGAAACGTCCGGCAATGAAGAGTGCTGCGGGCCCGGGAGGAGCCAGGCGAGCGCTGCCCTCTACGTACTTGAAATCCGAGGGCTGGTGAGCGGTGCTGACTTCTTTCCAGGCAGGTACGATATGTTCAGACCGACTGAAAGTCCTGAAATTGTTGGTGAGAGCAAATAGGTCACGCCAGTGGCTGTTGGCGCGGAGGTCCTCGGCTGTGAGATCCTGCAGCTTTGCAACGCACGACCGGACTGCAGCGTCAGCGTCGGCCCCTTTTGGTATATGTTGCTCTGGGAGGGTGGCTTTCGGCAGTTCGTCAACAGAGACCCGAGGGGTACGCTCCCACTTGGTTATAGCCATGATGAAAGAAGGTTACTTTTTGTTTTGAGACTGGTTGGCGCAGCGTCTAAGGAGTTGCGGATATTTATTGGGGAACTGTTGCTTATTCCATCCAGGGTCCTCGGACGTGCTTTGCTACGACGACTAACTACTCATGATTTCCAAAAGCGCTTGTTTGGCCGTTACAAGACGTGCTCCCCGGAACCCACTACTCTGCTAATTCCGTGGAACGTTCAGTTAAGCTGAAGAGGAGGAGCAAGCACCACCAAGCGGAACTTCCCGCGACCCCGCCAGAACCCAACTAATAATGCCCCGGAAACACGCTTAAGCATTATTAAGATTATTAACTTTAATTAACGTGGTTTACTACCTCATGTCCAATATCACCTCGTGTTTAATTTTCATTAAATCTACCAACTTTAGCTAACCTTAGCACTTATTTAATGTAAAGAAATTAATTAAATTTAGCATTAATTAATGTTCATTATTTTTAATTATTTATTTTTAATTTATTTAATTAATATAAAGGGGTTAATATAAATATAATATTAATTTAAAATAAATAACTTTTAATAAGAAATATATATTTAATATTAATTAATATTAATTATATTATTAATAAGGGTAGGGAAATATATAAGGAATAATATTGCGTTAAATTTTAATTAATTATAAAAGCTAGCTTTTTTACTTATTTTAAATATTTTTTAAGAAATTAATTCTTTTTTTTTCTTATTATTTAATACTTTAATTAAGCTTTTCTTATTTTTAAGAATTTTTAAAATATTTACCTTTTTCCTTTTTTTAACTCCCTTTTATTTTTATTTTTATTTTTTATTATATTAAAGCTTTTCCTTTAATAATTTTTAAAAAGATTTAATAAAACTTATTTTTTATTTATTTAAATAACTTATTTTTATTAATAATTTAGCTTAAATATAATTTTAATTTTATATATTTTTAATTAATAATAAGAAAAATAAAAAGTTAATTATAATTTAATTATTTATTAATTTTATTTCTTTTTTTTATTTTTATATTAAATATTATTAAATTATTTTATATTTTAATTTAAAGCTTTAATTAAAGCTTATATTTATTTTTATTTTATTATAAAAAAATTTAAATATAATTAAACTTATAATAATATTATAAATATTTTAAAATTATTTTTTAATTTTAAAATACGTTTTATACTTTTAATATTTAAATAAAATATTACCTTAATTTTATATTTATATATTATTAAGCTTTAAATTTATTTTAAGTTTTTTATTAAAAATTATACTTAAATATAATAATAATATAAATTTTGTTAATTAAGTTAATATATGTTAATTAATAATAAATTAATTGTATTTAAATTAGTTATATAAAAGGAAGAAAGGTTATAGCTATAAGCTGTAAAACTTGTTTTTAGCTATAAATTATTTAGGGGTAATTATGTATTGCCGCACGTAACCCTTGCCTGCCGGTGCTTTAATGCTAATTACTTATAATGCTTAATATTATTATCCCCTTATAACACGTTTATAACTATATTAGCAATTTTTAATTAAATAGTTAATGCATGCCTTTAAAAAATATATAAGAAAAAAAAGTTAAATTAAATTTAAAGCCGCTAAATTTAAATTTATTAATTAATTAAATTAATTAAAAATATATACTTATTTAATTAAATTAAGTATTTATAAAAAGTAAGCATATAAAAAGGCTTAAATTATTATTAAGAGATTAAAGGTTAATTATTTTATTAAAATATACAATTAATAAATAAAGATTATTTTAATAATTATATATAATAAATTATCTTAATTATATTAATTAATAAAGCATAAATTATTACTTTTATTATATAAATATTTTATTTATAATGCATTTTATAAACTTATACTTTTATTATTTATAATGCTTAAGTTAAATAAGGATTAAATTAAATCCTTAAATTAATAATATTATTATTTAATTTTTAACTTATAATATATTTTAATTTAATTTAACTTAAGCTTAATTATGCTTAATATTTATAATTAAATAAAGATTAATTAATTATAAAGAAAGAATAAATAAGATAAGTTATAAAGGTTAATAAATAAAATATTTAAATAAAAGAAAAAAGTTAAGTATAAGGAATTATTAAAAAATTATTTAATATTAATTAAGTTAATAAATAAGAATATATATAAATTTAATATTTAAATATTAAACTATAAAATTTAATTAAAAATATATATTAAATATAAGCTAGTAACTTAAATATTTATAAAATAATAATAACCCTTATTACTTAAACCTTTAATATATAAACATTATTATAAAAATCTTAATTATAAAGTTTGCCCTTAAAAGGAAAGTAATTTTAAATATAAGCTATATTATATTATTTCTTAAGGTAATTTATAATTAATTAATAAAAGAAAGATTTAAAATTTTATTAATTTTATATACTTTTATTAAATAAAAGCAAAAATTAAATTATTTTAATAATCTTTTCTTTATAATTTTATTTATAATTAACTTAACTTATTAAGTTTTATTAACTTTTATTTAAATGCTTTTCCTTAATAATAAATAATATATTAAGCTTTATTATACCTTTTCTTTTTATTTAAATAAATAATTATTCTTAATTAATATATTTTTATACCTTAATTATAATTTTATTAATAATTATAAATTGCTTAAAAATCTTATTTAATATACCCTTTATAAAAGCATTAATTAAATTATAATTATTAATAATTTATTAAATCTTAAAAAATTTATATTTTTTATATAATTATTAAAATATTATTAAGTTAATTATAAAGCATTTTTTTTAATTATATTAAGCTTAATTAAATATTTATATAAAAAGTATAAATTTATATAAATTATAAAAAATATAATATTAATATTAAAATAAATAATAATTTAATGTAAAGTAATTATTAAAATAATACTTATATTAAATTTATAAATTATATTATAAATTTTAAAAACTAAAATACTTTTAATAACTCTTTTATATTTAATAAAAAATTAATAAATAATATTATTATAAATATTTAATTTTATAAAGTTATTATTTTAAGTTTTAATTAATAAATAAAAATTAAGTAAGCATTATAAGCTTATTACTTAATATATTATTATTCTTAATTAAGAAAGGTAATTTAAATAAGGGTAATTTTTATACCTTAGCTTTTTTAATATATATTAATAATATTATTCTTTATAATAATAATTTTTATATTATTAAAATTAAATATTATTTTAAAAATAAATATTATCTTTAACTTATATTAAATATTTACTTTTTTAATTTTTTCTTTTTTTATTATTAAAAATATTAAAATAATAATAAAGAAAATATTATTTATTTATATAATTATAATGCTAAAGTTATTTATATTATTATTTAAAATAAAAAAGTATAAGTTATAAATAAAGATAATTATATTTAATTTTTTATAATAATATTTATAATATATTATTTATTAATATATATTAAATTTAATAATATTATATAAAAGTTTAATAATATATATAATAATATTAAAAGAATACTTATTATAAATCTTTAATAATAATTTTATAAGTATTATATATTTAAGCTTTAATTTTAATTATAAATAAGCTTAAGTAATATTTTAAAGCTTAATATATATTTTTATTAAAAAGAAAATAATATTAAAATAATTAAAAATTATTAGCTTAATTATTAAATAATAAAAAACTAAGTAAAAATTTTTTTCTTATTATAATTATTATAATTAATTATTATAAAATATAACTTTTTATAAGGCTTTTTAATTTTACTTTTAATTTTATATATTATTTAAAACTTAAAAAATTATATATTATTATATATTTTCTTATTATAAAATATAAACTTAAAAACATTATATTTAATTAAATTTAATACTTTTTATAATTAAATTTCTTAAATAAATTATTAAATATAATAATTATATTATTTTATTAAAGCTTTAATATAAATTTATAATTTTTTTTTATTAAGTAATAAATATTTAATTAAGAAATGCTTAAATAATAAATATTTATATTAAAATTCCTTAATAAGAATTTTTAACTTATTTTTTATTTTTAAAAATTATCTTTATTATTTTAATTTTAAAGAATTTAAATATATATTTAAAAAATTTTAACTTAAAATATATAATATATTATAAATTATTATTTAATTATAAAGTTTAAATTATAATATTCTTTATTTTATTATAATAATATAATTATATTATTATAAATTAAAAAATTATTAAGCTATTTAAAAAATTTAAAATAAGGTTATAATTATTAATAATAAAAAGTTTATATAAACCTTATTAATTATTCTTTTTTTATTATATTTTTATATTATTTTATTATAATAAACTTAAAATTTTTATAATAATAAGTTTATTATAAATATTAAAAGCTATATTTACTTATTATTTAATATTTATTTTTCTTAAAAACTTTATTATTATTTTAATAACTTTAGTTTATTTTTATATTAAAAAAATAAAAATTAAGTTTTTTATAAAGTATAAATAAGCTTTAAAAATAAATAATATAAATAACATGGTTTATTAAAAAGTAGCGAATATTAAAAAGTAATGGATTTTTATAACTTTAGCTAATTTTAGCTAGCCATAGCACCCACTTAATATAAAAAGATTTATAAGATTTAGCATTAATTAATATTAATTGCAATTAAACCCTTATTTTTAATTAATTTTATTAATTTAAAGGCGTTAATATAGTTATAATATTAATTTAAATTAATTAATTTTTAGTAAGAAATATGCATTTAACATTATTTAATGCTAATTATACCCTTAAAAAGTTGGTTTACTGCGGATTATTAATATTTATATATTTATATTAATTAATATTAATTAAGCTGGATTTATTATAATATAGTTAAAATTTAATTAAATAAACTCTTCTTTATTTATCTTATAAATTCTTGCATTATGCTTAGTTTTATTATAATTATTATACCGTTTTTTAGTTAATTTACTATAAATTAACTCCTTAGCATTATTATTAATTTTATTAACTGGCCGTTTCTCTTTTTATTTTTTTTAAATAAAAGTATAGGATTTCTTAATAATAAGTGCTTTTTTAAGTTATATTTAAGTTTTTTTAGCCCTTTAATATTTTATAAGCATTATATTAATTTCTTAAAATATATGGATTTGCTTATTTATTATAATAAATAAGTATATTATTATTTATATACCCTTTGTTAATTAATTAATGGCGTTTATAATTAATATAAGGGAGCTTTTTTAATAAATAAAGATTTTACTTTTAATAAAACTTAATTATTAAATAGTTTATTAAGCATTTAATAATATTTAAGACTTTTATTTTTAAGGGGAAATAAAGAGAAATTATATAAAAGTTTATAAATAAATATTAAGCTTGGAAATTATAAAATTAAAGTTTTAATAAAAAATTTTAATTTTTTTAAATATAAATTTAATATTTTTTATTATAAAAATCTTATTATAAACTACTTTAAAAATAAAAAAGAACTTAAATTTAATAATATAATTAATAAAGGCTTGGATAAAAAGGTTAATTTAATTATTATATATGCATTTTAAAGGTAAATATAATGTAATATTTAATAATTAAAGTAAGTAAAATAAATATAATAATATATTAATAATAATAATTTTATTATTTTTATAATATTAATTAAATTTAATTAATATATAGCTTTTATAATTATTTATAATTAATATTTAATAATTAATATTTCTTTTTAATTTAATATGCTTATTAAAGTATTAAATTTATTTTAAATTAATTTTATTATTTATTTATTTATTAAAAATAAGCTTAATAATTTAATTATTTAAAAAACTTAACTTTATTACTTAATTAATAAGGTAGTAAGTACCTTAAATAATTATAAATAATGGAATTTATAACTTGCTTATATTAATGTATTTAATAGTAATTACTTATTTATTTATAATGCTTTAATGTTAAGAGTTAAGCAAAGAAATAAAACTTAAAGAAAAAAAAATTTAAAATTTATAATATATAGTTAATAAAGCTTTTTTTTTTAAAAAGTAAAAAGAATTTTAAAGAATTTAAAAAATCTTTATATTTTTATATTTATTTTATTTTAAATCTTATAATTTATCTTTTTATATACTTTTTATTTTATTTATATAAAAAGCTTAGTATATATTATTAAATTTAAAAAGTAAAAATAATAATATTTCTTTTTCTTAATATTAAAAAGGAAATATATTTTTATTTTTTTTATTAAATAAAGTATTTATATAAGTACTTTTTATAAAAAAATTACCTTAAACTTTTTTTTAATTTATTTTAAATTTTTATATTATTTAAATATAATATATATAAAGTTACCTTAAACTTATACTTAACTTATCTTAAACTTTTATATTATTTAAGCATAATATATATATAAAGTTACCTTAAATTTTTATATTATTTAAGCATAATATATATATAAAGTTATTTTAAACTTTTATTTAATTTATTTTAAATCTTTATATTTTTTAAATATAATATATATATAAAATTATATTAAACTTTTTTATAAATATTTATTATAAAAGTTATTATTATTATAATACTTTATTATAATAATAATTATATCTTTTAAGCTATTTATTATTATTAATTATAATAAGTATTATTATAAGGGCTTTATCTCTTTAAATTACTTATTATTATTAATTATAATAAGTATTATTATAAGGGCCTTATTTCTTTAAATTATTTATTATTATTAATTATAATAAGTATTATTATAAAAGCTTTATTTTCTTAAATTACTTATTATTATTAGCTATAATAAGTATTATTATAAGGGCTTTATTTTCTTAAATTACTTATTGCTATTAGCTATAATAAGTATTATTATAAGGGCTTTATTTTTTTAAATTACTTATTATTATTAATTATAATAAATATTATTATAAAGGCCTTATTTTCTTAAATTATATATTATTATTTAGCATAAGCGTTAATTTTATAAGAAATATAATCCTTAAAATATACATAAATAATATATATAAATATAATAGCCTTATATTGCATTAAGCTAGTTAATACCCTTATATACTCTTTAATATTATCTTATTTGCTAATATATTGCAATAAGCTTTAATATAATTTTAATTATATTAAGAAATTCTTTAAAGTACTTTTTTAAAAAAAATTAACTTATTACTATATAACTTATTTTAAATATTGCATAATAAAGCATAAATAAGTTAACCTTAGCTATTTAAGGCTTATAATAACGCTATAGCTTAGCTATAATATATATATAGCCCTTTAATAATACTTTTTTATTATTATTATAACTTATAGCTTCTTTTTCTTATAACCTTCTTTTCCTTTTAATATTATATTTATATTTAAATATATTTAAATTATAAACTATTTAATGCTTAGCAATAGCTTTATTATACTTAATTACGCCCTTATTAAGAAAGCATTAAAAAAGCATATAAAGCATAAATAGTAATGTTTATATAAAAAAGAAATGCTTTAGTAAATTATATAAAACCCCTTAAGCAATATAAAACTAATAAATTAACTTATTATTAGCAATTAAGCCCATATTATTGCAATATTAAATGCTATAGCTATTAACATAATTATCCCTATATTTATAATAATGCCCATAATATTTACCTTAATTGCATTATAACTTATAATTATATTACAGCTTATATAATAATTAAAATTACCTTATTTATTAGTAAATACTTAATAAACTTAGCTTTATATATATTAACTTACCTTAAATAGTAAATTTCTTTTTTTTATAACATTAATTACTTAACTACTTATATAGTTATTAAGGCTTAACCTTATTATTATTACTACCCTTATTAAAACTATATCTCTTAATTTATAATAATTAATTATCCTTATTAAGCTTATTCTTACCTTATTAAATATACTACCTATATTAAAATAAGCTTTTATATTAAATATATTAAATGCTCTTATATAAATACCTGCTAAAAGCAATAATATAAGAATATTAATGCTTAATAGCTTTATTAAAAACCCCCTTGCAATAATAAAATCCTTGTTAAAATATCTTTATAGCAATTTTATATTAATACCTTATTTTAAGCCTAGGAAAAAGCTTATATTATAATTATTATTAATAACGCTTAAGTTATTTATTAATTATACCCTTATAATTAATAATAATAACTTATTAATATATTTATTATTATTAAAATTATTAAGCTAGCTTATTAGCTTAATAAATATTATAATAAATAATATAATTAAAATTATAAAAGGAACTATAAAAATTAACTTAAAGGCTTTAAAAACCTTAAAAATTATATTAAAAGCTATATTAAAAATAGCCTTGTTAAGAACTTTAATCCTAACCTTAATTCCTTAAAATATTTATATTATATAAATTATTTAAAGGGGGTTAACTTAATTAAAGCTTAAATTTATTAATATTAATAAGTTTTATAATATTAATAATTACTTACTTTATTAAATAATTTATAAAACCTTACTTAAGTTAATAATAACTTTTTATTAATATTATTATTATTAATATTATTACCTTACTTATTAACTATAAGCAGGTTTGATAATAGCTTATTAAAAGTAAATAAATTTAATAATAGCTTATTAAAAATAAATAAATTTAATAGCAGCTTATTAAAAGTAAATAATAGTAATAATAATGATAGTTAGCGTGGCTAAGGGGTATATACTTACCTTATATATAGCCTTATAAGCAGGGGTAACCTTGTTATAAACGTTATGGCTGCTTAAAATACTTTAATTAACAACCCTTAGCTAATCTTTAACGGTAATAATAATAATAATTATTAAAGCCTTAACTTAAGCTATCTTTTAAACCTTATTTTTAATTATAACTTAATTTATAAGCATAATAACTTTATTAAAGTTATTATAAATATTAATTAAGGCTTAAAGATTATAAAGAAAGATAAAATATATTATATAATATAAATAAAAAGCATATTTAAGCTATATTATAAGTATAATAAGTTACTTTATAATATATATTAAAAGGGATAAAAGCTTATTAATTAATTAAGGTAGGTTAAGTAATATAATAAGGCTGTTTAAAGGGTATATTATTATTAATAAGATAATAAAGCTTATTTTTAAAAAGCTTAGCAAGTTGCTTAGCTATGCTTAGGGTTAGGGTTTTATAAGTAACTTATTATTATATTACCCTTTAATATAATTATATTTTAATAATAATAATTTTAAGTAAGATTAAGGCTTAAATATAATAAGCCTTTTAATTATTAATTATATATTTAAGGTATTATTAATGGTATTAAAGTATGCTTAAATAAGCATTAAAATTAAAAAAGCGCTAAGCTAATATATTATTACTTAATATATTAATATAAATAGTGTTTATATAAAAGTATTAAGCCTTAATGCTTTTTATATTAATATAAAGCTATATTTTATGCTTTTATTTATATTTATTATTATGCAAAACTCTTATAAAAAGCTTTATAGCAATATTAAGCTATATAAATTTAAAAATATATAGCTACTTTAAGCTAAGCTTATAATAATGGAAATTATATTCCCTTAAATATTAATAAACTTTAAATTTAAGTAAATTAACGCCCTGCTTAATAAGTTATAGCAATTCTTTATAAATAAGCACTTACTTTTATGCCTTTGCTAAATAACGTTAGCTATTACTTTTAAGTAATACTTATAATTATTTAATGTAATAATAGCTTTTGCATTAATATTATAAGCTAAAATGCAAGGAAAGAATAATATTAACCTTAATTAATAAAGAATTATGCTAACATTCCTTATATAAAATCAATACTTTAAGCCTTTATAATCCGCTCTTAAGGTATTACTTAGGAATATAAAGGAGTTTAATAATATATAGCTGCTTATTTAGGAATATAACCTTAAAAATATAACCTTTAAGGCTACTTTAATGGAAATGCTTAAGCAAGTAAAGTAATAAGTATTTATATATTTTAACTTTATAGCTATATGCTTAAATTGTTATTAAGTTAACTTTAATATATATAATATAATAAAGAAACCTCTTAATATTTATATAAAAGGCTATATTACTTTATATAAGCTATATTATCTTAAGTATATATTTAATGTTAAAATAAATAATTTATAAATAAACTTTAATAATTAAGAGTATATATAATACTTTTTTTATAATATCTTATTATTAAAGTTAATTTAAGATAAGTTATAAGCAATATAATAAGGTGATAACCATTATATTTAATAGCTTAAGGCTTATAATTCTTATAAAATAATATTTTTTATATTTAATAAAGGCTATTAACCCTTTTAATAAAAAGCCTTTAAGCATTTAATGCTTAATAATAAGGTATAAATAAAGCTTATATAAGCATTTATAAGTAAGCGTGGTAAATATAATATAAATATTAGCTTAATATTTAATGCATAAAAAAAGTAATAAAAGATTATATATAAGCAAGTTATAGCCTTTATTGTAATTAATTATAATAAGTAGTGGGAAATTATTATTAACTTATTTATTTTCTTATATATTTTTAATAAATATAACCTTAAAAATAGCTTATATTTATTGCTTAATTGCTATATATTTCTTAAATTCCTTAGCAAGGTAAATATAATAAGGCTGCTTAAAGATATATATATCCTTTTTTATATTATATATATAGCTAACCTTAATAACTTAATTAAGGCTAATTATAGTTAATATATTATTATTATTAATTAATTTATTGCTAGGGTTAAGGTATTAAGCTAAGGTTAATAGCTTTTAAATAATTTAATTTTTATAATAAAGTAATTTTTAATAATTAAATTTAACTTTATACTTATAAGCTTATTATTATATAGCTATTTATCCCTTATATTATCTTAAAATGCCCTTTTATTTAAGGATTAATAATAAGCTTATAAGCTTAATATTATTAGTAAAAGGCCTTAATATATTAACCTTAAGCTTAAAGATATCCTTTCTTATTATAATATAGTTTACCTTATAAATAAATAAGTAAATTACTCTTATTTATATTTTATTATAAAGGTAAACTGCTTTTTTTATTAGCTTTAGGTTTATATAATATGCCTTAGCATATATAATTAAGTAAATTTTAAGCATAAAATTATAACCTTTAATATTTATATTTTTAATTATATTTATAATTTATATAATAAAGCATTATAATTTATTATAAATTATATTAATAATATTACTTTTTAAAAAAAGATTTCTTAAGTTTTTATTATAAAGCTTAAGTTTATTATTATATTATATAATTATTATATATTATAAATATTAATTAAGTAAATTATTAAATCATTTTAATTAATATAAAAGTTTATTAAAAAGCATATCTTTAAGTTGCTTAGGCTTAAGATTATATATTATATATTATTATATATTTTATTTTTTAGCAATATAAATATTATTTATATTTAAATATATATATATATTTTTTAAGTTAAGCTTAAGGAAATATTTATAAATGTAAATATAATTATAATTAACCTTAATTTACCCCTACCTTTTATTAATAAAACTTATAAAAAAATCGTTACTCCTTAGTTTATATTTATTATTATTATGCTTAACGATTTATATAAGTTTTATATAAATGCTATACTTAATTAATAAGATATTAACTTTATATATTGATTTTAAGATGCAAATTAATAATAGCGGTAGTTTATTATTAAATACTTCTTTAGTTTTCTTAATATAAGTAAGTAATAATAATTATTTATAAATATATATACTAGCTGCTATATATATATAATGCTTAACTTTAATAAATTTAAGTTTATAAATATATAAAGCTTTATTATTATTAAATTAAAGCTAAATTAACTTAAGGTCTTTTATATAAAGTAATATATACTTATTATTAAAGATAGCTATTTAAGCCGCCTTATAGCTTATTATATTTATTAACTTATAATGTATATATAGTTTTATGCTATTATATTTATACCTTATAATATATTATAATAATTATAATACTTTATTAATAAATAAGTTAACCTTTTATTTAATATTTAAAATAATATTACTTATAACTTATATATAAACTTTGCTAATTATATCTTTATAAATAAATATATATTTAAGGTTATTATTAAGGCTTTATAATTTAAAGTTAAGGATAACCCTTTTTATATATATACCTTAAATACTTTGCTTAACTTAAATATTACCTTAATAGCTAACTTTAATATAATTACTAACTTATAATATTAACTATATATAGCTTTTTTTCTTATAAAATATATTTATAAGCCTTTATGCTTATTTAACAAGAATATAAATATTATCTTCTTATATATATAAGTATTTTTTTTATTTTAATTAAAAAAAGGCTATAATAACTTGCAACTTTAAAACTTTTTTAAATAAGTTAGCTAGTTTTAAAGTTAATAAAATATATTTATTAATAATAACCTTAATATTAAGCATTTTAAATAATTATATTATAATAAGTTTAAGCTTAATTTAATATTTATATATTTATTTATGCTTTTAAATAATTATATTAATTTATATAATAACTTTATAAAGGCTGTAATAAATAAGCAAGATAATAAGCTCTTTTTAAATATAAAGTTGCTTTAATGCTTAATAAATAGCTTAATATTAACCGTTATATTACCATTAAGGTAAAGCCTTATTATATATAAATACCCTTAATTACCTATTATATAAAGTTAATTCCCTTATTATTATTATTATAAATATTATAATCTTAAAATAAAGGTTATAAAAAATAAAAATATTATTATGCTATACTTATTAATTAATAATTAATTACTTTTAAATTATTTATTTATAAGTAATAATTGCTTAAATATTATTATTATATAATAAACTAGCTTTTTAGCCTTATATTAATTCTTATATTAAGCTTAATATTTTATAATATAAAAAGAAGGGTTAATAGCGATAAAGGTATTGCTTATTAAGTAAATAAGCCTTTATAGCTTAATTTTAACTTTATATGCATAGCCCTTAATGCTTATAAGTAATATATGCATTATTATTTAAAATTAATAATAATAAATAAAATTAATAATAATTAAATTAAGAGCTTTTTTATAATAAAGATATATAGCAAGTTAAATAATCCTTTATAAAAAATAAAAAAGAAAGAATATATATATATTTAAATTTTATATTTTAATAATTCTTTACAATTCTTATTATAATATAATTAAGCTAAAGCGTTATTTAAATTTTTAAAGTAAATCTTAACGGAAATTATAAAGAACGTTATTTTTAAGCGCTTTATATTATTTTTAAGCGTTAAATATAACCTTTAATATATAATTATATAATTAATAGTAATTAAATTATAATTATTTATAATTAAGAATAGCTATAAATTCTTTATAATTAAAGTATAAAGCAAGCCTTATAACCCCTTATAAAAAAAAAGTAATTTTAAAGCCATAATTTTAATTATTAACATTATGCATTATTAAGGTAATATTTAAATAAAGGGATAAATAAGCATAATTAAATAAATATATAATTATTATATTTATTTTTTTTTTATTAATATATTTTGCTTAAGGGTAAAGCATTAAAATATTAAATATTAATTAAAGTAATTTATTATATTATGCTTTATAATTATTAAATAACATATTTATATATACCTTAAAGGGTAATAAGTTTTAGCCTTAACATAAATTAAAATAATTAATTAACCATCCTTTTATATACTTTTTAATATTACCTTACTTATTAATATATTATAATAAGCTTTAATATTAAAATAAGTTAACTAAAATATTTATTTATATAAGTAAATAAAAAAATTAACTTATAGCCTTATAATTTATTTTATAAAATATATATATAAGATATGCTTTATTATAAATCTTTTTATTATTATATTAACCTTAACCTTAATAATTAACTAATAAGCCTTATAATCATTATAACATTAATATTAATAATAAGCCTTAACCTTATAGCTATTAAATTAAGCTTTTAATTCCTATTCCTTATATACCTTATAATATTATCTTACTTAATAATATGCTATAAGGAGCTTTATTACTTAATTAAGTATATTAAAAAATTATTTAAAGTAAGGAATTAAAAAAATTAATTTATTACTATATAGCTTATTTATTAATATATATATATTAATTATTTATGCTATACTTAAAATAAAGTTACTTTAAACTTATAAAAAAGTTACTTTAAACTTTTTTTTAAACTTACTTTAAACCTCTTTTATATTATTAATTATAGCGTTACTAGCTCTTATTATATAAAAATAAAATATATATTATTTAAAAAAGTATATTTAAGGCTTTTAAATAATATATATTTAATATAATGCATTATAATATAAGCTAAGTTATTTAATTATAAAAGGTTACTTTAAATATAAAAGAAAATTACCTTAAATATTAATAAAACTTACTTTAAACTTTAAATTAAAATATGCTACTCATTACTATATCCTTTATATAATGTACATATAAATAATATATATATTATTTAATAACCCGCATTTTAAGCTATTAAATAATATATATTATATAGCTATATAAATATTATAATAAATATAACGGGGAAAAGTTATATTAAGTTAATTTTTAAATTAAAAATATAAATATTTACATTAATATTATATTAATCTTTTTTTAATTAATAAAACTTTTTTTTTAAACTTTTTTATACCTTAGTTAATATATATGCAAGTTATATTAAATAATAGCCCTTATCTTAAGCTTTTAAATAATATATTTTTTATTATAATTAATTAATAAGTTATAATAAAAATAAATTTTAAAGTTTTAATTTATAAGAGTTACCTTAAACTTTTTAACTTATCTTAATATAATATACTTAATAAATGCTTAATTAATATAAAAGTAATATTATTTAAAAGCATAACTTTATAGCTATTAAATAATATATATTATATATATTATATTTTAAATTTAAGCTAAACTTACATTAAACTTTTAAATATTTTTAATTATATAGCTTATTATAGCTATATAAAAAGTTTATAATGCAAATTATTTAATGCATTTAAATAAGGGTTATTAAATAATATATATTATATTATATTTAATTGCATAATTATTAAGATATATAATTAAGTTTAAAAAGCTATATAAGATTTATCTTAAACTTTATTAAAAGCCGCGGCCCTTATTTTATAGCAAGGGTTATAATCCTTATAATAAAAAAGTAACCTTAAACTTTTCCTTATATTTAACTATAATACCCATTATAATTATTCTATATAAGTAATATATATACCGTTAAATAAAGCGAAAAAAGGGCTATTTAATAATATACTTTTTTAGCATATATAACTATTATAGCTAAAGTAATAGCTGGATTTATTTTTAAGTTAAATTTAAATTTAAAAATACATTAATTTTAATTATAATTAAGCTAAGCATTTTTTAAATTATAAAACTTTTTAATTAACTTTTTTAATATTAAACCTATATAAATATAAATATTATTATTATATAAAGCTTTTTTTAAGCTTCTTAATAATATATAATATGTAATATTATAAACTTTATAAACTATAGAAATAAATCTTAAATTATATATACTTAAGAGTTACCTTAAACTTTTTAGTTTATTTCACTATAATATATATTATAAGGATTATAAATAAATAAGCTATATATTATTTAAAAAAGCTTATTTAAAGTTATTAAATAATATGCAATACTTATTATATATTTATTATTTTAACTTAAACTTATCTTAAACTTTTTATATTTCTCATTATAATGCTTGCTATAAGCATAGGAAAAATTCGCATTATAATGTATTTAATAAAGTAAAGCAAGGGCTTTTAAATAATATATTTTATATATAATAAATTAACGTAGTAATATAAATATTTAATTAAGAGCATAATATATTAAAATTTCTATATATAAGTCTTACTTAAGAAAGTTACCTTAAACTTTTTTAAAGATTTATTTTAAACTTATTTTAAACTTACCTTAGCATTAAATATATATTTTATTATAATACCTTTATTTATTATTTAATATAAATAAGATATATATTATTTAATAAAGCTTATTAAGAATATTTAAATAATATATATTATATAAAGTAGGCCGCGGCATAAGCAAAGAAATTTTATTATAAATATAAACGCTAAATTTAAAGACTTACCTTAAACTTTTTTTAAACTTACCTTAGCCCTTTATATAAAAATAGGCTTATAGCTCATTATAAATATTTTAGCTTAAAAAAAAATATATCATTATATTTATTTTATTGCAAATTATTTAATGGCATACGGTTTATAAGGTATATAAAAAGAGTTACTTTAGCATTTAGCATAAATTCTTGCTTATATTTATATAAGGTAATTATATATAAATAAAAACTATATTATTAAAAAGAGCTTATTAAGGCGCATACTTTAATCTTAAGCATATTCCTTATAGCCTAAATAATAATTATTAATTGCATAATAAGCATTGCTAATTATAATAATAAGATAACATAATAATTAAATTAATGTAAAAGTTTTTATATATTAATTAAGCCATTTCCTTAAGATTAAATTTTATTAAAGGTAATATAATGTATATATATTAAGAAATAAGTTTAATAGCTATAAATTAATTTTTTAAAATCGCTATATAAATAAATTTTTTAATATATACGTTTTTATATTAAAGCCCTTTATAGCATATTAATAAGTAAAATAATATTAAAAAGTATATAAAAAGGAGAAAAAAAAAAGATAAATAAAAAAAAAAAAGTTATAATAAATATAACTTAATAAGTTCTTAATAAGCATAATAATAAATTGCTGCTAACTGCTTATTAAAGGGTATTTAATAACGCTTAATATTAAATTTTTTAATAAAATCCCTTTAATATATATATATTAAGAAATAAATTTAATAGCTATAAGTTAATTTTTTTAATTCCCTATATAAATAAATTTTTTAATATAGTTAAAATTATATTAAAGACCTTTATAACATGCTATAAGGTAATATAATATTAAAAGGATTATAAGAAGGTATAAAAAAATTAATAAATTAGCAAGGCTTGCCTTTTTTCTTAGCAACTTTATGCTTTATAAATACTTAAAAAGGGCTATTTAACTTGCTAAGCACTTTATTCTTAAGCATAAGCCCTTATATAAAAAGATAAATCATTTTCTTACTTTATTAATAGCTATTAAGCTTAATTTACCTTAATATAATAAGTTTTACAACCCTTATAATTCCTTATAAAGGGTATAAAGCGATTAATTTAAATCAACCCTTTTCTTTATAAATAAGGTTATATGTATAAGCATATAATAATAAAGGTTTTTAAGCAATTTACTTAATATTATAATTAGCAATAAGTTAGGGATAGCAAAGCTTTTAATGGTTATTTAAAATAAATTAAAAAAAAAAAATATAATTAAGGTATATAGCCCTTAAGTTATAATAATTAATATAGATTTTATATTTTATATAATTCTTATTATATAATTCTTTAAATAGCTTAATAAGCTTAATAGCCTTAATTATAAGGAATTTATAGCTTAAATTAAACCTTATTATTAATAAAAATGCTTTAATATAATTATTAATAATTTGCTTAAAAGCATTAATAGCTTTTATTACTTAATATTAAAGAATAAACTTTATAAATAATTAGCCATTAGCTAAGCCTAAAATTAAATAATAGGAAATCTCGCTCCCTTAATAAATATTAAATAGCTATAGCCTTAAGAAGTAATCTTCTTTTAAGGTATTTAAGCAGCACCTTATTATTAGCCTTGCTAATAATACTTATGCTTAATTAATAATACCTTAAGAAATTTAAAAGAAAATAATAAAAGCTAATTATATTTTTTATAGTTATGCTATAAAGGCTGCTTTTAATATAATAATAATAAAAATCTTTCCTATTAAGCAATTAACAATAAGCGCCATAAGGGCCCCTTATTAATATTTATAATAATTATTTAATTAATTTTATTAATAATTATATACTTATTTAAAAAATTAAGCTATATAAATATAAATTTAAGTATATAAATAATAAAATTATAAATAGCTTATTAAATTAATTATTATATATTTAATAATACTTATTATATAAATAATTATAATAATTTTAAAGCTAATATATGCTTAAAACCTTAACTTTAAAAGGGGTATATTTATTAAATTAAAAATTAATACTCTTTAAGGCTTATTAATAATTTATAATAACTTTTTAAATTATATAGCCTTATATTAATAATAATTTATTTAAATTTCTATTTTATTAACTTTTAATAGCTAAATCTTAGCTAGCTATAATTATAATAAGTAATAAAGGGTTAAGGCTTAACCTTAAAGAAGAAGCTTAAGAAATAATTATTATATTTAAAAAAGGCAATAAATATATAAATTACTTAATCCCAACCTAAGGAAGTAATAATAATAAATATTAATATAAGGCTTTTTTAAATCTTATAATTAAAATAAGTATAATTTAAATCCCTTAATAAGGAATAATTAAAGGGTAAGTTTAATATTAACAGCTATAATAATTCTAGCTTTAATAATATATATTAAAGTTATTATAATTAAAAAGCTTATAATTAAACTTTAGGCTTAATTAGTTAATTTACCTTATTATATATATTAATTTAGCTAAGCCTTTTCCTTTAAAGAGCTATATACCCTTTACTAAGTATATTAAAAAATTAAAATTTTTATTATAAAAAAATTAAAGTATTTAAAGTAAGCATATGCTTAAATATATTAATATAAAATAATAAAATAAAATATTATAGTTTTATTTTATTAATTTTTAAAATTATTATAATAATTAATAAAGATAGTTAAGGGTATTAATATTTAATTATTAAAGGTAAAATTCTTAAATTAATTAAAAATTAATTATTATAAAAGCATTTATTAAGAATATTTTTATTAATTAAGAATAAAAGTTAAGGAATTAAAAATAATTAAATATTATTATAATTTTAATTATAAATTATATTAATTAAGAATTAAGCAATATTATTTCTTAATTTACTTAATACTTTATATAAAAGTAAAGTTTTTAAGTTTTAAGGAAAGTATAATTATAAAGTTAAAACTTAAAGAAATTAATAAAAGGGTATTATAAAAGGTAAAGCTTATAGCTTAATTTAATTTAATATAAGGAAACTTATTAAGTTTAAATATAATTAAAATTAATAAATTAAAAAGCTTTTTTTAATTTTATAAATAATAATGCATAGTTATTCTTAATTAATAAAGTAATTTATTTACTTAATTATAATAATAAATAAAACCTTAATTTATTAAATAGCTTATATTATTTAAGCAATATATTAGCTTTTTAAAAAAATTATTAATTTAAGTTAATAAAAGTTTAAGATAATAATAAATCTATAATGCCCTTAAATATTTTAAGCTATATATACGCTATATTAATAAAGCTAATAAGTTCCTCCTTAGTTAAAAGGCTTAAGTAATTTTATAAAACTTTATTATATTAAGAATAAAGCATTATAATTATTATTTTTTAATAAAGAATTCTTAATAAGCATAAGTTATTAGCTTGCATTAATTATATTCTTATTCTTTATATATATTGCTTATTATTATTATTAATTAAATAATTTAATAAGGCTTTTAAATTAACTTAAAAAGGTTAATAATAATTACTTAAGGTTAAAAAGTTATTTAAACTTAATTATTTAAAGGAAGTAAAAGTTATAATAAGATTTTTATTAATAAATTAATAAAAAAATTATTATTAAAATATACCTTAAGTATATTTAAAAACCCTTTATAAACTTATACTTTATTATTACTTTAATGCAAGCTAGCTTCCTTAAGGGCCCCTTAAAAATAAAAAGTAAATTTATTAATAGCTAAGTTAACTTTTATTTTTATATTAAAACTTTAAAAATAAATAATAAATAAATTAAAACTTTTAATAATAAATTTTTTAATTTTAATATTAATAAAAAACGCAATAAAATATAATAAGTAATATAAATTATAAAATTTAATAAATTATTAAATCTTTAAATATATATTATGCCCTTTAATATTTTAAAAAATATGCTTATTTAAGCATTATTTTAATCCTTAAGCTTAGCTTAATAATAAAGCATTGCTTTTTTATAAAAGTAAGCCTTAAAATTTAATAGCAAGCTTGTTAAAATCCTAAGTATAATAATTAAATTCTTACTTTAAAAGGCCTTAATAATGCCTTATTATTAAACCCTTAATTTTTAAAAATTTAACCTTAAATTAAGTAAAAATACTTATTAAACTTAAGTATATTAATAAATAAAAAAAAGGAAATTAATAGAAATTACCTTAATAATAATAAATAAAGTAGCAATAGCTTAAATTTAAAATTTAACTTAAGCTTAAGTTATAATTTATAAAGAATGCTTTTAATGCAATGCCTTTTAAGTTTCTTAAAATAAAATGCCATAAAGAATAAAAGCTTTATATAATTAAACATTAAGCTTATATAAAGCTTCTTTAATAAGTTAAGTAATTTAAAAATATTACTTTAAATAAAAGATAAATCTTTTTTAAAGCTAAATATTAATTAAAAATTAATAATGCATAAATAAAGTAATTAAAAAATAAAAAGTACCTTAAAAAAAAGGTTAAATAATATATAAAATTATTAAAAGGAAAGTATTTATAATTAAACTTAAGCTAAGCGGCTTATTAAGGGTTTTTCCTTATATACTTTATTTAACATAAGTTAGCATTAATTCTTATAAGGGAATAAAATTATTAAAAATATAGCACCTTTTAAGGTATATTATAGCTTAATAAATAATACCTTTATAAGAATTAAGGTCCGCGCTTTATAAAAATATTAATATAATAATTATTAATAACTTATCTTAAAATATAAATTAAGAAGTTATTTATTAAAGTAAGCATTTAAGTATAAAACTTATATATATAATAAAAGTAAATATAAATAAAAGCTTTAATATATTATTAATTAATCTTAATATTTTTAAAAGGATTTAAATAAAAGTTTTAATAAATAAACTTAAAAGATAATAAATTATGCTTATATAAGGTAAAGCTAAAGGAAACTTTAATAAAAGCTTATAATAATTTTAATATATAAATTAATTATTAAATATAAGCATAGGAGCGAAAAATTAATTAAATTATTTAATAATTAATTATTACTAAAGTTTCTCTTAAAATAATAATATTAATCTTTAATTTTATAAAGTAAAGTAAATAATTAAAAACTTAAGGGCTATATATTACCTTTATTTATTTTTAAACTTTAAATATATAAAAAGCCCTTATTACTTAATTAAATATAAGCATTTAAATATATTAATATTAATAAGCTATTTTTAATAAGTAAAATTAATAATGCAAAATAAATTAAATGCAAAGTTAAGGCGTTAAAGTATATACTTATTAAACATTATAAAAAGCATTAATATATTTTAATAATAAGATAATAATTATAAAAGTTAAAATTCGCTAAAAACTATATAATAACTTATTTATTAAATATATTAACTTTAAAAATAAATAATGCTTAAGTATATTGCTTATATCTTACCCTTAAGGTAAAAATAATGCCTTAGGGAATAAGCAGTTATAAGAATTAATAATAAAGCTTAAAATATAAGCTTAAATTAAATAACCCTTAATGCAAATCTTAATAATAATAGTAAATACTTTAATAAAAACTTAAAGAATTAAAATAAAGAAAGATTTTATATAAATAATAATTAAATATAAATTAATTAATTTTAAGCTATAAGAAAGCTTTATTTTAAAGTATATATTTATATACTCCTTAGCAAAAGAAAAGCAAGTTAATATTTCTATATTTAAATATAAGTTTTATATAATAATGTAATTAAAAGAGGAAATAATAATAAGGGCTTTAAGCAAAGTTATCTTTTTTTTTTAATAGCTTATTACCTTAAAAATAATTTATTTAAAAATAAGATTTAATAATTAAAAAAGCTTAGCACTTTTATTAAATTTAATATACTCTTAATATTCCTTAAAAATCCTTTAAAAAGAATAATTTTTATATTAAATTATACTTATAACTATAATAAATTTTTAAGGTAAATAGCTTTTAGTTAATAAAATAATATAAATAAAGGAAGTTAGTAAAATAAATTTATAACTTTAAGAAAAGGATTAACTTTAAAGGTTAAATGCATTAAGCCTTAAGTAAATGCCTTAAAAGCAAATTAACATTAATTAAGTAATTAACCGGGGCCTCTTAGCACTTAGCAATAAATGCCTTTAATAAGCTTTAGCTATTTAATATATAATTAATAACTAACTTAAAATTAATATAAATAAAGAGAATTTAATTATTTAATTAAAATATAACATTATAATAGCTAAAAAGTAATATTAATATAATATAATTTTTATTTAATACTTTAAATATTAAAATAAAGAAATTTAATTAAGCATGGGTAAATAATAAAAGTAATTATAACTTAAAAAATAAATAAAGTTAATAATAAACTTTTATTTATATAGCTAATTAAACTTTTAAGAAGATTATAAAAAGAGTATAAAAGGTAACCCTTAATGCTATTTTTAAGCAATGCAATATTATTAAATTATAAAAACGTTTTAAAGCTTTTATTATTATGGTTAATTAAAAAATATAATGTAATATTAAAATAATAATCTTAAGTATAATAAAAATATAAAAGATATATAATAAATAACTTATAGCTAAGTTTTAAGGGGCTTAGCTTTATAAATATAATTTAATAATTAAATAGCGATAAGTTTAGCAATAAGCATTGTTTTAATAACGCTATTAAGTTTAAAATATAATTTAATATTTTATTAAAAAGCTAAGAAAAAGTAAAGTGCTTTTAAGGTAGTTAAATGCTTTATTATTTAATTAATAATACGCATAAATAAATTAATGAAATTCTTATTATTTTTATTTACTATTTAATAAAATTATAGCTAAGAAAATAAGCTTAGCAAAATTAATAGGGAAAGAAAACTTTATTAAGCTTAACTTTAATTTAATATTATAAAAAGATATAAAAAGTATAAAATAAGTAAAAGCTTTAGCATTAATAAAATACTATTACTCTTATTATTTTTTTATTTATTTAATAAAGTAGGGCTAAACTTATGTTTAATTTCTTAAATTAATATTCCTTATAAGTAAACTTAAGTTAAAGATATTATTAAGTAAAGAGTTTAATTAAGGCGGCATATTTATTAAATTATAATATAAATATCTTAAGGGAGGCTTATAAAGAATAGAAATTTTTAATAAAATAAAAGAATAAAAGTCCCCTTAATTTTAATTTTTAATATAAATATAAATTATAAAAGTATAGCTTATTAATCCTTTAATTTCTTAAGGTTTAAGGTTAAAAATATTAAAAAAGTTATTATAAAAATAATTAGCTTATAGCGGCTAAGCGTTTATAGCAATATTATTTTTTAATCTTTTAATATTAACTCTTTTTATTATATTAAAGCAAAATTTAATAAGCATTAAATTATTTATTTATTAAATAAAAAGTATTACTTATTAATAAGAAAAGTTAATAATAATAGCTAATTAATATAATATTAAGCTATAAGTATTATATAATAATATAATTTAAATTAAGGGAGGTTATAAAATGCTAATCCTAAGCAAAGCTATAATAAAGTAATCTTTTATGACTTATATAAAGCGTAATAAGGTATAAGAAATATTAATGCTTAATTAAGCTGCTTAAGGAATGTATTAAATCCCTGGGAAATTAGGCTTAGCTAAAGAATGCTTATAATATAAATTAATTAAAGGGCGATTAAATTAAAAGAAATTTAAAAATAATACTTTTAGCAATGCTTAATAAGTAATTATATATAATAATTATTTAATTACCATTTTAAGTTATAAATTAAATAAGGAATGTAAGTTAAGTTTAAATTATTATAAGATAAGTTAATTTTACTTTATTAATAACCTTATTATAATGATAATTTAGCTTAATATAAGAGGAATTGCTAATTTAAATAATTAGTTTTTATAATTATTTAATTAAGTAATGTTATAATGCTATTATTTGCTAAATAATAGCTAAATGCCTTTAAGTTAAAATTTATATTAAAATATAATAATACCTTTTATGCATTATAAATAAATAAAAATAGGCTTTAACCTTATATTTTAATAAATAATTCCTTTCATAACTTTAAAATAATTATAAGTAATTTATATATTATAATTTAAATATATACAGGGTTAAATTCTTTATAAATAACTTAGCTATGTAAAATGGTTTTATAAACAATAAAATAGCCTTATTATTATAATTTGCTAAGGGTAAGCTATTTTTTATTTAAATTTCTTATTAATATAGCATAAGTTATAGCGAAAAGGATTCTTTATATTTTTTTCCTTTTTTTCTTTTATCTTATTTTTTTTTTCCTTATATTTAAATATAAGGTAAGTTTTATATAAGCTTATCTTAACTTTATATATTAATATTATAAGTAAGGTTTAAGGTAACTTTTATATATATAAATATATATTTAAAATAGTTAAATCTTAAGGTGCTATGTTTTCTTTTATTTTTTTATATTAAATAAATAATAAAGGTTTCTTTCCTTTTATTATAGCCTTTAATTATAATAATGCATCTTTTTACTACCTTTTTTTATTAATTATTAGCCTTTTTTTAAGTTAAATAAATAATAAATATTTTATTTCTTTTATTATAACTTATAATTATAATATTATATCTTTATAAAAATAAGTTTAAAGTAAATCTTTATATATTATTTATAATAAATATAAGATAAATTTAAAGTAAGTTTTTATTTACTTTTTATAATAAATATAAATTAAGTTTAAAGTAAGTTTATATATATATTTTATTAAAATTTAAGGTAACTCTTTTTATTATTAAGCTTATAATTTATATTATATAATAAGGGCTATATTTTATAATAGCTATATAAATTATATTTTATAATAATTATATAAATTATATTTTATAATAATTATATAAATTATATTTTATAATAATTATATAAATTATATACCTTATAAAATAATATAAATTATATTTTATATTAATAATTAAGCTTATAATTCTTATAAAAAGATATAAATTATATTTTTAATTATAAAGTAAAAATTATATTTTATATTAGCTATTAAGTTTATAATTATTATTATATAATATAAATTATATATTTAACTTATAAGGTTTAAAGTAAATTTAATTATATAAATTAAGGTAAGTTTACTTATAATATTTAAAGTAAGTTTATTTATATAGCTTAAAGTAAGTTTATTTATAATATTTAAGGTAAGTTAAAATAAAAGTTTATTTATTTAATTTAAGATAAATTTATTTATAATATTTAAAATTTATATATATTAAAGTAACTTTACTTATATAATTTAAAATAAGTTTATTTATAATATTTAAGGTAAGTTTATTTATATTATTTAAAGTAAGTTTATATATATAAAAGGAAAAAAAGCTTTTTATTTAACTTATATCTTAAATTTACTTATAACCCTATTTATATATTTAAGCATATATTTTTATATATAACTTTTAGCCCTTATATATAACTTTTGCAAATTATTTTATATATTATATTTAAATATTATATAGTTAATATTAATATAATAATTATTATAATAAAAATATAATATAATTAAGTTAAAGTAGTTTTATATTACCTTTAAGAATAAGATTAATATATTATTATTTATTTTAATAAAAATAAAAAAAATAAGAATAAGCCCTTTTTTAATCTTTATAATTATTAACTTATATATTAATTACTTATAAGGCTATAGCTTGCTTAAATTATAATAATACTTAAGCTTAATTAAATAAATTTAAATATAGCTTTTCTTTATAAGCACCTTAAGTAAGAAAAGATAGTTTATTAAGTTATATATTATTACCTTATACTTATTTTTATTTCTTAATTAGCTTTTAAATTTAAATTAATTTATAATTATTATAATTATTATGCTATGCATAAAAAAGAATTACTTTTATATATTATTATTTTAATAAAAAGCTTTAATATATATCTTTTTTTTCTTTATGCTTAAAAGTTATAAAATACTTTATCTTAAGTAATAATAATATATATTTAATTTAAAAAGTAATAATAAAAGCTAAAATAATAATAATATAAATTAAGATAATAATATATTAAAATAAAGGGGTAATAAAAGGTTATTCTTAATAAAGTTATTCTTTATATTTTTTATATTATTTTTATTTATATTCTTTTTTAAATTTATTTTAATTATATTTTTTTTATTCTTATTTAAATTTATATTAATTATTTTCTTTTTTATTTTTACCTTATTTATATTTTTTTATTTATATTTTACTTATTTATTTCCTTTTTATTTATATCCTTTTTATTTATTTCTTTTTTTATTTTTACTTTATTTATATTCTTTTTATTTATATTTAAATTTATATTTATATTATTTATATTTACCTTTTTTATATCTTTTTCTTTAAAATCTTTTTTTTTAAAAATCTTTATATCTTTATTATTTATATTATTATTTTTAATATTTATATTTTTATTATTAAATATATTTATATTATTAAAAGACTTTTTTTTAAATAAAAAGGGGTTATTTATAAGTAAGGAAAAGGGCTTTATAAATAAGGAGAAGCCTTTTATAAGCAGGGAAGAGCTATGTAAAAGCATAAAAAAGCTTATTTTAATAAAAAAAAGGAGCTCTTAGCTATTAATAATAAAAAATAAAAAGAAAGTTAAATAATAAAGTTATTAATAATAAAGTTAATAAAAAATTATAATATTATAATTTATATTAAGAATAAAGTTTATATTTATAAATTATAATATATAATAATATTTAAAGCTTATTAAAATAAAATATATTATAATAAATATTTTTAACTTTTTTTATATTTAAAAAGGCCTTAAAAATAGCTATTATTATAAATATATTATATATATTATATATATTATAAAAAGCTGCTTAATAATATTTATATAATAAAATTAAATAATATTTTATATATTTTTATTAAGTATTGCTTTTTTATTTTATTAATTGCTTATATAAGCATTAATTTATCCTTAATTAAGTTATATATATATATAATAAAGATATATAAAAGTAAAGCAAATAAGCTTATTTATTTAAATGAAATGCTGTTATATTAAATTATAAACCTTAAAATTAAAAATGCATTTATAATCTTTATTATAACCTTAGCTTTTACCTTATTATATGCTTTAAAAACCTACTTATACCTTTATAAGAAATGTTTATATATAAGCACTTTTTTCCTTTTATTTATAACTTCTTTTATTTATAATTACTTTTACCCTTAACCTTAAGCTTAACCTGCTTAATTTATAGCCTTTATATTTATACCGTTAAGGGCTAGCGATTTTATTTTATAGCTTGCTTACTTTAAGCTATATAAATTTAATAAAAACCTTAAAATATTAATAAATAAGCTAAAGGGAGAGTTGCTTAAAAAGCTTATTTATTATTTAATAAAATTTATTAGCTCTTATTATTTAATAAAGTATATTAATATAATAATAAGAATTAATTAAGAGGTAATTATAGCTAAATGCTAGCTATAAAATATTAATAATTGCTTCTTTAAATAATATAATATAAATAATTTTTTTTATCTTTAAAAGATTTATTAAAAGCTTATTTAGCTATTTATATTATAAAATAATTAATATTTCCCTTATTTTTAAATTAATAAAGTATATATATAAAGTTTATATTATATTAATACTTATTAAGTAAGATAAGGCAGCTATATAATAAGTTTAAGTTAAAAGGCTGTTTAATTTAAGTTAAATTAAGTAGTTTTTATAATATATAATATTAAAGATTAATATTAATAAAGAAGATATTAATGCATTTCTTATATAATTATTATATAACTTATTAAACCTTTTATAACTTAAAAATAAATAATTAAAGCTTAATAAAACATTATATTAAGTAAAGAAGAAGGATTTATATAATAAAAGCAGGAAGAAGGTAAAGAAAAAGCAAGATAGAAATATTAATTATAAGCTAAGAAAGAAAAGGGTTAAAGAGTTATTTTTATATATTAATTTAAAGTAATAAAGAATAATATAAAAGGAAATATAAAGGTATATAATAAGGATAATCTTACTTAACTTAAACCTATACTTAATATATTTATTTTATAAGGATAAAGCATTTTTATAATACTTTTTATTATAAGGTATGCTATTATTTTTAATAATAATAGTATTAATAAAGTTAAAAATAAAAAGGGTAAGGAAAAGAATATATTAATAAAAAGAAATAAAGCTATATAAATATATATTATACTTACTTTATATATTTTTTAATCTTTATATATTTATATTAAATGCAAGCTTAATTATTATAATTAATATAATAATTAATTAATTATAATTAATATTAAGTTAAGCATTTTAATTATTAAAAAGCAATATTTATATTTATAAGTTAAGTAATAAGGTTATTGCTAAATAATTAAAGCTTTATTATAATATTTATATATTTAAAGTTAATTAAAAATAACTTTTTATGCCTTAATTATAAGTTTAAGTTATATTATAATTATATATTACCTTTTTTTTTACTTATTATATAACTATATAATTTATATTATTATATTAAGGTTTATAATTATATTAATAAAATATTAATTTAAGTTAAGTTTAAAATAGCTTAACTTTTAATTATAAGTTAATTATTATTAAATAATTTAAATTAATTATCCTTTTTATAAAAAAAAGGTATTATTAATTAATCTTTATTTAAAAAAAAATTATATAACTTAAGTTAAGGTTTATTTATTTATAAATTTTAAAAGATATTGCTTTATTTTTACTTATAATAATTAAAAAAAAATAAAAGCATTATTATTTTTAAG